>NC_036872.1:12258476-12601267 GCF_002910315.2 Salvelinus sp. IW2-2015
GTGAGAGAATATTGTTGTTTTATTGTTGTATATTATACACATATTACATTTGTAATATACATGCACATATTTTTACATTGCTTCTGACTTTCTATACATTTGTTTGACTTTCTGTTTAAGGGAAAGAATTCATTTTTCGTGGTGACCAACGTCATTGTTACAAAGAAACAAAGGCAAGGAAAATGCCCTGAGGTAGAGTGCCAGTAGGACATCCAATTACTGTACATTCTAATGTCTTATATCATTTCTATTTGATGACTAGAACCCACTAATCTCCTAGGAGTGTTTATATTACAGGTCCCTCCGTATGGAAAAGTGTGTCGGACAGACGAGGACTGTGTAAAGGGATTCTGGGATCAGCACAGTCATGGTACAACTACAACTGTCCAGAACTTCTCCCATTATTCTTCTCTTCTGTTTGTGTCACCTCTATCTGGTGATACCATTTGTTCTTGCATGGAGGGGAGGAATTTGTCCCTGATGTGTTAAGGTTTCAGACGGTCAGCTCCGCTCTGGGCTCTTTACTATTTGCAGATACATTATGGTTATATACGTTTATACAGTAGTAGTAAACATGTAGACACATGATAATAGAACATCTAAGATAATAGTTGGTATTGTTTGTCATGTGACCCATTCAATAATTAAAATGTTGCTTTCCTTATCAGGGGTTCAGACAGGTGCATGTGTGAAGTTTGATGTGACACGGAAAACATGTGAGGTGTCTGCGTGGTGCCCCATAGAGTCCAAGAAAAAGCCCCCCAAGTAAATAAGCTCACTATTATTGTTGTTGTTCTTCTCAGCATCAGTATGCATTTATGTGTGCCTGTCCTCCTACTCTCATCAAATTCAGTGTGATTTGACATGTGGTCCCTGCAGAGGTTAGTTACTCAGTAAATAATGTTATCTTCTCTTCTACATAGACCACTGCCTAACAGCTATATTTATACTTTAGTTCCTCTAATGTGGAGGAAGCTCACTTTGTTAGTGCTGCATGTATATATAGTCAAATATGCCAAGGAACATTGTTTCACAGTAGTTTAACAGAAACTTTTAAATGAAAATGAAACCGTCCGCTGTAAAAAATTATTGTTTTCACAACTTTGCTTCAATAATGCAATTGATGACTGCTCTGACGTCTAGGCCTGCTCTCTTGGCATCAGCTGAGAACTTTACAGTCCTCATCAAAAACAACATCAGATTCCCAAACTTTAATTTCATGAGGTGAGACTTTCCAATTCAATATGAATTAATTTGGCTTTTTAGTTTGCACACCACAGTTCTCAAGTATATTATAATTAGAGTAACCTTCACCACCTTTACAGATGTGGGATCTTAATTTGAACACCCTGTTGCAGGAGAACATTCCTGCAATGCAGGACATTTAAAATTTGTAGTGTATTTGAGGTTTAAAACATTTTAAAGGCTTCTGAAGTTTGTAATATCCACTTAGAAATTTCAGACTTGATTTTCCCTTAAGAAAAATGTATCAAAAATGTCCATCAATTGTAATCCACATAATAATTTAAATTTCCTGTTGCTGCAGGATTATTTTCCTGCTGTAGCTAACTGGCTCAAACTAAGATCATTCATCTGTACATACTCTGAGAGCATAAAAAACTATTAAATGAATTCATAAAAATATGGAAAATAAGCACATTCTTCAATTTAGTAAAAGTGGATCTAACTGATGCGTTTTTGTCTTACAGAAGGAACATCCTCCCTGAGATGACGGAAAGTTACCTGAAGCGCTGCCAGTTTAACAGGCATACAGACTCCTCGTGCCCCATCTTCCGTCTGGGGGACATTGTAAAGGAGGCTAAAGAGAACTTCTCAGAGATGGCAGTTGAGGTGGGCTGCTTTGTTACAGGGAGTTTCTCAAACAACCACAAACTTTCACATTAACTAACTCTATGACCCTCAATTATGTATGTCACTCACTGTTGTCTGTATCTATTTTGGCACTGCACATAATGTTGGACATATTTGATTACTTAATGAATTACAGAATTATGGTTTGGATTCAATCCGTATCCGCGTAAAAATGTTAAATAGGTCAAATAGGGGAGCGGCGTTGTGCCACGAGGTGTTGCTTTATCTGTTTTTTGAAAACAGGTTTTCTGTTTATTTGAGCAATATGAGATGGAAGGAAGTTCCATGCAATAAGGGCTCTATATCATACTGTACGTTTTCTTGAATTTGTTCTGGATTTGGGGACTATGAAAAGACCCCTGGTGGCATGTCTGGTGTGGTAAGTGTGTGTGTCGGAGCTGTGTGTAAATTGACTATGCAAACAATTTGGGATTTTCAACACATTAAGGTTTCTTATAAAAAGAAGAAGTGATGCAGTCAGTCTTTCCTCAACTCTTAGCCATGAGAGACTGGCATGCATAGTATTTATATCAGCCCTCTGACTACAATTAAGAGCAAAACGTTCAGCTCTGTTCTTGGCCAGCTGCAGCTAAACTAGGTCTTTCCTTGCAGCACTGGACCACACGACTGGACAATAATCAAGATTAGACAAAACTAGAGCCTGCAGAACTTGCTTTTTGGAGTGTGGTGTCAAAAATTGAGCTGACATGTGCAGCGTGTACCGTGAGTGCAGTGCAGTCTCCGCAACCGCGGGAACATTGCCTTTACATTTAAATCGAGATATAACGCAGATGTTCCCGCGATACTTCGGCGATACGGATTGAATCTCGCCCTAAATCACCGTAGTTACGTCAGATTACATGATTGTCAGGTTGATATAAAACACGATGAGTAGATCATCTCCACCATGCTCTCTCACCAAAGGGTGGCGTCATTGGGATCCAAATTAAGTGGGATTGTAACCTGGATGGGTTCTTGCGGAACTGTCTGCCCAAATACTCCTTCCGCCGGCTGGATGAGAAGGAGAGCAATAGAACACTGTACCCTGGTCTCAACTTCAGGTAATTGTGACAGGCCTTGTTCTTGAGGCCAACGGTCATGTCATAGGTCATACATGGTCAGTTGACCCATGTCAAATTATGGAAATCTGTCATTCAATACTGATATAGACATTTGTAATTGTATATATCAGTGCAATCCAGATATTACATTGTTTAACCTACTACTTGTGTTGGCAGGTTTGCCAGATATCAGACAGAGAAAGGTGTTGAGGAGAGAACCCTGTTTAAAGCATTTGGGATCAGGTTTGATGTCATGGTGTTTGGAAAGGTTTGTATGACTGAGTAAGTCTCATCATTTAAACCTGCAACAATGATGATGGTAATCTTGTGAACGTTGTAATTTTTTAGTTTTTTTTACCCCCTTTTTCTCCTTCATTTCGATCTTGTCTCATCGTTGCAACTCCCCAACGGGCTCGGGAGGCGAAGGTCAAGTCATGCATCCTCCAAAACATGATCCGCCAAACCTCGCTTCTTAACACCCACCCGCTTAACCCGGAAGCCAACCGCACCAATGTGTCGGAGGAAACACCGTTCAACTGACGACTGCTTTCAGCCTGCAGGCACCCGGTCCGCCACAAGGAGTCGCTAGAGCGCGATGAGCCAAGTAAAGTCCCCCCAGGCCAAACCCTCCCCTAACCCAGACGGCGCTGGGCCAATTGTGCGCCACCCTATGGGACTCCCGGTCACGGGAGGTTGTGATACAGCCCGGGATTGAACCCAGGGCTGTAGTGATGCCTCTTAGACCGCTGCGCCACTCAGTAGGCGTGCATTTCTTTTTCTAATTCATGAAAATCAGAGAAATACAAATGGTAATTTATATAATGTGTTCTTTCAAGGCAGGAAAATTCAGCATAATCCAACTGATCATCTTTATTGGATCAACTCTATCATATTATACACTGGTGAGTGTTATTCAGACTTTTTTATTCAACTTGTTTCAAATGCAAAACTAATAACAGGGAAAGTAAAGGACAATGATTGTGATTTTTCGTAGACCACTATATTCATCGACTGGCTCATTGGGACCAGTTGTTACTCTAAAGAAGCCAGACAGAACTACTCCGAGAAGAAAGTTGAATCTGTTCAGGACAGACAGCAGGTAGGAGTGGGATGTAGGAGTGGGATGGCATTCCCCACTGAGGATTATACAAACCCAGAGCAAGATTTTCATTCTCATTGGCTGAATCGTTTGATGTAAATATGTGGTGAGACGCTGAACAATGAGACAATTCTTCTTCTATTTTCCAGTGCATTCTCTGTGTCTCGTTTGTGGACGAGAACCATATAAGAGTGGTGAAAAAATCACATAAGAAAAGTTTACAACAAGTGAAGCCCATCTCTGTTCACCCATGCAAGGTTAGCATAACTGTGTTTTCCCCAATGTAGTGCCATTCTCACCCCGATACAATAGATAAAGATGTCACTTTTAATCTCACTTTGTTATCCTCCTCTTGTCTTTTATACAGTAAGTCAGTATGGTAATACATACATATTGTATCAGTGCATATGACTAATTTGATATGTACTGCACACTTGTTGCCAGGACGACACAGGGCACCTGAGTGCCATGGTTGGTGTATTGCAGAAAGGCAACAACATCATAGACAAGCCGCCCCAGGTTCTCCCCCGGCCCAACCTTCCAGCCTGGTGTCTGTGTGGCTGCTGTCTCCCTTCCACCCATCCCCAGGAGCAGCTGTGCTGCAGGCAGAGCATTGGCCGCTGCATTACCACCTCCTCCCTGTTTGAACAGCTGGTGCTGAGTCGGCCCTTGTTGGACGCAGTGCTGCTGTACAGGGAGCCTCTCTCTGACCTGACCGAGGGGGAGCAACGGATCGCCGCCCTTCGCAACTGCGCCTACAGACAGTACATCAGCTGGAGAATTGGGGCCCCACCCAGAGAAAGTATCCCTGTCATGCCCAGTTGTAGTGTGTGGAGAATCAGAGAGGAGTACCCCAGCCAAGAAGGAGAGTACACTGTCTGAGGCCCAGGAGAACTACCTCTCCCCAGTCCAGCCCTGACACACAGCTTTAGGGAAGAGGAAGAGTCAGTGTTCTAGAAAGCTCCATCAGAGATTGGTTCTCATCATGTAGTGACTGTACAACGCATTTGTACTGGTGTATTGATCTAATTTTCCATTCAGCATTAAGGTTAACATTTTCAACCGGAACATTGTCTTGTAGATATTGTGTCCATCCATCTCACTGTCTAGGGACCATCAATAATGAAGAGGGAAATAACGTAATAGACTTATCTTAGATGAGACTGAACTGGAGCTAACTGGAGGTGGGAACTGCTTTATCTTTCCTTTGACTGTCTACTTACATTTAGATTGGAACATATGTTTTTTACCATGTGCAATAAATGTAACTTTGAAAATATTGTTGACTTGATAACATAATTTCACCACTTCGCTAGTTCTTGTGTGCATACAGTAATGCATACCATTTTCATGCATCCATTGGAGTGGATGAACAGCAGTTTTATCATGCCACTTTTCAGATAGGGTATATTTGCCAACTGAGCCAGGGTCAGTTGTAATTTTCATACTAGCCGTTAAAATGATTAGACTATTATCTCAGCAGGCTGTGACACCTCTTTACCTATTTTATCACTCCCATTGCTAGTTTTCTACAGTGTAACCATAACTCAGAAGATGGGCGGCTGTAGCTCTCAGAGCTGCCACCGCTGTTTCTTTGAATATGAAACTGAAAGAATGATTGTGGTGAAGAGCAAAGTAGTGGGATCCGTCTTCAGATTAATCCAGTTTCTGATCCTCTTTTATGTAATTGGGTAAGTTGGGATTCAATTCTTCTGTTTCTTACATTAAAAAGCCGGTGTTCCACTACATTTACTCAGAGTGGATGTGTGAATGTATCACTTTGTCTCTACACCTGTGTCCCCTTGTCTCCTGTCTGACCTGCTACACTATAGGTATGTCTGTGTGGTGCAAAAGTCCTACCAGGAAACAGACTCAGTGATCAGTTCTGTCACAACCAAGGTGAAGGGCACTGGCTTCACCAACACCTCTGATCTGGGTGCCCGTGTGTGGGACGTGGCTGATTACAACATCCCCCCTCAGGTACAGTGATGGAAAAAGTACCCAGTTGTCATACTTGAGTAAAAGTAAAGATACCTTAATAGAAAATGACTCAAGTAAAAGTGAAAGTCACCAAGTAAAATACTACTTGAGTAAGTCTAAAAGTATTTGGTTTTAAATAAACTTAAGTATCATAAGTAAATATAATTGCTAAAATATACTTAAGTATCAAAAGTAAAAGTACAAATCATTTAAAATTCCTTATATTAAGCAAACCAGAAAACCAGGGGCACACTCCAACACTCAGACTTAATTTACAAGCGAAGCATGTGTGTTTACTGAGTCTGTCAGATCAGAGGCACTTGGGTTGATAAGTGTGTGAATTTGACACTTTTCCTGTCCTGCTAAGCATTCAAAATGTAACAAGTACTTTTGGTTGTCAGGGAAAATGTATGGAGTAAAAAGTAAATGATTTTCTTCATGAATGTAGTGAAGTAAAAATTGTCAAAAATAAATAGTAAAGTACAGATACCATAAAAAAACGACTTAAGTAGCACTTTAAAGTATTTTTACATAAGTACTTTACACCCCTGCTCAGGTAGCATCATCCTATACTCCATACACTTTGCCACTTTTTTGTCAGTTTGAGTTCAGATTGTGTTGGTAACGGTTTTTGTATTTTTGTATAGAAAGATATGTTGTTTTAGGAAAATCTCTTCTGTCTGGCAGGGTGAGAGTTCTTTCTTTGTGTTGACCAACATGATTGTCACCCCCAATCAAACTCAATCGACCTGTCCCGAGGTAAGTTGCTGATTTCTCGTTTAAAATACATTGAAATGTGTAAGTCTATATTGTAAAATGTGTATTTATTGTTTGAATTAAACACTACTGAAAATATCCAGTGAAATGTTAAGCTGGACTGTATTTATACTTAAATACATCAACTTAGAAGATATGCGTTATACAACCATTATTTCAATGGTAATCAAAAGTATTTGAATGATAGTGAAATGTGATCCTGTATCTTCTTAAGCTCCCAAACCAATCCACCATTTGCATGTCAGACAGTGACTGCTTAGAGGGATCCAATGATGTTCGTGGAAACGGTAGGTCTTCATGCCATGCTGATGTGTCCTTGTAAAATTGTTAACAAGGGCAGCAACCAGCAGGGAGACAGCTGAAACTTTTCTTCTTCTTTTAGAATCCTCCTGCAACATATTTGATTAACTAAAGAGCAATGTTTTCTAATCATATTACTCTGTTAAAAGGTATCCAGACAGGGCTATGCATGAACTACTCAGAGACTGTCAAAACATGTGAAGTGCTATCTTGGTGTCCTCTTGAAATAGACATCAACTTACCCGAGTAAGTAAGAACAAATGATAATATGATTCATGGGGGTATACTCATGGGGCAAGGTATTATAAGTGGAACACATTTTGTATCATAGACATGCACTGCTGGTTGCAGCAGAGGACTTCACGGTGCTAATCAAAAACAGTGTGACATACCCCAAATTCAACTTTCACAAGTGAGTCATGTTAATTTGTCTGGCACCGAAATGAAACATGAAAAGGAATAAAGGCAGGACACCTGCTTGAGAGTTTTACTTTATTCTGTAGAATACCTCATATTTTCTCTTTGGTCTCTTGCAGAAGAAACATTTTGCCTGATGTTAACTCCTCATATCTGAAGCAATGTGAATTCAATCGCAAAACAGACCCTGACTGTCCCATCTTCCGCCTTAAAGACATGGTCTCTGAAGCTGAGGAGGACTTTCAGACCATGGCAATCAGGGTATAAAATGTTGCTCTACACTCTCCTCTTAGGTCCCTTACAAGCCTCGATTCTGCATAAGCCCATACTAGATTTTCCTGTAGTTATTCTCAATGCCGTGTTTGGTGTGTGTTGCAATTGAATGAGAGGGCTTTAATCATCCTTGTTCATCAGGAAACATTTTGGCAGTGGTGTCACTCATTGGTATATCAAATTACACATTTAAATAGATGAATTTGAGATGAGACTATATGGTTGTTTGTTCAGGGTGGTGTTCTTGGGATTATGATTGACTGGAGCTGTGACCTGGACTGGCCTGAACATTACTGTGGCCCTAAGTACTCCTTCCGCAGGCTAGACAACAAAATCCCTGAAAACAATGTGGCCCCTGGATACAACTTTAGGTGAAATCAATGAACCTGTGGACACAATACTTTCATAGAGAATAAATACAGCTTTTCAACAAGACTTATTTCCACAGGTTTGCCAAGTACTACAAAACCACAGATGGTCGGGAAACAAGAACCTTGATCAAAGCATATGGAATCCGATTTGATGTCATTGTATTTGGAACGGTGAGACTCAACATACAAAATATTATCTATTCTTCAAACCACAGGAGTAGAATACTTAATTTTGACAATGTATGAGCTTTATGTTCACAAGATGGTAAAGGCAACAATTGAGACGACCACAATAAGAGTTTCAATGTCAAATGACAAATCAACCTACCTTCCTCTACTGCTCCATCTTTACAGGCAGGTAAATTCAACATGGTTCCGACCATAGTGAATGTAGGTGCAGCGCTTACGTTTCTCTCTTTGGTAAGTTCTTTTAAGTGGAGCCATCTCCAAAACACTAATTATTTGTAAACATTCATTATTAGTACCGTAAAGCATTTTTCTGAGAAATGTTAGCCTGTTAATACAGTGTAATTGAGTTGTCATTTTCAGTTTGAAATAGTCATGCAAGTGTGTGCCCTTAGGTGAATGCAGTTTGTAACTGGTTTCTCCTGACATGCACAAAGAAAAGAGATTACTACAGCAAACACAAATTCACATATCTGGATAACACTGATGACAATGCTGGTGAACCTGTGAGTTACTATCTTCTCAAGCTTATTCCACTATATACAGGACCAAATTAATTATCAGACAAAAATAACCATTACTATTCTTTGCTTAACAACTGCAACTTGACTGTTTATCAACTTTTTCATTATGCAGATTTGACTTAAATTAGTTATATAAATCATGTATTATTAATCTGACAAATTCTTATTTGTCTGTACAGCTGGGAGAAACAACGTATGGGACCCGGTAGATCCTGCACAGAGAAGTGGTCATTTCACATTGTGGGGGAATGTTGAAGCCATCTTCTTTTGTCCAGACCTCTAGCCATCTCCAGCCCCTGCCCCCTAAACATCATACATGAGGCATATACTCATATTTCCTAATATTCCAGATTAAGCCTTGTCAAATGTGAAGTATATAATCTGTTATAAACTACCTTAAAACAAGGTACAAATAAATAGTAAGAAAATCATTTTAATATGGAAATTGTCATTTCACATAATTGATCACAAAAGAATAACAAACAAGTTGTAATATAGAAAGTAGAAAATATATATTTTTAAACTATCGCCTTTTCTGGAAAATATGTCCTCTTCCCATCCCTCCACGTCCTTGACCCCTGGAAGCCACTGTGAAAGAGGAGACAAAGCAAATTGTTTGTCAATAAAACCATACAGTACCAGTCAAAAGTTGACACCTACTCATTCAAGGGTTTTTCTTGATTTTGACTATTTTCTACATTGCAGAATTATAGTGAAGACAACAAAACTATGAAATAACACATATGGAATCATGTAACCAAAAGAGTGTTAAACAAATCAAAATATATTTTAGATTCTTCAAAATAGCCACCCTTTGCCTTGATGACAGCTTTGCACACTCTTGGCATTCTCTCAACCAGCTTAAGTTTTGTAACCTAGGCTACCTATGTAATTAATGGATCTCGTTCCCAATGATGAATGCTTTAGTTTAATATGTTGCTGTCCAGCGGTTCTGAATTTGTGATGCACCCGACTGTCCACATTCTTCTGTGCAACAGAATTTTAATTTGAAAAGTGTGTGTGTACTAGGCTATTTAATGTACATGACCAGCTTGTCTTCAGTCCATTTTAAAATGGGATAGATGGGCTATGGTATATGTTGAATGTGATAGTCTGCCTAAAACCAGCCTGAGTAGGCCTATGACTCCATTTCTATTCTACTCAGAGAGTTTAGAGAAATTAATA
This sequence comes from Salvelinus sp. IW2-2015, assembly GCF_002910315.2. Classification (NCBI taxonomy): domain Eukaryota; kingdom Metazoa; phylum Chordata; class Actinopteri; order Salmoniformes; family Salmonidae; genus Salvelinus; species Salvelinus sp. IW2-2015. The sequence goes on from NC_036872.1 coordinate 12,268,522, forward strand.
GAATTAGAAATGAGCTATTATCAGGCTGGTTAACGTGATGAACAGTGGCAAGAAAAAGTATGTGAACCCTTTGGAATGACCTGGATTACTGCATAAATTTGACCAATTTTGATCTGATCTTCATCTAAAAGTCACAACAGACAAACAGCGTGCTTAAACTAACACAAATTGTATTTTTCTTGTCTATATTGAATACATCATTTAAACATTCACAGTGTAGGTTGGAAAAAGTATGTGAACCCCTAGGCTAATGACTTCTCCAAAGCTAATTGAAGTCAGGAGTCAATTAACCTGGAGTCGAATCAATGAGACGAGATTGGACATTTTGGTTAGGAGCTGCCCTGCCCCATAAAAAACACTCACAAAATTAGAGTTTGCTATTCACAAGAAGCATTGCCTGATGTGAACCATGCCTCGAACAAAAGAGATCTCAGATCTAAGATTAAGAATTGTTGACTTGCATAAAGCTGGAAGGGGTTACACAGTATCTCTAAAAGTCAGTCCACGGTAAGACAAATTGTCTAAAAATGGAGACATTTCAGCACTGTTGCTACTCTCCCTAGGACTGGCCGTCCTGCAAAGACGACTGCAAGAGCACAGCGCAGAATGCTCAATGAGGTTAAAAAGAATCCTAGAGTGTTAGCTAAAGACTTACAGAAATCTCGGGAAAGTGCTAACATCTCTGTTGATGAGTCTACAATACGTAAAACACAAAACAAGAATGGTGTTCATGGGAGGACACCACGGAAGAAGCCACTGCTGTCCAAAAAAAACATTGCTGCACGTCTGAAGTTCACAAAAGAGCACCTGGATGTTCCACAGCGCGACTGGCAAAATATTCTGTGGACAGATGATACTAAAGTTGAGTTGTTTGGAAGGAACACACAACACTGTGTGGAGAAAAAAAGGCACAGCACACCAACATCAAAACCTCATCCCAACTGTAAAGTATGGTGGAGGGAGCATCATGGTTTGGGGCTGCGTTGCTGCATCAGGGACTGGACAGCTTGCTATCATCAACGGAAATGTTTTATTCCCAAGTTTATCAAGACATTTGCAGGAGAATGTAAGGCTATCTGTCCGCCAATTGAAGCTCAACGGAAGTAAGGCGATGCAACAGGACAGCAACCAAAAAGACATAAGTAAATCAACAACAGAATGCCTTAAACAGAAGAAAATACATCTTCTGGAGTGGCCCAGTCAATCCTGACCTCAACCCGATTGAGATGCTGTGGCATGACCTCAAGAGAGCGGTTCACACCAGACATCCCAAGAATATTGTGGAACTGAAACAGTTTGGAAAGAGGAATGATCCAAAATTCCTCCTGACCGTTGTGCAGGTCTGATCCGCAACTACAGAAAACGTTTGGTTGAGGTTATTGCTGCCAGAGGATCAACCTGTTATTAAATCCAAGGGTTCAGATACTTTTCCCAACCTGCACTGTGAATGTTTACACAGTGTGTTCAATAAAGACATGAAAAATATTCATTGTGTGTTATTAGTTTAAGCAGACTGTGTTTGTCTATTGTTGTGACTTAGACAAGGATCAGACCAAATTTTATGACCAATTTATGCAGAAATCCAGGTCATTCTAAAGGGTTCGCATACTTTTTCTTCCGACTGTATGTCTGTTGAATCTGAAAAAAAAAAAATCCTCCCACACTCAGCCCCGCTCCACATTCTCACCCAGTCAGGATCCGCTACTACGTCGCAGCAGTGACATAATGCATACTTTTTACTAAATGGCACGTGCTAAATAGTATGAGACGATGAGTAGCCTACATAGTATGCAGTTTAAGTATGGAGTACGCTAGTATTGGTATTCTTACACGGCCAATGACTAACAAGGAGTTGGCATGATGGCACTAACAGACTGGGACCCAGGCTAGTAGGATTCCAAGGTGGGTCTGATTAGGGCCAGAATGTAATGTAAATCTGTACCTTGTGCTTTGAGAATGGCCGCTTTGCCTCTTCCTGCTCCAGCTCCCTGGTTCTTGTTCTTCATACTCTTTAGCAAGGGTGCGTTCTTCAGCATGTCAGGGAGAATGAGGAATCGGATCTTGCTGCCTCGGATGTACACCTGCTCCAGCTGGGCTACACGGCCGTCTCTGTGGGTCACTGTGATGTTGGCCATCTGGAGGAGGCAGAATGTGTAATAAGAAATACATCACATCTAGATAAGGAAGGGAGAAGGTAGGTTGTGGAGGACAACTTTATGTGTAGCTGAGCAACCCTCAACTCCTTTCTCTTATATGGAGGTGGAGTTGAGTTTTGATGACTGGTCGCGGGATTTGCTAGCAACAACATTGAGTCACCATCAGTCGATTCTTGTAAAAATGTCAATTCTGAAAACGTTTCTCGTTTTTCAAGCGAAGGTCTTTTAAGGGAGTATGCGAGCACGCTCATTCGGTTAGCCGAGCTCGGCTAGGCGTACTTAAGCATGCTGACACCTGAATATGGGTAGGGGTTACGGTTAGGGTTAGGGTAGGGACATCATGGTACCCGGATAGCAGACCAATTGAATCTCAGCTTACCTAATATGTAGTATGAGCAACGAGGGGGAAAAAAGTTGGTGGTTGTATTCGCTAAAAGATTTTATAGCAGTATGAATTTCAGCCTCCGGTGGAAGCGCCGCAGTTGTACAGGACAAACATAGCGTTTTCAGAATTACATTTTTTACAAGAATCGACTGATGGTGACTCAATGTTGTTGCTAGCAAATCCCGTGACCAGTCATCAAAATACAACTCCGCCTTGATATAAGGGAACAGAGTTGAGGGTTCCTCAGCTACTTTATGGGGGACTCAGGGATCACAGAGGCTGATTTGCTATTCTTTATTTTACTGATGTAGCTGGCAAGGTAACTGCCGTTTTACTTTACAGAAAAAAAAGTATTTTATTCCCAGTGCTGAGTTAGTAGTGTAACTGACATGTAACGTAAGCTAATGCATTACATGTTTCGACCACTCGACTGAAGTTCTGTCTGAAGTGAATGAACTAGCTAGCTACCACAGCCAGTTCAGCTCTAGACTAGCTATCAATTTGATGAAATAATTAAGACACATAAATGACTAGAGGAAGTCTGACCACAATTGATTTGATTGTGCCGCCTGGCTCAGACTTGCCGTGCTGTGTTAAAAAGACAGGCTGGTTTACCAAAATCCCTAATTTGTTTAGGAAAAACATTCCCTATTCCCTCAACATTTGCTCTCTGTATGGGACACATATGCTTCACATGCACCTGACCAATCGGGCCTAACCTATAGCATATCATTACACGTAACAGCAAAATGGATGGCGAGGACGTGACAAATAAACTTGAAACAGGGAAATGTTTACTGGTTGCTCAGGAGGTAAAGGGGAAGTCAGATGTTTGTTTGTTAGATTACAATCATTTTTAAGACTGTTTGGAATAATTTATAAGCATACCAAGAGAGTCTGTTGTAATGCTTTTTTGGTTGTAAAGCCTTTATTACAGCAAAGACAAAAAACAGTCGCATTCATTCATGAATGCAAATTCAGAAACAGAAAAGTCTAGGTCTATTTATTGTTTACGTTAAGTATTTAATGGTCGCTTTTTAAACTAAAATGCTTGATTACATTTCACATCATGAATGACTTGTATGCTGTGTGATGACGAATAAACGATTGATTGATACAGTATCCTATTTAAATCAAATCAAATTATTTATATAGCCCTTCGTACATCAGCTGATATCTCAAAGTGCTATACAGAAACCCTGCCTAAAACCCCAAACAGCAAGCAATGCAGGTGAAGAAGCACGGTGGCTAGGAAAAACTCCCTAGAAAGGCCAAAACCTAGAAATAAACCTAGAGAGGAACCAGGCTATGAGGGGTGGCCAGTCCTCTTCTGGCTGTGCCGGGTGGAGATTATAACAGAACATGGCCAAGATGTTCAAATGTTCATAAATGACCAGCATGGTCAAATAATAATAATCACAGTGTCACGTTCCTGACCTGTTTTCTGTTGTTTTGTATGTGTGTGATGGTCAGGGCGTGAGTTTTGGGTGGGCAGTCTATGTTTTCCGTTTCTATGTTGGTTTTGGGTTGCCTGGTATGGCTCTTAATTAGAGGCAGGTGTTTTGCGTTTTCCTCTAATTGAGAGTCATATTAAGGTAGGTTGTTCTCACTGTTTGTTTGTGGGTGATTGTCGCTGTGTCTGTGTATTTTGCACCACACGGTACTGTCTCGTCTCGTTCGTTCGGTCGTTCCTGTTTATGTGTTCCTCGTTTCATGTAAGTTCATAGTTTAGGTCTGTCTAGTTCGTTTTGTTATTTTGTTAATCATTCAGTGTATTTCGTTTCGTGTTTTTCCGTCTTGTCAAATAAACATTATGTATTCATCACCCGCTGCGCCTTGGTCTACTCACTCACCGAGGGACGGCCGTTACACACAGTAGTTGTCGTGGGTGCAGCAAGTCAGCACCTCAGGAGTAAATGTCAGTTGGCTTTTCATAGCCAATCATTAAGAGTATCTCTACCGCTCCTGCGGTCTCTAGAGAGTTGAAAACAGCAGGTCTGGGACAGGTAGCACATCCGGTGAACAGGTCAGGGTTCCATAGCCGCAGGCTATAAGTGTTAACATATAGGCCTAAGTAAGTTACGGTATTAAGACTAAACAGGGTGCGCTCTTAGGCCTACATCTCGATGGTGGTTATACAAGGCTGCTATACTAAGCCTACTAATGATAATGACATTACCTATTATTATAATGATGATCATAATAATAACAAGAAGGATAAAGGAGGGTTATTATTATAAATATTATTTTTATGACAATTTGGAAGAGTGTAAGCAACACTATATGAATTACAAATAATAACAGGCTGGTCTAACGAAAAAAAAGTGTAAAGCCTTTATTACAGCATAGCAAAGATTAAAAAAAGAGGAATTTGTGAAATTGTTGCATGAGGCTTGGTGCTCACGGAATCATCAACCAAAACACTCAAACAGGCAACAGAAGCAGGATCACTATTAAAAGGACACCAATAAGAAGAGACTTGCTTGGGCCAAGAAACACGAGCAATGGACATTAGACCAGTGGAAATCTGTCCTTCGGTCGGATGAGTCCAAATTTGAAATTTTCGGTTCCAACCGTCGTGTCGTTGTGAGACACAGAGTAGGTGAGCGGATGATCTCCGCATGTGTGGTTCCCAAAAATCAAATCAAATTTTATTGGTCACATACACATGTTAACCAGATGTTATTACGGGTGTAGCGAAATACTACAGTGCAGTAATATCTAACAAGTAATATCTAACAGTTTCACAACATATACCCAAAATACACGTACATCTAAGTAAGGAATGGATTAAGAATATATATACATATGTCAGAGCGGCATTGGACTAAGATACAGTGGCATATAGAGTACATTTAATACAGTTGAAGTCTGAAGTTTACATACATTTAGGTTGGAGTCATTAAAACTTGGTTTTTCAACCACTCCACAAATTTCCTGTTAACAAACTATAGCTTTGGCAAGTCGGTTAGGAAGTAATTTTTCCATTTTCTTTTTTACAGACAGATTATTTCACTGTATCACAACTCCAGGGGGTCAGACGTGTACATACACTAAGTTGACTGTGCCTTTAAACAGCTTGGAAAATTCCAGAAATTGATGTCATGGCTTTAGAAGTTTCTGTTAGGCTAATATACATCATCAGAGTCAATTGGAGGTGTACCTGTGGATGTACCTTCAAACTCAGTGCCTATTTGCTTGACATCATGGGAAAATCAAAAGAAATCAGCCAAGACCTCAGAAAAACAATTGTAGACCTCCACAAGTCTGGTTCATCCTTGGCGAGCAATTTCCAAAATGCCTGAAGGTACCACGTTCATCTGTACCAACAATAGTAAGCAAGTATAAACACCATGGGACCACACAGCCGTCATACCGCTCAGGAGGAGACGTGTTCTGTCTCCTAGAGATAATGTACTTTGGTGCCAAAAGTGCTAATCAATCCCAGAACAACAGCAAAGGACCTTGAAGATGCTGGAGGAAACAGGTACAAAACTATCTATATCCACAGTAAAACGAGTCCTATATCGACATAACCTGAAAGGCCGCTCAGCAAGGAAGAAGCCACTGCTCCAAAACCACCTTAAAAAAGCCAGACTACGGTTTGCAACTGCACAAGGGGACAAAGATCGTACTTTTTGGAGAAATGTCCTCTAGTCTGATGAAACAAAAATAGAACGGTCTGGCCATAATTACCATCGTTATGTTTGGAGGGAAAAGGGGACGCTTGCAAGCCGAAGAACACCATCCCAACCGTGAAGCACGGGGGTGGCAGCGTCATGTTGTGGGGGTGCTTTGCTGCAGGAGGGACTGGTGCACTTCACAAAATAGATGGCATCATGAGGCAGGAAAATTATGTTGATATATGTAGCAATATCTCAAGACATCAGTCAGGAAGTTAAAGCTTGGTTGCAAATGGGTCTTCCAAATGGACAATGACCCCAAGCATACTTCCAAAGTTGTGGCAAAATGGCTTAAGGACAACAAAGTCAAGGTATTGGAGTGGCCATTAGAAAGCCCTGATCTCAATCCCATAGAAAATGTGTGGGCAGAACTGAAAAAGTGTGTGCGAGCAAGGAGGCCTACAAACCTGACTCAGTTACACCAGCTCTGTCAGGAGAATGGGCCAAAATTTACCCAACTTGATGTGGGAAGCTTGTGGAAGGCTACCATAAACATTTCACCCAAGTTTAAATTGTTAAGGCAATGCTACCAAATACTAATTGAGTGTATGTAAACTTCTGACCCACTGGGAATGTGATGAAAGAAGTACAAGCTGAAATAAATCACTCTACTATTATTCTGACATTTCACATTCTTAAAATTAAGTGGTGATCCTAACTGACCAAAGACAGAGAATCTTTACTAGGATTAAATGTGAGGAATTGTGAAAAACTGAGTTTAAATGTATTTGGCTAAGGTGTATGTAAACTTCTGACTTCAACTGTACAATGAGATGGGTGAAGCAATATTTATTACAATTAAATGTGACTAAGAGTTACACATCATTGAGATGAGTAATGCTAGATACGGAACATTATTAAAGTGGCTAGTGATCCATTTCTAAAAGTGGCCAGTGATTCCTAATCTATGTCTATAGGGAGCCCCCTCTGATGTGCTAGTGATGGCTGATAAACAGTCTGATGGCCTTGAGATAGAAGCTGTTTTTCAGCCTCTCGGTTCCAGCTTTGATGCACCTGTACTGACCTTGCCTTCTGGATGATAGCAGGGTGAACAGGCAGTGGCTCGGGTGGTTGATGTCCTTGATGATCTTTTTGGCCTTCCTGTGACATCGTGTGCTGTAGGTGTCCAGGAGTGTTAGAAGTTTGCCCCCAGTAATGCGTTGGGCAGACCGCACCACCCTCTGGAAAGCTTTGCGGTTGTGGGTGGTGGAGTTGCCGTACCAGGCTGTGATACAGCCCAACAGGATGCTCTCAATTGTGCATCTGTAAAAGTTGGTGAGGGTTTTAGATGTTAAGCCAAATTTCTTTAGCCTCCTGAGGTTGAAGAGGCGCTGTTGAGCCTTCTTCCCCACAGTCTGCGTGGGTATACCACTGCAGTTGTCAGTGATGTGTACGCCGAGGAACTTGAAGCTTTCCGCCTTCTCCACTGCGGCCCCATCGATGTGGATAGGAAGGTGATCCCTCTGCTGTTTCCTGAAGTCCAAGATCACCTTAGTTTTGTTGACGTTGAGTAAGAGGTTATTTTCCTGGCACCACACTCCCAGAGCCTCCCTGTAGGCTGTCTCATCGTTGTTGGTAATCAAGCCTACTACTCGTGTCGTCTGCAAACTTGATGATTGAGTTGGAGTCATGCTTGGCCACTCAGTCATGGGTGAACAGGGAGTACAGGAGGGGGCTGAGCACGCACCCTTGTGGGGCCCCAGTGTTGAGGATCAACGAAGAGGTATTGTTTCCTACATTCACCACCTGGGGGCGACCCGTCGGGAAGTCCAGGACCCAGTTGCACAGGGCGTTGTTCAGACCCAGGGCCTCAAGATTGATGATGAGCTTGGAGGGCACTATGGTGTTGAATGCTGAGCTATAGTCAATGAACAGCATTCTTACATAGGTATGCCTCTTGTCCAGATGGGACAGGGCAGTGTGGTGGCGATTGCATCGTCTGTGGATCTATTGGGGGCGGTGAGCAAATTGAAGTGGGTCTAGGGTGGCAGGTAAGGTGGAGGTGATATGATCCTCGACTAGTCTCTCAAAGCACTTCATGATGATAGATGTGAGTGCTACGGGGCGATAGTCATTTAGTTCAATTACCTTTGCTTTCTTAGGTACAGGGACAATGGTGGCCATCTTGAAGCATGTAGGGACAACAGACTGGGATAGGGTGAGATTGAATAGATCTGTAAACACACCAGCCAGCTGGTCTGTGCATGCTCTGGCAGCCTTGCGAGGGTTAAAACGCTTAAATGTCTTACTCACGTCGGCCACAGAGAAGGAGAGCCCACAGTCCTTGATAGCGGGCCGTGTCGGTGGCACAGTATTAGCCTCAAAACAAGCGAAGGTGTTCAGCCCGTCCGGAAGCAAGACGGTGTCCACGACGTGGGTGGTTATCCTTTTATAAACCTTGATTGTCTGTAGACCCTGCCACATACGTCTCGTGTCTGAGCCGTTGAACTGGGACTGAACTTTGTCCCTATACCGACGTTTAGCCTGCTTGATTGCTTTGCAGAGGGAATAACTACAGTTTGTATTCTTCCATATTCCCAGGCTTCTTGCCCTGGTTAAATGCGATGGTTTGTGCTTTCAGTTTTGTGCAAATGCTCCCATCTATCCACGGTTTCTGGTTGGGGTAGGTTTTAACAGTCACAGTGGGTACAACATCTCCTATGCACTTCCTGATATACTGAAACGGTGAATGAGTTTGTGTGTCGATATTATTTCCTGAAGCTACTCTGAACATATCCCAGTCCGCGTGATCAAAACAATCTTGCAGCGTGGATTCCGATTGGTCAGACCAGTGTTGAATAGTCCTCACCACAGGTGCTTCCTGTTTGAGTTTCTGCCTATAGGAAGGGAGGAGCAAGATGGAATCGTGTTCCGATTTGCCGAATGGAGGGCCTTATGTGCATTCTGGAAGGTAGTATAGCAACGGTCAAGGGTTTTAGCAGCGCCAGTACAACAATCAATATGTTGATAGAATTTCATCAACAACAAAAAGTTAGCTTATAGCAGTGAACCTTTTTTGTGGGATACACATAAGGCAATTCTAGGTCTTGTGGCATATTTTGGTTCAACTATCCCCAATTCAATGGCATTGCAACCCTTTGCATGCACAATGCCTTCTTCCATCACATGTGCAGTGCACTCTTCCATCACATGTACAGCAAATTCTCAAGAGCTTGCACACTGATTCTCAAGAGCTTGCACATGAGATGCTATTGAGCCCACACTACTACACTGTCTGAGCCAAGGACTACATGCTTTCTGGTAAGATTTGATTACAATACTGGGTGGGGTGAATAATTTATATGACATACATTATTTTTTTGTTCACTAGTAAATAGTTGCCTGCAGCAAAGTGTTTAAATAATTTCTAACTAAACAATTTCTGCTAGTTAGTTTTTGCTACCATGTGGGTTTTAGCTTGCTGGAGCCCGCTAACTGAGGAGTGTTAATTCACCTGTTTCAATACATGTTTCATTTTAAAACATTTATCTTACAAAGGAGTTGTTTAATCTAACTGCTTAACTATTTATCTGTACATGGAATTGTATTTTATTTATTTTTTACTCATTTTATTCTAATCTTTACAGGAAAATGCCACGGGCACCATCTGATGTGTGGAGACATTTCCCTGCAGCTAGGAAATGCTGTGTACATTTGCAAATACTGTGCCAAATCATGTGAAGAATGCAACAAAGATGCAGAATCATCTGGCCAAGTGCATAAAGTTCCCTCAGCGCTCACAACAAGCAACCTCTGACGAAAGTCCCTCTACTTCTAATCGAGGTGGAAATTATGAATCAGACACCTTATCGTTAGCAACAGCTCATGGTCTTCCTTGAATCAGAAGTTTTTTTGACTCGATGGAGGAACGTTGTCAGAGAAATGCTGATGAATGTCTTGCTCGGGCTGTGTATGCAACTGGTTCACCTCTGATCCTCACAGGCAATGTGTATTGGAAGAGATTTCTGAATGTTCTTCGCCCAGCATACACCCCTCCAACCAGACATGCTTTATCTACTCATTTGCTGGATGCAGAGTTCAAGTGAAGGTCAAGCAAATCATAGAGAAAGCGGACTGTATTGCAATCATCTCTGATGGGTGGTCGAATGTTCGTGGGCAATGAATAATTAACTACATCATCTCCACCCCTCAACCAGTATTCTACAAGAGCACAGACACAAGGGACAACCGACACACCGGTCTCTACATTGCAGATGAGCTGAAGGCAGTCATCAATGAACTTGGACCACAGAAGGTATTTGCACTGGTGACAGACAATGCTGCGAACATGAAGGCTGCTTGGTCTAAGGTGGTGTCCTACCCTCACATCACACACATTGGCTGTGCTGCTCATGCATTGAATCTGCTCCTCAAGGACATCATGGCACTGAAAACAATGGATACACTCTACAAGAGAGCCAAGGAAATGGTTAGGTATGTGAAGGGTCCTCAAGTTATAGCAGCAATCTACCTCACCAAGCAAAGTGAGAAGAATAAGAGCACCACATTGAAGCTGCCCAGCAACACCCGTTGGGTTGGTATTGTCATCATGTCCTGGAGGGGAAGGAGTCTCTCCAAGAAATGGCCATAACACAGTCTGCAAATATGGACAGCCCCATCAAGAGGATCCTCCTGGATGATGTATTTTGGGAGAGAATGGTAAAGCAGCCTGAAACCTATAGCAGTAGCCATTGCACGGATTGAGGGAGACAATACCATCCTGTCTGATGTTCAGACTCTGCTTACAGATGTAAGAGAAGAAATCCGTACTGCCCTGCCCACTTCACTGTTGCTCCAAGCAGCGGAAACTGCAGTTCTGAAATACATTAAAAAAAACATGAAGATTTCTGCCTGAAGCCCATACACGCCGCAGCGTACATGTTGGACCCAAAGTATGCTGTCAAGAGCATCCTGTCTGATGCAGAGATCAACAAGGCCTATGGTGTCATCACTACCGTGTTCACCACCTTGGCCTGGATGAGGGCAAGGTTCTTGGCAGTCTGGCGAAGTCCAAGCAAGGGCTTTGGGATGGAAATACAATATGGCAGTCGTGCCAACATTGTTTGGGAACACACACACCAAAGCACGCAACAGGCTGGCCAATACAAGGGTTGAAAAATTGGTGGCCATCCGGGCAAATTGGAGGCTTTTTGAGCCTGACAACAAGCCATCCTCAACAAGGTTGTAAAGTGACAGTGAAGATGAGGCCTCATAGAGTCTGATGTTCAAGAGGTGAACATTGAGGTCCAGGGAGAAGACATGGAAGCCTGAGAGGAAGACAACCAAAGCTTTAGTTTCTAGACTATCATTTCACAGATGCATGTTGAAAATGTTTTTGGGAGATGCGATGGATCATTGAATATTCCCTTTCTTTTGTTGCTCAGTGAAATCATCCCATGTGAAGTGTCAACTCATTTAATTAGTTCAATTTGTAATAAAATCGTTTTTTTTTATTTCTATTGGAAGGATTTAATCATTTGAAATTATGTCTACTTATGATAAGTTAAAATATTTATGTTTCTGTCACCATATGATATGGTAAATATATTCAATGCAAAAAACATCTACATTTAAGTGGTATTAATATTAATTTGCATACACTTCTGTTAATTCCCATGGAAAGTTTCCACCTCTGAATATTCCCCAAAATGTGCAACCCTAGTGCTGACTGTCAGCTTTAATTTGAAGGGGTATTTTAATCCATATCGGGTGAACCGTTTAGCAATTAGAACGCATTTTGTACGTTTGGGGACAAATTCACTTTGTGTATTAAAGTAGTAAAAAGTTAAGTATTTGGTCCCACATTGATAGCACGCCATGACTAAATCAAGATTATGACTCTACAGATAAACCTGAATGAATCGTGAATAATGATGAATGAGAAAGGTAGACTCACAAATAAGACATGCCTCTCACCATTACAATAACAGGGGAGGTTAGCAATTTTAGCAGGTATATTTTTGAGTCTATAACTTTCTCACTCATCATTATTCAGTCAGGATTATACATAATCATTGTGGCATCCACATTCATGTAGAAGTGGTTAGAAACATTATATTATTATTTACAATAAAAGTGACCCTAAAATATTAGATTGTGTAGAAACGCAGGAAATTAGCTTTAGATGGCCAATAAAATTGAGGGAGGACCCCCAAACCCCCCACTTCTAAAACAAAAGTAGCTCCCCTGACTTTAAAGTTTGAGATTCATGATCATACCTGGCAGTTCATGTTGTCTTTAGCTTCAATGAGTTTCCTGCGGTACACCTCCCCGGTGTTGGTCTCGCAGTTAACAATGTGGCCCTCAGCTTCATGAAGAACTTTGATTGGCACTCCAATGGACATCTTTCTGAGTACCACCACATATACCGTAATGGTTTTAGTCAGAGTAAATAGTTAGCTTAATAGCTAACGTTTGCTTCTTTGCCTATGAAATCAGTAGCTAGTAGCTAAAACAGGATGAATGGAATTGGTTGGCATGAAGTTAGCAAGCATGGTACAGTACCTAGCTAGCTCATCGTGTAAGTTACACTGCCACAATATTTTAACTACTCTAATACTATAGCTAGCTAATCATGGTGATAACCGTAATATCTTACCGTTTAAATCCTTGCAAACCAGTTGGCGAATATTCGTGTCAATTATTCAGTTAGCCCTTTAGCTAATATTTTTATGTAGGTCTAGCTATGGGAGAATGCCAAAGATGCTTTCAGCATCTCCAGCGCCGTTAATTTCCTGTTTGATTCACAGCCATGCACGGCGAAAACTAGATAACTTTGTATGCTGCAACTTACTGCCGACGGTGCAGTTTATTGCCCTACTGCCGCTTTATTTTACAAACAACGCTCAAACCGTTAAAATGCGTGTTTTATATTAAATGTAAAGTGTGCACAATAAATTAATCAACTATAATAATGTAGAACACTGTGATGGATGTTCTTCTTGTGCGCAACCAGCGTTTCTCTGAGGCAGTGTAGTTTCTGCAGACACTTTTGACTGCTTGGCTCGGTAGTCTCGTTAGCCAGCAAGAATAAGCAAGACCTACCAAGAATAAGGCCGTGACCTCGGCGATTTCCTTTCAAAATAAATGTCCCACAATAATGACGTTTTAAAAAAAAATAATAATACAAATGGAAAAAGGTTAAATAAGCAATAAGGTCCGAGGGGGTGTGGTATATTGCCAATATACCATGGCTAAGGGCTGTTCTTACGCACGATGCAAAGCGGATTGCCTGGATACAGCCCTTATACCACAAACCACCAGGTGCCTTATTGCTATTATAAACTGGTTACCAGCCGTAAAAATACATGTTTGTCATACCTGTGGTATACCACAGCGTTCAGCCGATCAGCATTCAGAGCGCGAACCACCCAGTTTATCGCCTTTATAGCACAAGTAATATTATTGACATTATTGTTATCAGCATTAAAAGTAATGATTACTATAAAGTTATCATGGTAACAACAGTAATATAAATAACAAAGCATGATTTATAATGTTACTATTAATAATAATAGTAATAACAGTATTAATAATATTATTATTATAATTCTAATAATCAACGTTAGGAAGCACTATTAAATCCCATTGTTAATTAGCCCATTTATATTGCAAGATGTATATTTTTCATATTGTACTGCACACAATTTCCTGTACATTGTGTCACAGTAAAACAGAAAAAGGAGGGGGGGGTCCATTCTACTCAGGAGAATTTATACTGTCTAAATCCATAGAGCTCATAACCCAAGGGTGGCACATCAGCTGAAATGCAGTATGTTTTTCATATTGGACGTACATATTGCACCTTACATAATTATGTGTACAAAACGGATTAGTTTGAACAAAAAGCTATGTCATAGGAAGTGTTGCTGGGCTTTTACTTTGGTCAAACAGCTTAATGTGGGGTGCATGGAGACTATATGGTACAAATATTGCATTTTAGAGGAAAAACTAGTGATTGTTTGTGTCCATAAAACCAGGGTCCAGTCTATCACTTTAATTCTCTGCTGACTGACTAATTCCGGACTATATCTTAATTACAAAACAATAAATGTATTGTTTTAGCGTACTCCACTGAGTGTACAAAACATTAGGAACACCTCTCTAATATTGAGTTGCACCCCTTTTGCCCTCAGAACAGCCTCAATTCATTGGGGCATGGACTCTACAAGGTGTCAAGCGTTCCACAGGGATTGCTGGTCCATGTTGACTCCAATGCTTCCCACAGTTATGTCGAGTTGTCTGGATGTCCTTTGGGTGGTGGACCATTCTTGATACACAGAGGAAACTGTTGAGCGTGAAAAACCCAACCTAGCAATTCTTGACACAAACCGATGCTCCTGGCACCTACTACCATACCCCGTTCAAAGGCACTTTTGTCTTGCCTATTCACCCTCTGAACAGCATACATACACAATCCATGTCTCAATTGTCTCAAGCCTTAAAAATCTTTCTTCAACCTGTCTCCTCCCATTCATCTACAATGATTGAATTGAATTTAAGAAGTGACATCAATAAAGGATCATAGCTTACACCTGGTCAGTCTATGTCATGGAAAGAGCAGGTGGTCCTAATGTTTTGTACACTCAGTGTATACTCAGTGTATACTCTTGGCTTGCCCTAAAATGGAGGTGCCAAATTACGACTATTAGCAGCTGATTAGGTGAGAAGCTAACTATGTTTTTTTGAGGCAGTTTCCTAATAAGATCATGATGCTACAGGTTAGTATCTCCCCAATCATCATGCAGATTTATTTTAAAATGAGGTGGAAACAATGTTGACTCAACCAGTTTGTGCCCAGTGGGCTGACTCAGCCCATGAGATGAAGAGGATCTTGCATATAATTTGAAACGTATGTTTTACTGTTGATTATCAATTTCACGAAAGTATTGTATTAATTAACTTCATTGTGAATAAAGTATGGTTTTTTGAAAAAATTGCATCTCTCTTCACTTTTTTAATAAACATATTGTTTGTTTGTAGAATGAGCAGCGAAACCCCCCGGAGTGTAAACTGTGAATTTTTAAACTAGAGATGCTCCTGAGTAGAATGGACCCCAATTTCATGCAAAACAGTGTACAGAAAATGGTATATGGTGTAATATGTATGTCCAATATGAAAAAATATTGTATTTAAGCTGATTTGGCATTCTTTAAGGGCTCCACAATGAGCAGCGAAACTCCTCTGGGTGTAAACTAATGGTTTCTAGTGTACACAGACAGTTCTGTTCAGCTAGCTAGTAAGCTAACTAGCTATATGGTTATATTCAGAGAAAACTACAAACAAAACACCACTGTGAAGTATGCAAGAATAACTAAGTTCTTCCGGGTCAAGGATTTTTAGACTCTTCAGCATAACAGTTCCGTTCTGTATGCTTTGTAAATGAATAATTAGGCTAAAACGATGGAAAATGTGCACAAGTATCTATAAATGTTATACTAGTTATGATATAAATAATAATTAAAGTATTTAAATGAGATATTATGTGTTTTATTTCTTTCTTATTTTTTCAAGACTGTCAACAATGTTTCTTTTTTTGTATGTACTCTTGTAATTTATTGCACCATACACAATTTCTGTACGTTGTGTTGCAGTATAAGGGGGGTCTATTTTACTCAGGAGAACTRAGTAAAATARWKWWWMKWWWMWYTATATARWKWWWMKWWWMWYTATTTTACTYAGTTCTCCTGAGTAAAATAGACCCCCCTTATACTGCAACACAACGTACAGAAATTGTGTATGGTGCAATAAATTACAAGAGTACATACAAAAAAAGAAACATTGTTGACAGTCTTGAAAAAATAAGAAAGAAATAAAACACATAATATCTCATTTAAATACTTTAATTATTATTTATATCGTAACTAGTATAACATTTATAGATACTTGTGAACATTTTCCATCGTTTTAGCCTAATTATTCATTTACAAAGCATACAGAACGAAACTGTTATGCTGAAGAGTCTAAAAATCCTTGACCCGGAAGAACTTAGTTATTTATTCTTGCACACTTCACAATGTTGTTTCGTTTGTAGTTTTCTCTGAATATAACCATATAGCTAGTTAGCTTACTAGCTAGCTGAACAGAACTGTCTGTGTACGCTAGAAACCATTCCTCAACCGTTCACATACGTCAAAGCTGTAGCTACCACTTTGAAGGATCTAACAGTTAACTTAGTGAGCGAATCGACCATCAAGTCGACCTACCAGATGTAAATAATGCTAATGTTATCTGTTAGGGTAAGCTAATTTCGTTGCTAGCTAGGCAGTCCAAGCCAACACCCTCATGAGGCAATCCAACTCCGGAGGATTAGCTAGCTACCAACTGTAAACAAGTCTGACTAACTTGGGTTTTGCATCTAGCAGCAAAGAACAATCCAACAGAATGTCAGGTAAATGTAGTTATGTTCTAGCTAGAGAGTGGTTTTGAAATGTAGAGTTTGGTAGTTAACCCCACTTAATTTAGCTAACGTTAGTTAGCTAGCCACCAATGTAAACAGTGGAGCAAAAGCACCCCATCCATTTCATGACGTTGTCACATGTGAATAGTACTTGCTTTCTATATCAGGGGTGCTAAAGGAATTTCCAATCCACGAGAAAAACATTAACTAGCTAGCTAGTTTTGTGAACATGATTTGAATTCATTTAGAGAAGCTTGCCAGAACAGCAAGTAACAGACAGATTTAGGCCCAGTTGAGATCAGTATCTATGATTGTGTACTTCTTTGTAGCAGCCTCATCATATCTTGTTTTTGACAGGTGATGCCATTCTGCTGAATGTACCTGTCATTCGGCAGCTGTACCACTGGGACTGTGGATTAGCCTGCGCAAGAATGGTTTTGAAGTACGGGAACATTTCATCATATACTTTACATACACGGTACACAGACTTGCATGTGTCGGCATTTTAACCACAGTAGATACAGAAAATTGTGACGCTGAAGACCTCATCATGCAAGTGTCACTTTTTGTCCATGATTTGGCAGGTACCTCCACCCTGTAAGTGATGAGGAGTTTCAGGGTGCTTGCTGGGAGCTGAAGCTGACGGAGAGTGTGTGGACAATTGACTTGGCCTACCTCATGTGCCAGCTGGGGGTCAGGTACCGCTTCTGCACTCAGACACTGGGTGTTGACAAGGGCTTCAGGAATCAGGTAACGAGGAAACACTTTGTAGACCATCACAAGAAGTACAATAGTTATAATGTATAAGTATATTTCATTGTCATGTACCCATTAAAAGGAGACCATTGCGCTCTTCAGGAAGTTTGGTTGGTGCATAGAACCTGTGAATTCACACTCAAAAATATGTTGCGTAGCTTTTTTTATTATTTTCATTGCATTAGGGATAATGTACACAGATGTTTCGGCTTTGCAGCATTCTTCAGTGTGTAGAAGAAGGCTGCAAAGCTGAAATGTCCCTGATGAAATTAGTGAAGTAAATAAAACAATTATAAAAATGAAGTAAGCTTTAAGCAACATCTTTTTGAGTGCGGACCCATCACACCTTTTTTGATGTAGCCCACCATAACAAATATCCTTAATTAATTAATTAACCTGAGAGACTTATTATGTGTTTGTGTTTCTTTGATCTTTTTCCAGTCCTTCTACAAAAAGCATTTTGACACTGAGGAAGACAGAGTGAACAAACTCTTCCTAAAGGCTGAGAGCAAGAGTGTCGTGGTGAAACAATGGTTAATTAACTTTGTGAAAAGTAAAGACAAATTGTTCCAAAATTACCAGCTTGTCTGGTTAGTAATAGTTGTTTTTCAGACCTAGAGAGAGAATAACTAACAGATCCCAACTTTCTCCCTTTTTCAATGTCACCTGTAGCTCTGTGACAATTCAGGAAATCCAGGAACATGTTGACCAGAGCCATGTGGCCATAGTGCTGGTCAACGCTGTGGTTCTGGTGTGTGAACTCTGCTCTTCGTCTGTCAAGTACTGCTGTTTCCTGCCTGTGGGCCAGAAGTGCTTCTGCAGGAAGCCAGAATACCAGGGTCACTTCGTGGTGGTGTGCGGCTTCAACCGGAGCAGCGGCTGCATCTTCTACAACAACCCTGCCTACTCAGACCGTGAGTGGTCCCTCTACACATCTCCAACAGTAAACAGGGCCACTGACATACCAGACACATACAGTGGGGAGAACAAGTATTTGATACACTGCCGATTTTGCAGGTTTTCCTACTTACAAAGCATGTAGAGGTCTGTAATTTTTATCATAGGTACACTTCAACTGTGAGAGACGGAATCTAAAACAAAAATCCAGAAAATCACATTGTATGATTTTTAAATAATTAAATTGCATTTATTGCATGACATAAGTATTTGATCACCTACCAACCAGTAAGAATTCCGGCTCTCACAGACCTGTTAGTTTTTCTTTAAGAAGCCCTCCTGTTCTCCACTCATTACCTGTATTAACTGCACCTGTTTGAAACTCGTTACCTGTATAAAAGACACCTGTCCACACACAATCAAACAGATTCCAACCTCTCCACAATGGCAAGACCAGAGAGCTGTGTAAGGACATCAGGGATAAATTGTAGACCTGCACAAGGCTGGGATGGCTACAGGACAATAGGCAAGCAGCTTGGTGAGAAGGAAACAACTGTTGGCGCAATTATTAGAAAATGGAAGAAGTTCAAGATGACGGTCAATCACCCTCGGTCTGGGGCTCCATGCAAGATTTCACCTCGTGGGGCATCAATGATCATGAGGAAGGTGAGGGATCAGCCAGAACTACACGGCAGGACCTGGTCAATGACCTGAAGAGAGCTGGACCACAGTCTCAAAGAAAACCATTAGTAACACACTACGCCGTCAGGATTAAAATCCTGCAGCGCACGCAAGGTCCCCCTGCTTAAGCCATGCATTCCAGGCCTGTCTGAAGTTTGCCAATGACCATCTGGATGATCCAGAGGAGGAATGGGAGAAGGTCATGTGGTCTGATGAGACAAAAATAGAGCTTTTTGGTCTAACTCCACTCGCCGTGTTTGGAGGAAGAAGAAGTATGAGTACAACCCCAAGAAAACCATCCCAACCGTGAAGCATGGAGGTGGAAACATCATTCTTTGGGGATGCTTTTCTGCAAAGGGACAGGACGACTGCACCGTATTGAGGAGGATGGATGGGGCCATGTATCGCGAGATCTTGGCCAACAACCTCCTTCCCTCAGTAAGAGCATTGAAGATGGGTCGTGGCTGGGTCTTCCAGCATGACAACGACACGAAGCACACAGCCATGGCAACTAAGGAGTGGCTCCGTAAGAAGCATCTCAAGGTCCTGGAGTGGCCTAGCCAGTCTCCAGACCTGAACCCAATAGAAAATCTTTGGAGGGAGCTGAAAGTCCGTATTGCCCAGCGACAGCCCGAAACTGAAGGATCTGGAGAAGATCTGTAGGGAGGAGTGGGCCAAAATCCCTGCTCAGTGTGTGCAAACCTAGTCAAGAACTTACAGGAAACGTATGATCTCTGTAATTGCAAACAAAGGTTTCTGTACCAAAATTAAGTTCTGCTTTTCTGATGTATCAAATACTTATGTCATGCAATAAAATGCAAATTAATTACTTAAAAATCATACAATGTGATTTTCTGGATTTTTGTTTTAGATTCCGTCTCTCAYAGTTGAAGTGTACCTATGATAATAATTACAGACCTCTACATGCTTTGTAAGTAGGAAAACCTGCAAAATCGGCAGTGTATCAAATACTTGTTCTCCCCACTGTATATCATTATGTATAAGTGTGGAATAAATCGCATTGTATTTTTGGGCATTGAAGTTCTACATTTAAATGCTTCTTAATAAATTGCACAATAACATTAACACCCACACCTGACCCCTGCATGGTGCATTGTATTAACATGTAACCAGAGGGTGAAAGGTTGACCATGTTCTTGGCAGTAAGCACAGGGAGATTGAGTAAGAGTGAAAATGTCACATTGACAGAAAGCCTTTGGGTGTTTTGCTTGCAGGCGTGTGTTGCACCAGCATTAGTAACTTTGAAGAGGCTCGAATGAGCTACGGGACAGATGAGGATATTCTGTTCATCTTCAAGGAGAGCTGATGGTGTCGGTGCAGATGACGATGCAGATGGTCTCCACATCATCATAGCGTCCCATCCTCACTATGATGACACGACAGTGGGTCTACAGGTCCCTGAACAGGGACTGCTGGTTCCAGCTCTGGCCCAGTGTTGTAGATGGGCCTGGGCTGTCCACTCCAGTGCTAACATGGCTGATTGCTCACAGAACATACAACACCACTCCTACGTCACCACACATAGCCCATGCTAGTCGTCAGTGTCTAAAGGAATAACAGCTGAAGAGATCAACAAAGCAAGTGTGGTTTTTACGTTAGTTGGGGGACAAGCAGATAGATGAAATAGAATAAATGAATTTTGACAGTGTCCCCTTTTGTTTAGTTTGAGTTGATTCTACCAATTGACATTGTGAAATATTTAGCAGTGCAGGCCTATAAATCCTATTCCTATTGCTGAGTGGACAAAATGCCAATGACACTAAAGTTATTTCTAAACTTGGAGACGAGGGCAAAACAATGCACATACAAGGGCTTACGGCAACATGATGCTTTCTTAATGGTTTATTCTGGTGTCATGCTACTTGTCATGCAAGTCTGATGGGCCATGTATAGCTGCTTTCCTCCCCTAAGACTAGCCTAGTCTTATTTTATTAATCGTTTGATTTGTATTAATTGTATTTATTAAGGATCCTCATTAGCTGCTCAGCTACTCTTTCGGGGGGCCAGCAACATTAACGCAGTTATATAACGTTTAAAACAGTACATGACATTACATTTCATAACACTTTACCCAATACATATAGTGTTCCCTCAGTCCACTATCACATATTTACAATACAACATCCATGTGTACGTGTGTGTAGAGTGCGTGTCTTATCATGTGTCTGTGTGTGTGTCTCTTCACAGTCCCCACTGTTCCATAAGGTGTATTTTTATCAGTTTTTTTAATCTGATTCTACTGCTTGCATCAGTTACCTGATGTGGAATAGAGTTCCATGTAGCCATGGCTCTACATAGTACTGTGCGCCTCCCATAGTCTGTTCTTGACTTGGGGAACGTGAAGAGACCTTTGGCATGTCTGTTTGTTAAACTTAACTTATTATTTAGGATTTTCTAATAACAGGGAATAGAGGGAGAAATTGTTTTTGAAGGACTCTGGTAATTAATGTCCATGAAGTTTGTGTGTTGTACTACGATGGCAAACCCATTTGACAAACAAATTTTCTTAATTCAATAGCCTGTTTATGGAACCACATCTGCCCGGCAGGCTTAGATGTCGGCAATCAGGACATCATGTTCAACCTCAGCCAGCTGCTTTGAACAGACTTTGCTCTTGTTGTGTGCACCAGATAATCAGTTAACTTCGTTTTCATCAGAAGGTCCCTTTTCAGGATTGCACTACATGCCTCGATCTCCATGCTCTTTAAGTTTGAAAAAAGAGAGAATGGAGACAGTGTAAAGTCTGAAATACTCAGTACGGGGTATGGATGCTTTGTAGGTTTTTCTTCAGTGTATGACTTAACACTACCGTAAGGTTTTAAAGGAATTCGATCATAAGATGTTTTCTGTTGAAAACCGCAATCAAGTAGAGACAACACATAGAATGACACCTTTATTTAATTCTCATTCAACATTTATTTTTACATTTTGGTATCATGGATGATGTTATTGCACTATGGTATTTGTACCAGCCATAATTATTTATTATTTAATTTATATTTTAACATAAGATATTTTCCCAATCTACTAATTGGGTGGGAAGACAATTTATTCCTGGTTGTGTATTTGTTGTGAGCATGTTAGGTATTAAAATGGCTTTATTTTTTTACAATTCCAATTACCTACTGTAATCAATAAAATAATTTGAGCAAATGGCTGGCTTGATTGGTCTGTTCATACTCTTGATGGCACTAGACATGTCTGCCTCAACAGTGACTTCATGTCCTCATTGAGATACGGTCTACAGTGCAGCACGTCTCCATGTAGAGTTCCCTTCCGGACACATGGATCTTCTACTCCTTGATAATGTTGGGTTTAAAGTCCTGCTTGGTGGCCCTGGTGAGCTCCTCTGCATACTCTCCATACCTCCCAGTCATCTGCAAATAGTTACAGTGCAAACTACTTAATGCAAATGTAATAGACCAGGGTTGTGTTATCGCCTAACTGAAAGCTAGAAAGGTAGACCAGATAGTGATGTCTGTTAGGCAAAAATGCATTTCCAATAAGGACGCAATGAACTGCTATTACTGCCAAAAACATGAGCTGAAATCATGTAAAAGATGGCCCATGCTATGTGCAATTCTTGTGAAATAAGGTTCTTATGAAAGTAGTTCACCTTAAAACTCCATTTGTCACTGATTTGCCTGGTCAGGTTGAGGTCCATTTCGGTCACAAGGAGTCCGTCACGGGTTCTGGACAGGCCTGGTGAGCGGCTGCCATCCGGAGCAGCCACATAGCTTGACCCATAGAAGTACCCGAAATCTTGGTGAGCTATAAAAGAACAAAGACAGGACTCTAGTTGACAATGAGCTTTTCAATAAAACTAGTCAAAGGAATCCCAACTGAATGACAGATGGCTCGTGTCTACCTGGTCAGATTTCACCTACGTGTAACAAGAGTAGGGCAGGACTGCATGTTCAAACTTACACTTTATACATGGGTAATGAAGTCTTTGGATAGGAGTGTGGATATAACGTTCAGAAACATGACACTTGTTGACTTGGCTGCTTTCCCCAGGCCTGTTCTGAGTGTCAACAGCAAACAGACACTTTGCTTTGGGGTGTGGCTCATACAGTGAGGACCAAAAGTATTTGGACAGTGGCACATTTGTTGTTTTGGCTCTGTACTCCAGCACTTTGGATGATACAATGAATATGAGGTTAACGTGCAGACTGTCAGCTTTAATTTGAGGGTATTTTCCTCCATATCGGGTGAACCGTTTAGAAATTACAGCACTCTTTGTACATACACCTCCCATTTTAGGGAACCAAAAGTATTTGGGCAAATTCACTTACACCTAGTATACAAAACATTAAGAAAACCGTCTCTTTTCAAGACAGACTGACCAGGTGAATCAGTCTTGATGTCATTTGTTAAATCCACTTCAAATCAGTGTAGATGAAGGGGAGGAGACAGGTTAAAGAAGTATTTCTAAACCTTGAGACAGGAATTGTGTACAGTCTGTGTGCCATTCAGAGGGTGAATGGGCAGGACAAAATATTTAAGTGCCTTTGAACGGGGTATTGTAGTAGGTGCCAGGCGCACCGGTTTGTGTCGAGAACTGCAACGCTGCTGGGTTTTTCACACTCAACAGTTTCCCGTGTGAATCAAGAATGGTCTTAATGGGAAACAGACGCATCACAAATCCTCAACTGGCAGCTTCATTAAATAGTACCAGCAAAACACTAGTCTCAACGGCAATAGTGAAGAGGCGACTCTGGGATGCTGGCCTTCTAGCCAGAGTTGCAAAGAAAAAGCCATATCTCAGACTGGCCAATAAACAGAAAAGATTAAGATGGGCAAAAGAACAGACACTGGAAAGAGGAACTCTGCCTAGAAGGCCAGCATCCCGGAGTCGCCTCTTCACTGTTGACGTTGAGACTGGTGTTTTGCGGGTACTATTTAATGAAGCAGCCAGTTGAGGACTTGTGAGGCGTCTGTTTCTCAAACTAAACAGTCTAATGTACTTGTCCTCTTGCTCAGTTTTGCCCCCGGGGCCTCCCACTCCTCTTTCTTTTCTGGTTAGGGCCAGTTTGCGCTGTTCTGTGAAGGGAGTAGTACACAGCGTTGTACGAGATCTTCAGTTTCTTGGCAATTTATCGCATGGAATAGCCTTAATTTCTCTGAACAAGAATAGACTGACGAGTTTCAGAAGAAAGTTCTTTGTTTCTGGCCATTTTGAGCCTGTAATCGAACCACAAATGCTGATGCTCCAAATACTCAACTAGTCTAAAAAAGGCCAGTTTTATTGCTCCTTTAAATCAGCACAACAGTTTTCAGCTGTGCTAACATAATTGCAAAAGTGTTTTCTAATGATCAATTAGCCTTTTAAAATGATAAACTTGGATTAGCTAACACAACGTACCATTGGAACACAGGAGTGATGGTTGCTGATAATGGACCTCTGTACGCTAATGAAGATATTCCATGAACAAATGAGGCGTTTCCAGCTACAATAGTCATTAACAACATTAACAATATCTTCACTGTATTTCTGATCATTTTGCTGTTATGTTAATGGGCAAAAAATGTGCCTTTCTTTCAAAAACAAGGACATTTCTACGTGGCCCCAAACTTTTGAACGGTAGTGTACATCCATGTAAAATTCTTGACAGAAAGATGCAGTGGTGAGTTGAAATAAAGATATATATGCATATGACTATATTTTGTCACAGACAGCATAAGGCAGGAGAGGACAAAGTAATATGCATGATATTACGCTGTCCTAAAAAAAGACTAAAAGATTCATACCTTTTTTTCCATCCCCAGAGGTGAACTCATTGTTAAAGTGCTCCTACATAAAACAAGAGATATCCTTGTCAGAAAGAGAATCATGATGGCACATGCATAATGTAATTTACACCAGCTGTGAAGTCTAGCAATGGCATGTATGGCTATACACAATAGAAGGAATACCAGTATACTGTAGATAATTGTACTATGGAGGCAGTAGGGGGCAGCATAAAATAGATGTTACAATGCCTCTAGGACTTGGCTCAATAATAGGTGGTTGTATTAGAGAAAGATGTGCAACAAAATAATCCTGTCTTTGGCGGTACTTACTGTCCCAACACGGTTGATTCCACAGGTGAAGCAGTGGTTTGCTATAGCTGCATTCCTCGCCTCGATTGACCACATGGGCTCACTGAGTCCTCCAACAGTTGCAGAGGGGTTGAAGATGATCTCTGCTCCATTCATGCTGTACATGAACCAGTTGAGAGGGTGATGGCGCCCATAGCAGATGTTCACAGCAATCTTTCCAAACTGGGTCTGAAACACTTTGTGGCCAGTGTTTCCCTCCATGTAATATGTGGACTGAGTTAGGGAGGGAAGAAAAATATGTCAAAGCAAAAGTCTGTGCATATCTGCATCGAGTACAGTATATCTTCCATAAAAACATGTAAGAGGTGAGCATAACAAGGTTACATGTAAGGAAATATAGAAAAAAATTAAAGAAGGTTCAAATAAGTTCTCATAGAAATACAGTAGACCTGTAGAGGTTAAGGAAATTGTTGATACTGTAGATGTCAGTGTAGGACAATAAACATGAGCAATGAACATGTCATACATTCCATGTCATCTGCATGAATATGCAGAATCCATTGACCTGTAAATAGGTTTAGTGGATGACATGACTTATTGAAAATTGCCCGAAATGAGCGTGCACCCATGTCTTCCTAGATACACCATTGTGGGAGCTGGACATTAGGACTTACTGTTTGATAAACAAATAGGACACTATTTGATTAATATGTACATGGTGATCTGCTCAGGACACTTACAGTGCATTTGGAAAGTATTCAGACCCATTGACTTTTTCCACATTTTGTTATGTTACAGCCTTACTCTAAAATGGATTAAATAAAATAGAAATCCTCAGCAATCTACACCCCATAATGAAAAGAAAACAGGTTTTTAGAATTTTTTGCCCCCAAAAAACTGAAATACCTTATTTACATAAGTATTCAGACCCTTTGCTATGAGACTCGAAATTGAGCTCAGGTCCATCCTGTTTGCATTGATCATCCTTGAGATGTTTCTACAACTTCACTGGAGTCCACCTGTGGTAAATTCAATTGATTGGACATGATTTGAAAAGGCACACATCTGTCTATATAAGGTCTCACAGTTGACAGTGCATGTCAGAGCAAAAACCAAGCCATGAGGTCAAAGGAATTGTCCATAGAGCGCAGAGACAGGATTGTGTCGAGGCACAGATCTGGGGAAGGGTACCAAAAAATGTCTGCAGTATTGAAGGTCCCCAAGAACACAGTGGCCTCCAACATTCTTAAATGGAAAAGTTTGGAACCACCAAAATTCTTCCTAGAGCAGGCCGCCCGGCCAAACTGAGCAATCAGGGTAGAAGGGTCTTCGTCAGGGAGGTGACCAAGATCCTGATGGTCACTCTGACAGAGCTCTAGAGTTCTTCTGTGGAGATGGGAGAACCTTCCAGAAGGACAACTATCTCTGCACCACTCCATCAATCAGGCCTTTACGGTAGAGCGGCCAGACGGAAGCCACTCCTCAGTAATAGGCACATGACAGCCCGCTTGGAGTTTGCCAAAAGGCCTCTAAAGACTCTCAGACCATGAAAAACAAGATTCTCTGGTCTGATGAAACCAAAATTGAACTCTTTGGCTTGAATGCCAAATGTCAAGTCTGGAGGAAACTTGGCACAATCCCTACGATGAAGCATGGTGTTGGCAGCATCATGCTGTGGGGATGTTTTCCAGAGGAAGAGACTGGGAGACTAGTCAGGATCAAGGGAAAGATGAACGGAGCAAAGTACAGAGAGATCCTTGATGAAAAACTGCTCCAAAGTGCTCAGGACCTCAGACTGGGGCGAAGGTTCACCTTCCAACAGGACAACAACCCTAAGCACACAGCCAAGACAACGCAGGAGTGACTTTCAGTCTCTGGATGTTCTTGAGTGGCCCAGCCAGAACCCAGACTTGAACCCGAGCGAACATCTCTGGAGAGACCTGAAAATAGCTGTGCAGCAACACTCCCCATCCAACCTGACAGAGCTTGAAAGGATCTGCAGAGAGGAATGGGAGAAACTCCCCAAATACAGGTGTGCCAAGCTTGTAGCATCATACCGGAGAAGACTCGAGGCTGTAATCGCTGCCAAAGGTGCTTCAACAAAGTACTGAGTAAAGGGTATGTTTTTGCTTTGTCATTAGAGGGTATTGTGTGTAGATTGATGAGGGGAAAAAACTATTATCAATTTTAGAATAAGGCTGTAACGTAACAAAATGTGGAAAAAGTCAAGGGGTCTGAATATTTTCCGAAGGCACTGTACATGTACATAACCTTTCAGACATAGAAAGCTCAGCATGTACTGCATGGCAAGTATGGCAGTAAAGTAGGGTAGGAGGTGTGCTGTCCACACATGCAAGAACCCTCTCTGAACCCTGTAATTTAACTAGTGCCAGTGTGCTTTCACTGTTCAATTCCTTGAGGCTCACTGGAAAACCATATTCTGTGAAAGAAGGCACCAGTTCCCTGGTTCATGGATAGGTTGTGGACAGAGGCACAGACCACCATGGGAAGGATACATAGTGCCAGCTGTGAGACATACAGTACTGTATACTGGGTGTTTTGGCACTTTGTGACAAATTGGGCTGTATACATACAATTGTTTATTGATTGTTTGATCGCTGATTAAAAAAAAGATTGATTACTGTACTGACCTCGTTGAAGTCTCCCACTCGGGGAATGTGATTCTTCCTGGTTTTACCCAACACGCTGCCCGAGTTAGAGACCACTACTGCCGTGTTCCACAGAACGTTGTGTACCTCCTCTCGCTCCAAAATGGGCGATATCACTACCATATTGTATTTCTTTGCCAGCTAAAGACAAACAAGAGCAGTTTTAGACATGGGTCATCATACAAAGACACAAGGCTGGAATTGCCCATCTTTATCAGCACACATACAGTATGTGTACATACAGGGATGTATTGTGGACAACAGCACACAGCTACGTGCTGGAATGCTCATCTCAGATGGGAGCTGATGTTTTTTGACATGTTTTAGTCCCCAAGCTGAGCATGAATTCCCACTGCAAACATTTATTATTCAATATTATTACCTTGCGAACTAACCTACAGTACAATCACTCTGTTTCTTAAAACAGTATACATTCAACAATTAGGCCTATATAAATAAATGTTGTAGAATGTGCCTTGTAATGAATCATAATGGAACATTATTTCACATGCTAAATAATACACTAAGGAGCAATGCCAATCTCCAATCTATGCAATGACATTATTAAACTGTTTCATATCTGTTAGTTGCTGTAAAAGGAATTTGTAAAACTTCAGTATAGTTGTGCATACTTACTAACCATACTATTAAATGGCTACTACTCTGACTGTTCTCAGAGTACGAGTCACTAGCAGTATTGCATTAGACATGGTACATTCCTGTACTCTGGATGACCCCTGACCTCTCACCTCTTGGCAGAAGCGGGTAGTGTATCCTTCTTCTGCAGACTCAGCAAATTCTGTCCACGGTTCTTTCTCCCGGGTACAGAAAGCAAAGGGCATAGCTGTGGTGGGGAACAAAGCAGGATCATCTCTAAAAACTCAAGGCAGTAAGAGTAAGGCAAGAGAGCAGTTAAACATCACTTTGGGTGCATATCATAAGTACATCTCTCAGAGGACAGAAAATATGCTCAAACTATTTGTCACATGATCCTTCTTTACACCATGAGAAGCATTTTGGTGCAAACTTCTGTGTACGCTTATCAATGCCGTAAATAGTTGTGGGAATGGGGGTCACCTCCCTTGCGGGACACTTTGGGGTGAGTTTAGTATGTTTCTATACTGGGAGACTCTAAGGAACCAGAGTAATGCACTCCTCATTCACAACACATCAACATGCCATTTAGGAGCCAAAACAAATAAGACAACAGACTGTTTGGTGTGCTGCTGACGTCCCTATGACCAATTAAGGACAAATGAACCTACTGCCGTATACCCAGATCCTATCACCTTGGCTAATCCAATATCACCCTGTTATAATTCCAAATTTCTACAGATACTGTAAAGTGAACAAGCACAATTTGTATCCTATTTAAAGTGGAATTACCGTATTCTCTGTAACAAATTGCACAAAGAAAAGTTTTGGGAAAGCATTGATAAGCTCTAATAGGCTACCCCAGTAAGACCGAGATTTAGTTATGTCACTCACTCCAGGCCTCCTGAAAGCAGACAATGTTGACCCCACACATGGCTGCCACATCCACCATCTCACCAATCCTTTTGTGGAGCGCTGTGATCTGGACAGAGGGATAAACACAGGGATCAGTCACCAAGCCTCATGCATCTTCTCAACACTGCTCATAGCAAGGACTTGAAAGTGCAATTGTCACTTCACATGCATATATAATGAGAAGGAAGAGAGAAAGCCATAGCTTTAAACAATATTGTAGTAGGCTTTGGTTGGTAAAATAAATGGAATCCAAGTAGTCATTCTTCTCTAACCTGATCCAGGACAGGGGCATCAGTGGGCAGGACGATGCGGTTTTGAATGAGGCCCACCCGGACAGTTCTCGGGGTCCTGAGCTGCTCCGTGGAAGCTTCAAACATGTACCCCTGAAGCTCAAAGTCCCACTCCAAAGCTGCCTCCACTGCACATGCTGGTAGAACCAACTTCCTGCAAGAGATTGTCAAATGTGCTGTAAACCTTTTAGTTTCAAGGAGGAAATAACTCAATATGTGGAGAGCCAGAAGGTCAGATAACCCTAATTACCCAGACAAAAATTACTTCATTGACTCTCATCTGGGTTCACAGACCCTCAGCAACACATGTATTGCTAGTAAAACCTACAAACAAGTGCGTTTTTGTGTGATTGTATTAACAGTTGGCTAACTAACAAAATACCAAAACATTGTTTTTGATTTAACTATCCCTTTAATTTGGCCACCGCTGCCAGGGTGCACCAACCATATACTTAAGACTGAGGATTACCCAGTGAAAGGCTCAATACTGCCCCCATCTACAGGCACAAATATGACAGAGGTTGAAAGGACACTGACTGGTCAAAGTCCACTTGATTGTAAATAATTTACTCACTATGCAGAACATCATAGTGAAAAGGAATGATTGGATAGGAAAAATAAAGACAGCAATATTTTCCTATATGTTTCACTTTATAGTAGCAGTGTCAAAATGTGGCCATACATACTGTTCAAGTAGTTATGAAACTTGATCTATTTTCTCTGTTAGCCTACTAGCCAGCAGATCTGACCCGCTTGCTTACAGCTGCACTAGGGTTGGACAGGCTTCCACTGTAGATTAAGACGCCATAGGAGCCAGTGCGAGATATGAGATATGGCTCGGGAAACATACCTCATTCCAGGGATGAGAAATGCATTGCACCCAATGATTTATATATACACTAGATGACTGATAGGTGGTGCTGTGTTGAAGCCACTGTGTCTCCATCTTGGCACCCCAACCATTGTAAAAAATGTTTTGGACGCTATAGAAATGCATTTATTAATGTCTCTATTTGTTTTGTATTATATATGTATTATTTTAAAGACACTTTAATGTATGCTTTTAAAATATATTATGTGATCTAAACATACAAAATAAAAACATTAATATATATATATATACATTTCCTTTAAAGTTGATTTTTTTTAGATTACTAATGTTACTGTCCCAACTACAATAAATAAATACTTAAATACATGTCAATTTAATTTAAATACTGTAAAATTCCATTCATTCCTATTCTCCTACTGGGGAGTGTCACAAAGGAGCTGATTGGCTGACACTGCCATTCCAAAATTACTGCTTTGGTTTCTGCTACCTAGCATGAGGACGAAAAGGAAAGTTTTCCGGAAAAAATAGCAGTCGTTCAATCTTTTCGATGTAACAGTTGGGATAAGTTGACAATTCAGAGTACACCGTCTTTTTCATCACTGGATTGAGGTACGTTTTCCGAGCCATATCTCGTGCCGGCTCCATGTTGTCTTAATCTATACAGGAATCCTGTCTGACCCTAGTGCAGCTATAAGCAAGCGGGTCGGATCTGCTGGCTAGTAACCTACAGACAGGATTTTTTAACCCTGATAATGTTGGGTGCAGAATTCGACAACAACTCACTTGGTTTCTTTTCCAAACAAGATTCGTTTAACTTCTTTCAGTTCCTCATCTGGAATATGTTTCTCCAATGTCTTCTCCAGAGATTCAAACTCAGACCCCGACATTTTGAGGCTCCTTCTGTATAATGTCCAAGCCTTGTGCGTGTTTGTGAATCCGATAGCCTAGTAAACCCACCCCTTCGACTATTGGGCAAAATCTACATAGTTAATTTTGCTGCGGTTATGCAACCAGCCGGATTCCATCACATTTCTCAAGGCCAAATGTCATGCTCAGCACTACAGGAAGTATGCTTTTGACAGGTCTCAGGTGTAGTATCGAACTAGGGTAGGTCTACTGTGTCAACAGAAGTACTGAACAAAAATATAAACACAACATGAAACAATTTCAAAGATTTTATTGAATTACAGTTTATGTAAGGAAATCAGTCAAGTGAAATAAATTCATTAGGCCCTAATCTATGGATCACATGACTGGGAATACAGATACATATTGTAACGACCCTGGGTTTATACGCGCATATATCGATATTGACTCTGCCGCTTGAGCATGCTTTT
The DNA here is from genome assembly GCF_002910315.2 of Salvelinus sp. IW2-2015. NCBI lineage: Eukaryota > Metazoa > Chordata > Actinopteri > Salmoniformes > Salmonidae > Salvelinus > Salvelinus sp. IW2-2015. The sequence goes on from NC_036872.1 coordinate 12,300,179, forward strand.
GGGACACACGGATAGCGCGCTGGACTTCGGGCTAGAAGATCGAGGGTTCGAAGCCTGCTCCCTGCCTTTTTCATTACAATATGTTGGTCAGAGATTTAAAAAAAATAAACGTAGGGGCGTGGATCAGAAAACCAGTCAGTATCTGGTGACCACCATTTGCCTCATGCAGCGCGACACATCTATTTCACGTAGAGTCGATCAAGCTGTTGATTGTGGCCAGTTGACCAACGCCTCTTCAATGGCTGTGCGAAGTTGCTGAATATCAAATCCAAATCAAATTGTATTGGTCACATGCGCCGTATTGGTCACGGATGCTGACGTATAGGAGCAGCGTTCCCTACATCCACGTCACGTTCCAAGTCGCACGTCCATCTTGGAACATGACGTGGATGTAGGGAACGCTGCTCCTATACGTCAGCATCCGTACCGGGTTAATGCAAAGAAAAGGGAGGTAATGAAAAGTGAGGTAGCTTATTTATTACAGAATGACATGGCAAAACCCAGTAACAGCTCCTGGAGTTCCCAATGTATTCTTGTTCCTAAGCCTGACGGTACGTCCCGCTTATGCACGGACTATCGTCGTGTAAATGCAGTTACAAAGTCTGATTATTTTCCTCTACCTCGATTAGATGACTGCATTGATAGAATTGGMTCTGCTGCTTACGTTAGTRAGTTAGATTTGYTAAAAGGTTATTGGYAGGTGCYTCTGACCTCTCGAGCTTCKGACATATCRGCTTTYGTTACGCCTGATAACTTYGTACAATACACTGTGATGCCCTTTGGCATGTGTAATGCACCTGCTACTTTTCAGCGTCTAGTTAACATTGTGTTTGCAGATGTGCCAAATTGTACTGCATACCTTGACGATGTGGTGATACATTCGTCTACTTGGTCTGATCATCTCTCCACTTTGAAAARTGTGTTTCAGCGGTTGGAGAATGCTGCTTTAACACTCAATTTGGCCAAGTGTGAATTTGGGAAGGCTACGGTGACTTACTTAGGGAAACAAGTGGGACGAGGTCAAGTGCGCCCAGTATCTGGCAAGGTGGAGGCAATTGTTGCTTTTCCTGCTCCCACGACTCGACGCCAGTTGCGCAGATTCCTAGGGATGGTAGGGTACTATCGTACATTCTGTAAGAATTTCTCGACGGTAGTAGCTACCCTTTCATCTCTGCTTAGTCCCAAGGTACCATTTAGKTGGTCCAAGGACYGTAACYATGCTTTTGAGTCCGCTAAAGCGCTACTTTGTAGTGCCCCAGTGCTTGCCGCTCCCAACTTTGACAAACCTTTTAAGTTGGAGGTAGACGCTAGTATGGTGGGGGTGGGTGCGGTTCTCTTACAGGAAGATGAAGACCGAGTGGATCGGCCCGTCAGTTTCTTCTCCCGTAAGTTCAACTCGTGTCAGTCAAGGTACTCCACAATTGAACAAGAGACGCTGGCTTTATTGCTAGCCTTACAGTTCTTTGAAGTATATGTGGGATCCAGTGCCATGCCTGTTATGGTCTTCACGTACCATAATCCATTGGTGTTCTTAAAGCAAATGTACAATCAGAACCGCCGCCTTATGCGGTGGGCTCTGATTTATCAAGGATATAATGTACAGATAGCATATGTGAAGGGCTCGGCGAATGTGGTTGCTGACGCTCTATCACGGGTTTACTAACTGGGGATGCGTTGGTTTTTGTTATTACAAACTGTATGTTTGCAATTTTTTGTGGTGGGCGTGTTACGTTCCCCGGTTTCTGTGTTGTAGTTTCTATTTGAGTGTGTGTTTCAGGAGAGGTCTTCCTGGAATTTCTCCAGGAAATAGCATGTTGGTCGTGAGTATGTACTATGTTTGTTGTTGTTGGTAGCAGCTTTGGTATGTTCTGTGTTTGTTGCTTTGTCAGAGCTTCTTTAATGGCCTGAGTTTTTTTCTCAGTTTTGTTGTGAAGTGGATTGTTTAATATTCTGTTTCATTTGTTCCCAGGGGGGAAGGGGAAGGCACTTTGGGAGTGCTTAGGCAAGAGGCCCGCGGGCATACATATACCCGTAGTATATTCACTGTCTAGGCACACTAGGTAAGACCTGGGCGGACCACCCCCTGTATTTTGTTTAGGGCACCAGGTGGTGCTAAGTTAGGTAAGTAGCGGGTAGTCAGGTTAGATAGGAGAGGGGGAGCTTTTGTGACAGGTTAAAGGAAATACTAATAGCCTGTTATACATTAAAAAGTATTAGTAAGTTCATAGTATGTGAGGATCTTAAAACATCTAAGGTTAAGAAGATCATGCATTCAGTATTAGTTGATAGATTGATAACATTTATATAATTGTGTTAAAATCCGTCAAGCATACAAAGGGTACGAATTGTGAGAGGAATGTGTAAACGTTATGTTGATTACTTTATGTTGTCGTGGGTAAAATTGTTAATCTGTGATCTACTAAATGCTCTTAATCTATGAGCCTGAGATCGATTGCTCTGGTCTCCACTCAAGTTCACGGAGAATTCGCAGTCTTTTTCTCATTGCACTAAAAGTTCAATGAGTAAACATTCCGTATCACACTCGTGATTCTTTCCCCCCTTTTTCAGGTACGTTATTGATGATAAAAAAATTGTAATTTAAATGTAATAACTCGCTAACATGTCAAGAGTGTTTAAGGTGTGTCTTAGTAACATATTGAGGAAGTTAGTTAAGTTTGCAGAGAGTAATATGAGCCCTGCTCGGTTGCAGCGAAGAATAGCTTCGTACTGCTAGGTACTGCTACGTAGCTGCCATTTTATGTCAATTGTGAATGAACATGTGCGTTGTTAATAAGATATTTTGCGGCGTTATTTGTGTAATGGTTTTTCAAACACTTTATTGCCTGTTGATAAATTGAGTTATGGTTTACTGAGTTAAAGCTTTGTGCTTGACAGTTATATTGAAAATAGTATTTGTTTCAGTGATGTACAGTGTATACCGTTGTGACGTAGCTGTGACAATAAGCCTTGTACCCTACAAAACTATCTATTTCCTGTAGATCTGTTATTCTGTAAAATGTGTTACTTATGTAAAATGATTGCACTAAAAGTTCAATGAGTAAACATTCCGTATCACACTCGTGATTCTTTCTCCCCTTTTTCAGGGGCGTAACACTTTGACATTTACTTTCTTTGCTTTGGTTCCGTCCAGCCCCTTTCCCCCATATTACCATGTAAAGGAATAAAATCCTAGTAAACGGTCAATTCTGCCTTTTGTCGTCCTTTCTCGCACCTACAGTCCCATACCTATTTCACTTCACGGGAGTTGAGTTGCAGCAGGGTGTTGCGTTCCCTCTTCTTAGAGGCGTGCGTAACAGTCACATTACTAAACAAACAAAAGTGTATATACATATATAAACAATAATGAGGCTATACAGGGGGTACTGGTACGGCGTCAATGTGCGGGAGTATAGGTCAGTCGAGGTAATTTGTACATGTAGGTAGGGTAAAGTGACTATGCCTAGATAATAAACTGTGAGTAGCATCAGTGTAAAAAGGGGGGGCGTCAATGCAAATAGTCTAGGTGGAGATTTGATTAGTTGTTCAGCAGTCATGGCTTGAGGGTAGAAACTGTTAATGAGCCTTTTTTACCTAGATATTGGAGGGGACTGGAACACGCTGTCTTACACGTCAACACAGCATCCCAAACATACTCAAGGGGTGACATGTCTGGTGAGTATGCAGGCCATGGAAGAACTGGGACATTTTAAAATTCCAGGAATTGTGTACAGATCCTTGCAACATGGGGCCGTGCATTATCATGCTGAAACATGAAGTGATGGCAGCGGATGAATGTCACGACAATGGCCTCGTCATGGTATCTCTATGCATTCAAATTGCCATAGATAAAATGCAATTGTGTTCGTTGTCTGTCGCTTATGCCTGCCCATACCATAACCCCACCGCCAGCATGGGGCACTCTGTTCACAACGTTGACATCAGTAAACCGCTCGCCCACACAACGCCATACACGCACTTGGTCTGCGGTTGTGAGGCTGGTTGGACATACTGCTAAATTCTCTAAATTGGTGGCTTATGGTACAGATAATTTAATGTTCTTATCTGGCAACAGCTCTGGTGGGCATTCCTGTAGTCAGCATGCCAATTGCACTCTCCTTCAAAACTTTAGACATCTGTTGCATTGTGACGTGTGACAAAACTGTACATTTTAATGTCCCCAGCACAAGGTGCACCTGTGTAATGATCAAACTGTTTAATCATCAGCTTCTTGATATGCCACGCCTTTCTGGTAATAAGTGTTTTGTGCATATGGGACATTTCTGGGATCTTTTATTTCAACTCATGAATTATGGGACCAACATTTATATTGTTGTTCAGTACATATATATAGGCTACCTTTATTAGTTGTTCAACTAATAATTTAATTTAAACATTAATTGTTGTGAATAAATGGACAAGTATGCTCAGGCTACATTTATATGCCTTTAATAAGTTCAATGGTCCATATAGTCTAATTCTCACATTAGGCTGCAGTTTACACAGGCAGTCCAATTCTCTTTTACCTATAATTGGGCTGTCTGTGTTAACTCAGCCAAATAATCCTAGATTAGTAAAAAAAACATTTCTGGGCCAATACCAGCTTCTAGTACATACAGGAGACAAGCTACATGCAAATACCATTCTTAATTTTCCCAGGGATATGTGGGAATGTTAATTTATCAACCTAAATTTACGTAAGTAAAACATAATTAAAGTGAAGAGAACCACAGCACCAACACAATTACATGTATGTGGTCCACAGCTTTCTACACATGTATGTCCATCACCATCTTTTTCAGCCTTCTTCCTCTCCTTTCTTCATATCTTTAAGTCTTCTAGGATGGCTCTTCTTGTTTCCAGCAGTGGGCTTGCGCCGGATCTGGTTGACAGAGCCTTTCCTTGAGGGACCACCCTTCACCCCCTCCTTACAGGGGTTGGACAGCTTCTTTAGGACCTCTGAGGTAGAAACATTTACAAAAGTAACATACACAAGTATAGACAGTTAATACATATTAAGATACATATTAACCACCACATATTAACCATCCTTATCATACAGTCTTAAATCAGGCTTGATGTGGGTTTGCTTAAGGCTAGTGTACTGCACATGTACAGTAACTAGGCAACAAAGTCACGTTACAGGTATTGTCCCATTAGGAGTCCACAAAGAATTACTTTAGATCATGCTCGGTGCCGGCACTGAATAAAGCCATGCAGTGGTTTCAGTCGGGCACATTTGCCTCAGTGCTGTGGATGTTTTTTTCATTACCTGCTAACTCGGGATGGCTCTTGCCAAGGTCATTTAGGAGTGGCACATACTTCTGCTCTTCAGTCCCATCACCTCCAGGGGGCAATATGAAGTGAATTAAAGTTAACCAGTTTCATTACTGTAAAGTAACTTTAGTAATAATGACATTAACTTCAGCCATGTTAAGTCCAGGCACCACAGGCTACTAGGGATTTTTTTCTTCCTTTACTCTCATCAGACTGAACCTTTACCAGTTGAAAGTATACATAAATACAATATATTCTTTTATTACAATATACGCTAATTTGCATATTCCAAGAATCCGTTCTTAAACACATTGCTTCAAAGCAGAATGATTTTTTTTTGTTTTATTGTGATATGACACTCAATAGTCAGACTTTTACAGATCATTTTATAAAAATATTGTAATTTCGTGGAATTATTTAAAAAACACTATTCACATGTATGACGGATGCATATTTTGCATATATTTACACATAAAATGACACTTAAAATCAAAACAACACAAGATGTAAAATAAAAGCCTCAGTAAAGGTCTGACTAAAAGTCTACCCGAGTGGCACAGCAGGTCTAAGGCACTGCATCTCAGTGCTAGAGGTGTCACTACAGACCCTGGTTCAATTGTAAAATCATTGTAAAATAAGAATTTGTTAACTGACTTGCCTAGTTAAATAAAGATAAAATAAAAAAATAAGACCTAAGAACCTGTGTATGGAATAATGTAAATGTACGTCGTTTGAAGGCTGAGAAAAATGAATTGGCGCACAGGGAACATGTCATTTTAAGAAAATGGCCGATAAAGATAGGCTAATGCAATTAAAATGTACTTTCCATAAATATTACCATTCATGTCACATTAATTAAACTCTTATTCATATATCACTTCTAAACTGACAAATAAACATGAGATATACCTTTTACTAATACATTAGCACATTTAATACATTTCTTTCAAGGAATAGAGCATATGCTTTAAATACTGGTCTGATGGGCAAATATGCACTTTTGGGCAAATTCTCATGTCACTTTGCCCAATGTGTCACATACAAGAATATTTTATGGCTATTGAAATGGGCAGAACATTAATAAGCTATGCCTGCCCCATATGTAAGGTCCTCTGAGTTGTTGCTGGTGCCGCTTGACTGTGTCATGGGACCTGCGCCTACGCTTGACACACTCCATTGAAGCAGCATCAGCTCTCACAACTCCTCTCTGATTGCTCCAGTGTCACCAAAGGGCTGTCAAGCCACAATTTGTCCATCAGATTTGATATAGCAGTGGTTCCCTCATTGAACGTTGCTACTGCCATACTGGCTGTTGCGTCAATGCAGCTTTTGCCCACGAAGACAGTTTTGGGGCACTGCGACCATATTACAGAATTCAGACAGTCATATACATTCTGGGTTCCTCCATGCTATATTCTTTTGAGGAGGTAATTTCTTATTTTTTTCAACTTTATTTAATCAGTTAGGCCAGATTGAGAACAAGTTCTCATTTAAAACTGCAACCTGGCCAAGACAAAGCAAAGCAGTGCGACACAAACAACACAGAGTTACACATGGAATAAGCAAACGTACAGTCAATAACACAATAGAAAAGTCTATATACAGTGTGCCCAAATGAGGTAAGATTAGGCAATAAATAGGCCGTAGTGGCGAAGTAATTACAATTTATCAATTAAACACTGGAGTGATAGATGTGCAGAAGATGAATGTGCAAGTAGAGATACTGGGGTGCAAAGGAGCAAAATAAATAAATAACAATATGGGGATGAGGTAGTTGGATGGGCTATGTACAGGTGCAATGATCTGTAAGCTGCTCTGACAGCTGATGCTTAAAGTTAGCGAGGGAGATATGAGTCTCCAGCTTCAGTGATTTTTGCAATTCGTTCCAGTCATTGGCAGCATAGAACTGGAAGGAAAGGCGGCCAAAGGAGGAATTGGCTTTAGGGGTGACCAGTGAAATATACCTGCTGGAGCGCGTGCTACGGGTGGGTGTTGCTATGGTGACCAGGGACCTGAGATAAGGTGGGGGCTTTACCAAGCAAAGACTTATAGATGACCTGGAGCCAGTGGGTTTGGCGAAGAATATGAAGTGAGGGCCAGCCATCAAGAGCATACAGGTCGCAGTGGTGGGTAGTATATGGGGCTTTGGTGACAAAACGGATGGCACTGTGATAGACTGCATCCAATTTGCTGAGTGTTGGATGCTATTTTGTAAATGACATCGCTGAAGTCAAGGATCGGTAGGATAGTCAGTTTTACGAGGGTATGTTTGGCAGCATGAGTGAAGGATGCTTTGTTGCGAAATAGGAAGCCGATTCTAGATTTAATTTTGTATTGGAGATGCTTATTGTGAGCTAGGAAGGAGAGTTTACAGTCTAACCAGACACCTAGGTATTTGTAGATGCCTACATATTCTAAGTCAGAACCGTCCAGAGTAGTGATGCTGGACGGGCGTGCAGGTGCAGGCAGCGATCGGTTGAAGAGCATGCATTGAGTTTTACTTGCATTTAAGAGCAGTTGGAGGCTACAGAAGGAGAGTTGTATGGTGTTGAAGCTCGTCTGGAGGTTAGTTAACACAGTGTCCAAAGAAGGGCCAGAAGTATACAGAATGGTGTCGTCTGCGTAGAGGTGGATCAGAGAATCACCAGCAGCAAGAGCGACATCATTGATGTATACAGAGAAAAGAATCGGCCCGAGAATTGAACCCTGTGGCACCCCCATGGGGACTGCCAGAGGTCCGGACAACAGGCCCTCCGATTTGACACACTGAACTCTATCTGAGAAGTAGTTGGTGAACCAGGCGAGGCAGTCATTTGAGAAACCAAGGCTGTTGAGTCTGACAATAAGTATGTGGTGATTGACAGAGTCGAAAGCCTTGGCCAGGTCAATGAATACGGCTGCACAGTATTGTCTTTTATCGACGGCGGTTATAGTATCGTTTAGGACCTTGAGTGTGGCTGAGGTGCACCCATGACCAGCTCGGAAACCAGATTGCATAGCGGAGAAGGTACAGTGGGATTCGAAATGGTCGATGATCTGTTTGTTAACTTGGCTTTCGAAGACCTTAGAAAGGCAGGGTAGGATAGATATAGGTCTGTAACAGTTTGGGTCTAGAGTGTCTCCCTTTCCAATCTATGGGAATCTCAGACGATACGAAAGAGAGGTTGAACAGGCTAGTAATAGGGGTTGCAACAATTGCGGCGGATAATTTTAGAAAGAGAGGGTCCAGATTGTCTAGCCGAGCTGATTTGTAGGGGTCCAGATTTTGCAGCTCTTTCAGAACATCAGCTATCTGGATTTGGGTGAAGGAGAAATGGGGAAGGCTTGGGCAAGTTGCTGTGGGGGGTGCAGAGCTGTTGACCAGGTTAGGGGTAGCCAGGTGGAAAGCATGGCCAGCCGTAGAACAATGCTTATTGAAATTGTCAATTATCATGGATTTATCGGTGGTGACAGTGTTTCCTAGCCTCAGTGCAGTGGGCAGCTGGGAGGAGGTGCTCTTATTCTCCATGGACTTTACAGTGTCCCAGAACTTTTTTGGAGTTTGTGCTACAGGATGCACATTTCTGTTTGAAAAAGCTAGCCTTGGGCCTCCCGGGTGGCGCAGTGGTCTAGGGCACTGCATCGCAGTGCTAGCTGCGCCACCAGAGACTCTGGGTTCGCGCCCAGGCTCTGTCGCAGCCGGTCCGTGGGGCGACGCACAATTGGCCTAGCGTCGTCCGGGTTAGGGAGGGTTTGGCCGGTAGGGATATCCTTGTCTCATCGCGCACCAGCAACTCCTACGGCGGGCCGGGCGCAGTGCGTGCTAACCAAGGGAGCCAGGTGCACGGTGTTTCCTCCGACACATTGGTGCGGCTGGCTTCCGGGTTGGAGGCGCGCTGTGTTAAGAAGCAGTGCGGCTTGGTTGGGTTGTGTTTCGGAGGACGCATGGCTTTCGACCTTCGTCTCTCCCGAGCCCGTACGGGAGTTGTAGCGATGAGACAATATAGTAATTACTAACAATTGGATACCATGAAAATTGGGGAGAAAAAGGGGGTAAAATTTTTAAAAATGAAGAAAAAGCTAGCCTTTGCTTTCCTAACTGCCTGTGTATATTGGTTTCTAACTTCGCTGAAAAGTTGCATATCGCAGGGGCTATTCGATGCTAATGCAGTACACCACAGGATGTTTTTGTGCTGGTCAAGAGCAGTCAGGTCTGGAGTGAACCAAGGGCTATATCTGTTCCTAGTTCTACATTTTTTGAAAGGGGCATGCTTATTTAAGATGGTGAGGAAAGCACTTTTAAAGAATCATCAGGCATCCTCTACTGACGGAATGAGGTCAATATCCTTCCAGGATACCCAGGCGAGGTCGATTAGAAAGGCCTGCTCGCTGAAGTGTTTTAGGGAGCATTTGACAGTGATGAGGGGTGGTCGTTTGACCGCAGACCCATTACAGACTCTGGCAGTGATCGCTGAAATCCTGGTTGAAGACAGCAGAGGTGTATTTAGAGGGCAGGTTGGTCAGGATGATATCTACGAGGGTGCCCGTGTTTACGGATTTGGGGTTGTACCTGGTAGGTTCATTGATAATTTGTGTGAGATTGAGGGCATCTAGCTTAGATTGTAGGACGGCCGGGGGGTTAAGTATGTCCCAGTTTAGGTCACCTAACAGTACGAGTTCTGAAGATAGATGGGGGGCAATCAATTCACATATGGTGTCCAGGGCACAGCTGGGGTCTGAAGGTGGTCTATAACAAGCAGCAATGGTGAGAGACTTGTTTCTGGAAAGGTGGATTTTTAAAAGTAGAAGCTCGAATTGTTTGGGCACAGACCTGGATAGTATGACAGAACTCTGCATGCTAACTTTTGGTGGCCTTCCTAAGCCAGGATTCAGACACGGCTAAGACATCCGGGTTGGCAGAGTGTGCTAAAGCAGTGAATAAAACAAACTTAGGGAGGAGGCTTCGAATGTTGACATGCATGAAACCAAGGCTTTTACGGTTACAGAAGTCAACAAATGAGAGCGCCTGGGGAATGGGAGTGGAGCTAGGCGCTGCAGGGCTTGGATTAATCTCTACATCACCAGAGGAACAGAGGAGGAGTAGGATAAGGATATGGCTAAAGGCTATAAGAACTGGTCGTCTAGTGCGTTCGGAACAGAGAGTAAAAGGAGCAGGTTTCTGGGCGCGGAAGAATAGATTCAAGGCATAATGTACAAACAAGGGTAAGGTAGGATGTGAATACAGTGGACTAGGCATTGAGTGATGATGAGAGAGGTTTTGTCTCTAGAGACACCATTTAAACCAGGTGTGGTCACCGCATGTGTGGGAGGTGGAACAAAAGGGCTAGCTGAGGCATGTTGAGCAGGGTTGGAGGCTCTACAGTGAAATAAGACAATAATCACTAACCAAAACAGCAATGGACAAGGCATATTGACATTACGGAGAGGCATGCGTGGGCATGTGATCATAGGGTCCAGTGAGTAGCTAGGCGAGCTGGAGAAACGGCGATTCAGACAGCTAGCGGGCCGGGGCTAGCAGAAGGGCCTTAGGGGACGTCATGACGGAAGAGTCTGTTGAAGCCCCCTCGGACGGTTATGTCGGCAGACCAGTCGTGATGGATCGGCAGGGCTCCGTGTAGGCAGTAAAAGGGTCCAGGCCAATTGGCAAAATAGGTATTGCAGCCCAAGAAATTGGCTGATGGACCTCTTCAGCTAGCCAGGAGGTGTGCCTAGCTCGGGGCTAGCTCCAGGCTAACTGGTGCTTGCTTCGGGACAGAGACGTTAGCCAGGAGTTGCCACTCGGATAGCAGCTAGATGGCGGCGATGATCCGATGTAAAGGTTCAGAGCTTGCGATAGGAATCCGGAGATGTGGAGATGGGGTAGAGAAAGAGCAGTCCGATAAGCTCTGGGTTGAATCGTGCTGTGCAGACTGGCAGGAGTTGTCCGGGCTGAGGTTAGCTGATGGCCGCTAGCAGTGGCTAACTGACTACTAGCTAGTAGCTAGTTAGCTGGCAAGCTTCTCTTGGGGGTTCCGGTTCTAAAGAATAGAAAATAGCAGATCCATACCACATTGGGTGAGGCGGGTTGCAGGAGAGTATGTTGAAATTGAGGTTAAAAATATCAAAAATATATACGAAGAAAAAAAAGATATACACAGGACACGACAAGACAAAGACGTCTGACTGCTTCACCATCTTGGAGTTTTTGACATCCTATGATATACAGGTAGCCGACAGAGAGGGCTGCCTCGCTTCTAGCTCTTAGGAAACTTTGCAGTATTTCGTTTTTTTAATGTATTATTTCTTACATTGTTAACCCAGAATTGTTTTATGTTATTCTTAATTCCATTTGCTTACTCAGATTTGTGTTTATTGAGTACATGTTGGGAAATTGTTAGATATTACTTGTTAGATATTACTGATGTTAACATCTGCTAAACACGTGTATGTGACCAATAACATTTGATTTGAGGTACCATTTTCTATTAAAAAAAACTTATAATTTTGCGACTGGTTGGATCTTCATCCTTTTCTAGGGCTCGCTGATACCGGTACCAGCACCAATGCACACACCTATCCCGTAGTTGGAAGTGAATCCTCTTGTGCCAAGTACCATTAAAGGATACATTAATGTCTATGATGGCATTCTCATCCTCCTTCGGCAACTCTGCTATGTCTGGGTCTATATCTACGTATGCTCTTCTAATTATCTTTGCAGCACTCGGACTGTAGCCCTCTGAATCTCTGCAACTAAAGTTGGGGGGGAAAGTACTTATTATGTCTGTCGACATTACAGTCATAACTGCAGGACTAAATATCAGTGTTACCCTGTGTAAATATCAGCATATCAGCATGTATTTACTTTATGTAAAGCTAATTAATCACTGTAGGCTACAGCCCTATGACACTGTAGGCCTGTGTGACAGTCTCATTGTATAATAAAAGCCACTGGCTGCTGTCTGGTTGATCGCTGCCATCTTCATCTCAACTAATTTGCGTCTCAACCCGTTGCTGCCGGTGTTGTGTCGAAAAGCCCCCCCGCCCCCCCCCTTCGCGTGAACGCGCATGCACTCAATTCTTCATCGCTGCGACTTGCTTGTGTAAGGTTCTCTATTTATTTTCTTTGTCAACCTTGTGTTGTTTCGTTGTCTTCTTGAACGTAGATTCCTTTGTGTTCTTGAACGTTTGTGTTCTTGAACGTAGCCCGTAGTCTTTCATTTTTGTTCATTGGGTTCTGACAGGGGGGAGCTTTTCGGCACAACACCGGAATACAATCTTTTGCATGATGTATAATTCAACATGGAAAGTTTTCAAATTAGAGGTAGAAGTTCTACGTGAAAAATGCTAACGAGAACAACATTTATGGCAGGTGTAATTGACGGAGTTGAGATAAAATTATACAAATCAAGTATTTATATACATTATTGCCGATTTATTTGTAGTTGCAAAATGTCCCAAAATCTGAAAATGTACAAATGCAAGCAAAATCACAATTGTTGCCTGTGGTGCCTGGCCTTATCAACCTATAACATATTAGTAGGCCTAGTAATCGTGTGTAGAGCAGGCAATGTGAGAAACCACTCTTTGATCCCATGGGCTCTTTAGACATACACAGCCTAGTGCTTTTATTATGTTTGGAGAGACTCACTGCAGATGCGTATGAGAACATAGCTGTGCCTCTCCTTCATCAGACTGCTGGCCTGCTCCATGCTCTTCTCCTTTTCACTCAGGTTCACCAGCTCCCCTGTCCTGTCCATCAGATCCACACAGTCTGTAGAGTACATCTGTAATGTGACCTTTACACTGGGCTCTCTGTCTATTACATTTTCACTTATTGGTATTTACTCAGTCAGGAAACAATCTGGCAGGCTGTTTCTATAATTTCCAGTCATTGGCAGAGATACCATGTGCATATAACCGCACACGGAAATGTACTGTATAATATATATCCAATAGTATTTGTATCATGCTTTCAGAGTCTTATCTTTTTAAAATAATGTTTTAAATATTTTGTTTTATGTGTAATGCAATTGCCTTTATGTGTTTGGACCCGAGGAAGAGTAGCTTGATGGGGATCCCTAATAAATACAAATACAAACAACACTATCAGATGCTTCTGAGGTTGAATAAAGAATCTAATACAACATATCTGAAGTTCAAATGTAAATGATTCTGCTCTGTGGGAGATGTACGGAACTGCACCTTGAGAATCCAGACAACATCTCTCCTTCAAACTGTGGATGAAGTCTATCACCCTGCAGTTCAGGTTAAACAGTTCTGTTTGGCCCTCTTTCAAAGTAAGAGAAGAGAAGTACGTTTGTACATTTCCTATAACATTGTATTACATTCATATGACATCGTACATCACAAAAGTACATCTAATGTTTAAATGTGTTATTCTCAAATGATCTGTTTATATCTCCATAGGTCTCCGAAGGTTTCATTAGAGGTCAGCTGTTGGCCTCCATTGAGATGATGGAATTATACTCCATCATGATGATGATGATATAGCACTCTTTCACTTACCTCCAAACTGCACGGTGACAAACATTTCACCTTGTCTCTACACAAAACGCTTCAGACCAGACCTCTAAAGCCACCTCCCATAATGTTGCTACAAGTATCTGAAGCACTCGCCTCTTCCATAGAGCCAAAGGAGTGATGAGTTTGGGCTTAGCACACAGTGCCACAATAGTCAACAACAACAAAAAAGAAAATCTATGTTGTTGACTACTGTCATACTTAGTGACTAAGCTTCTGCACTGAGGAGGCCATTGTGAATTGCTTCTGCAGTTGCTCTGAGTAAACCAACAGTTGACAGGATACGTTATCCATTTGGCATTTTAAAGCCAGACCTGTAAACAGTTTTGAACTGTTGCAGAGCAAGCAAAAATGTTTGTCTTATACACACATCGAAAGCACATTCCCCCTGGTTGATAACCCATCTGACTCCCCCTCGTCTCTCCTTTCAATAGAAGAGAAGACAGAACCTTTTATGTGAGGGAAGTGTTATTGTTTGTTTCCATGGAGTCAACACACAGTCACACAAGTCCTCTGGCTTTTACTGCTACTTGTTGAACACTGAGGTCTGACTTAGATACTGTGGGGGATGACTTAGATACTGTGGGGGATGACTTAGATACTGTGGGGGATGACTTAGATACTGTGGGGGATGACTTAGATACTGTGGGGGATGACTTAGATACTGTGGGGGATGACTTAGATACTGTGGGGGATGACTTAGATACTGTGGGGGATGACTTAGATACTGTGGGGGATGACTTAGCGGGTTTATTGTCAGCCGACCACTACCTGGGATTAGACTGACCATTACATGTAGAGGCAATGCTACTCTACTACCTAGTGAATTATAATGACAAGCCAGTTGTTACCATTCGCATCATTACAACAAATCTAAGAGAGAAATGATTTGTATTTTGTTTAGAAACGTTAGGATCAGGGATCTGAGCTTTTCCTCTTATTTCACAATACCACACAAGTTGTATTTAATACATTCCACACATTCCACACATAACACCATAACAGTGACCAGTACAGGAGATCATCTGAGGACCTCAGTCCATTCACGGCACGTCCTGCTGACTTGTATGCTACATCAAATCAAATTGTGTTTGTTACATGCTTCGTAAACAACAGGTGTAGAATAACAGTGAAATGATTACTTACAGTCCCTCCCAACAATAAATATAGAAAAACCTTTTTTTTTTATTGAAAAATAACAGGAGGGATAAATACACAATGAGTAATGATAACTTGGCTATATACTGTCAATGTGCATGGGGTACGAGGTAATTGAGGTAGATATGTACATATAGGTAAGGATAAAGTGAGTAGGCAACAGGACAGATAATAAATGAATGAAGAGAGTTAGTGCGAAAAGGGTCATGATTAAACCATCAACGCTGAACTATCAATCAACTCTTTCCCATTGTACGACCATGAAGAGAATGTGCGTTGTTACTGCTCAAATTACACTGTCAATCAGATGAGACAAGAATACCAGACCATCTAACACTTGATAGATTGTACATGCCAGTGAATGAGGCACTATAGAGCCACTCAGTGAGAAAATTAGATTAGCCTTGTTCAGTGAGCACCATTTTTCATGGCCAAATGTACAGTAAACCATGCACAGTATCAGGATCACTGAGTCATGACAGGAAGGAAGCTATGTCTGTAACATTAATTGGTTGCTACTTAAAGTCCCCAGGACATTCACAGTATTAGGCAAGACTGCATTCTCTTCTTGTGCACCAGATGCATGGAATAATCCACAATCCATGCTTCATCTAGATATCTTAGTGCTACTGAATTCATTTAAATATTGATGGGAGACTCTGTTACGGAGGAGTGTAAATGCTTTTTTTTTAGACTGGATCATGTTGTGTTGTATTGTATTGTTGTATGTTTTAATTATGTCATGTATTGATTGTTGCTGCCTTCTTGGTCAGGTCTCCCTTGAAAAAGAGACTCTAGGTCTCAAAGGGCTTTTCCTGGTTAAATAAAGGTTAAATAAACATTTCAAAAATTACCCTCCAGTCACAGGTACAGTATACTGTTGATATAGAGGTTAGTACAGTAAAGATACATTTGGGTGAGGATGGCATTGTTAAACAAGTAAGTGGTGAGTGAAAGAGATATTGGCCAGAATGGCCACTTCTAAAAGGATGAGTTGTGGAAGTCTTATTTAGTCATGTCAGAAAGGGGGTGAGAGTCAGGATGTTGTTGTGTAGAAAACACCAGTAAATTATGCTGGTAGCATCTTTAAAAAACACCACAGTGTAATTTCAGGAAGCCCCTGGGAGGACATTAAAAGGAGAATGCCCTGTGCCCCGTAACCTGGAATCATCCGGGAATTTGGATAAAAGCTGGGAAAGCTGTAGAAATCAGACTCACAGTTTGTAATAGGGGACATAAATCCCATGGCCCATCTGGTCTGGTCTGCCCCCTCCACAGACTGACCAGCCCTCTTATGGACCTTCACTTCCCTTTGTCCAAAACTCCTCCCTTCTGGGAGCAAAGCCACGGTGAGCCCTGGAGCTTTCTCTGCACTTATTAATTCATGTTTGGGAAAACTGTACAGTACTTGTAATACTTAAACAGTTCAACATGGAAACAAAAAAACAGATTTACTTAAAAAATATATTTATTTTTGGACAGGAGGTATTGCTGCATGCATTGCATCCGAAATGTGAGAATGCACAGAATGCCATAGATATGTAACACTTGCGAGAGAGTCATTTTATTAAAAAATATAAGGTGTATGTCATTATTTATTTGTACCATTTAATTGTCTGTGATATCTGAAGGATCTGCACAGGTTTGTGCTACTGACAGTTAGACAAGTTGAAAGAAGTGTAATGTAGAGAAAGTGACAGTTAGACAAGTTGAAAGAAAGTGTAATGTAGAGAAGTGACAGTTAGACAAGTTGAACGAAGTGTAATGTAGAGAAAGGGACAGTTAGACAAGTTGAAAGAAGTGTAATGTAGAGAAAGTGACAGTTAGACAAGTTGAAGAAGTGTAATGTAGAGAAAGTGACAGTTAGACAAGTTGAAAGAAGTGTAATGTAGAGAAAGTGACAGTTAGACAAGTTGAAAGAAGTGTAATGTAGAGAAAGTGCAGTTAGACAAGTTGAAAGAAGTGTAATGTAGAGAAATGACAGTTAGACAAGTTGAAAGAAGTGTAATGTAGAGAAAGTGACAGTTAGACAAGTTGAAAGAAGTGTAATTGTAGAGAAAGTGACAGTTAGACAAGTTGAACGAAGTGTATGTAGAAGAAAGTGACAGTTAGACAAGTTGAACGAAGTGTAATGTAGAGAAAGTGACAGTTAGACAAGTTGAACGAAGTGTAATGTAGAGAAAGTGCACAGTGGTAGATTAGTAGATCCTCCTCAAAATAGTTTAAAACCATTATCATTGAAAAACTCTTAGCTAGGCAGATTTGAGCTTTGTTGCATTCATACATTTGCAAGATCATAAGCCTGAACGTCTAAAGGAAATGTACTCTCATCACGTCCATCTATATGGGACACAAACATGCTAAATCAATGAAGTAGTACTGTCCCCTTTTCACACGCTTGAAACATCCCTGCCATCCCCAAATACACAAGAGTAATCCAATTACGTTGATGTTATTTCTTTAGGGCTCACTAGGTGGCAAAGAACAAGAGTCAATTGTGAAGCTTCAGATCTAAGCACCACATGACGTCACAGACCATAGAATAAACAGAATCACATTGAACCATTCAAGTCACATTTCTGCTATAAATAACTACAACGATTTTTGCTTCAAGAAGCTGAAAGGTCCAATTGAAATACAAAATAAATGGTGCATATAGAGTTTGTTTTGTATGGCTGCCTTTGTGTAGAAGCTCGGCTCCACTATTAGAATCCCTGCTGATAGAATGCCTCCAAGTATTTGGCATTGGGCCATCTAGATAACATGCGATACATCCAAACTCTGATCCTCAGCTTGTGAGCCTGATATCATAAGGTGAATGCACCAATTTGTAAGTCGCTCTGGATAAGAGCGTCTGCTAAATGACTTAAATGTAAATGTAAATGAGCCTGCCTACCCAGTAATCTACCATTACACTCAGAGCTGACTCCCAAAAAATAAGAGCATCTGAGTAATTTCACACAAAAGGCCAGGTGTTAAGGGATCCTTAGTAGCTGTCTGGCGCCAATTCTGTATCCATCAGGACACCCCAGAAAGCTTGGTGAAGCAGGTTTTATGTTTATAGAACAGTGATTTGACCTGGACAGGGGAGAGATCCTGCCTGTCCTTTACCTCTTCCATCTCCGGTCCATTAGGAGACTGCTGGTGGTCCCCATACTGCAGGGGATGACATAAGGGTTGTGTCTGTGTCTGTATGAGAGGCTGTGGCAGAGGGGGGTTCACATTGTGATTGTGGAAACTAATCACGGCAAGAGGGTGGTTGTGAATGGGCGCTGAGGTCAGAACGGCCCCTGCAGGTGTGACATGGCTCTCACAGCTACAGGTGTTGTGCTCGGTGTGGAGGTCGAAGCTGAGGCAGTTGGCTTTAACCCTCACTGAGCCACAGACGCTGTTGTGGGTGGAGGTGCGAGTGCTGCCACCACTCTCAAACAGCTGCCGGCGGTGGAGGCCCAGGAAGTGGCGGCGGATGATCCTCCTGAAGGTGTGACGGAACTCCCGGATGCGGTATGCATAGATGAAGGGGTTGACCACCGAGTTGCCGTGGGAGAGGATGATGGCCACGTATATGATCCAGAGGGGTGGGCGGGCACACTGAGGGCAGAACAGGGTGAAGCAGTTGATGATGTGCAGTGGAAGCCAGCAGATGGCAAACAGGCCCACGATGATGGCCAGCGACTTGGCCGCCTGGACCTCCTTCTGCAGGGTGGAGTGGGACTTCCCCCCGTGGACAGCCTTCAGTTCTATGAGCTTCAGCTGATGCCGAGCTGCCATGAAGATCCGCAGGTAGATGACCAGCATGAGCAGCAGAGGCATCAGCACACAGGCGAAGAAGTTAAAGTAGACCATGTAGTCCATGACAACCACCTCTTCAAACAGACACTCCATCAGGCCTGGGGAGCAGGTGCTGTTGGGGCGCTCAGTGGACTTATTCCAGCCCAACATTGGAGTCAGGCCGATGATGATGGACAGCACCCAGCAGACAGCAATGATCCCCTTGGCACGCTGGCCCGTCACCAGGCTATTGTACCTGTTGGAACAAAAAATATATGGACTCTGTTAGTAAAACACACAATCTCTGGGGTTTTTTCCCTCCCCAATTAGTAGTTATAGTCTTGTCCCATCGCTGCAACTCCCCTACTGACTCGGGAGAGGCAAAGGTTGAGAGCCATGCGAAACACAAGCCGCATTGCTTCTTGACACAATGCTCGATTAACCCGGAAGCCAGCCACACCAATGTGTCGGAGGAAACACCGTCGAGCTGGTGACCGAAGTCAGCTTGCAGGCGCCCCGGCTCGCCACAAGGAGTTACTAGAGAGCAATGGGACAAGGAAATCCCAGCTGGCCAAACCATCTCCTAACCCGGACAACACTGGGCCAATTGTGTGCCGCCTCATGGGTCTCCCGGTTACGGCTGGCTGTGACACAGCCTGGGATCGAACCAGGGTCTGTAGTGATGACTTAGACCACTGCGCCACTCTGGAGGCAAACATACTCTGTTGGCTTGGGGAGCATGAGTTGTCTCTCTGGAGGGTTAGATTCTCCCAGAGGTTAAGGGATAGTGAGTTAAATAATAAACATTATAATAGGCATATCATTCACACACTCTTTTTTTATGGGAAAACATCTCGTTTAAGTAATAAAATAAATGCTTAAAAACAAAATGTTAGCATTTGGAAGGAACGTCTATTTCGAGTGTGTCTGTCAGTCAGTGTGAGAGAACAGCTAAGCTATTTGGCCTATTTCTGCCACATTCTCAAGATGTTAAAGTTCAAAGGTTAGCTATGAGAGATGCAGGAACACAGCCCTAAACTCAGAACAACAAACTATCTTGGATGCAATAAGTCTGCACACACTATCAAAAAAGTGTATAAGTAATTACTGATTATTAATTCATTTCAAGGCATAATGTAATTTATATTCGTTTAATAAACAAGTTGTTTAAACGGCTAACGTTTTTGACATGTGTATAGTTCTGAAGAGGGGTCATGGTCTGTATAAACTCGTAGTCAAAGGAGATTCCACTTATGTCTGGATCCACTGAGGAAATCAAAAAAGCTCTTCTGGCCATTTGGGCTAAAGATTTCAAGTTCATTCAAAAATAGCACGGTCCTCTGCTGCTCTATTCTGAAAATAACTCTCACAGGTTTTAAGATTTACTTCAGATTTTTTTTTGCTATTTGCTACTGGCATGAAAACTACACAATGTACCTGCAACCCGGGTATGCAAATCAATCAATAACACTATACAACCTCATGGGGTACATTGAAAATCTTTACAAAGCTTAATGTCTAACCGCTTTGTCCGTAATTGGGTCTGAACTCTCAGAGAGGAAAGCAGCATGACGGCAGCAACATGTTAGCACATTCTCTGTTATGTTCATACAATGTTGAACTGACCTGAGAGGTATCGTGATAGCGATGTAGCGGTCTATGGCGATGGCCAGCAGGCTGAAGATGGAGCTCTGGGTGAGCACCAGCACAAAGCAAGCAATGAAGAGGCAGCCATAGAAGTTGGAGCAGAAGCCTGTGCTGATGACGATGGCGAAGGGGATACCCAGCACTCCCACAGCAATGTCTGCCAYCGCCAGGGACACCACAAAGAAGTTGGTGATGTTCTGCAGGTTGCTGTTGAGGCAGACGGCCCAGCAGACCAGCACATTGCCCAGCACGGATAGTATGGCGATCAGCAGTTCCAGCACAATGTAGATGACAGACGCAGAATCGTTCAGCATCGTGAGAAGAGCAGCGAGGTCACTGAGGAGGAGGGAGGACCACTCTCCTCAAGGTCCATAGCTGCAGGCTGGTAGCGGTGGCCTGACCCTGTAGGGCTTAACTCACTGCCTGGGACTAGGGCTGAGCTCTCCAAACACTGAGACCACTTCACCTTAAAGCCTCTTAGAAGTCCCACAGTTGGTGGTCAGAGAAGCAGTCCAACCTTCTGTTATCGTATCCGTTGTCCTGTCTGGTGCTCTCCTCTCAAGTTCTTCACTGTTGCACGATTTAGCATGAAACTCCAATGGGGCTGAGACTGAGCCAGGAAGTGATCACAAGTGTCATACTGCTGCAGATAAAGGGAAGAAAGAGTGAATAAAGTGGAAGTGCTGAATGCCGAAACAGGAAATGACTGCAGAAAATACCAATGAATATTACAATGATCATTTCCATCAAATATTAACCACGTTTCAAGTCAAACAATAAATCTGACGGTGTATTATTTGACATGATACACTGGAATTTCCAATGTAGCAAGTAAAACACACTGTAAAGTAACAATTTCAGTGTTTACTTTACATTACTGTACTGTATTCCCCATAAAACTGCTGTTCATCATCATTCATACTCGATCCAAAACCAACATCAAGATCTGAAATAGTCCCCCCACTAAAGTACCTGGGCAACTGCAGTGTTCATGTTAACACATGATAACTGGCTTCCCACCAATTCTTCTTTACCCCATTAACAAAAGTCACTGAACTGTAAACCAGGGGAAGGGGAAATATAACCAGCGTCAGAATGACACGATGGAGTTATGGAGCTACTATCCCAGTGAGTTAAATGTCAGCTGTACCAGAGCGAGGAAACAATATGCTTCAGGGACCGGAATGTTCTATATGTCCCCATGAGATTGCCCAACCCCTGCCTGATAAGGGGAGAGGAGTCTTGAGGACGTCCAGAGAAAGATTCACTAAATGAGGTTATGAGAACACCAAATTAATAATTTCGATTTTGTTAGATGGGTGTCGTCATGCTCAAGACAAAAAAAGAAAAACAATTCAAGTAGTGCAGAATGTAATTTGAGAATACAGCAGGCATAATATACACTCAACAATTGTTTTAAATTAGGTCTAATTTGTCAATCAACTGAGGTCACTGCGCAACACTGAATTCCCTGGAAATTGTATGTGAGAGTGAAGAGGTTTCCAAGCTCCTTCCGTACAGAACTCTCATCATGTTTATGGAGGAGAATTCCCACGGTGAAGCCAAGGATGTTTTTGAAGGTTACTCATTGTTTCAGGAGATAGCAGCTGTGCTGGAACTGAAAGGCCTTTGCTCTCAGAAACATTTCCCTTTTGGTGGGTCTGAGTTTTTTTTTTTCAGACCGATCTCAGTCACTGTGTAAGTTTCCATACTGTTTAACCTTTATCACACACATACAGTATAAGGCGCAAAAAGAGGCGGTTGCAAATTGTGTCAGTCTTTGACCATATGTAACCCAACAGTGACAGTTCTAATAGTCATAGGGTAGTCCTCTGTAGGAAAACCCCTTTGACAATGTAGAAAGCCTAATATGGCTACATTTCTATACTGCATGTGAGAAAGGACGAGGCATAATTATGTTCACCATCACACAGACCTAGTCACAAGTGAAGGTGCAAAGTGGTACATTTAATATAAAGGTTACAACTGGATTAGAAGTGATATCTCAATGTGAACAGTATGTGTGACCCTGTCCCAGTCACCTTACAACAGCTAGGTAATAACACTGTATTTCAGTTGTCCTCTTTGACAGCACTTGAGGGGCATGAATAGTCAATCATGTTAAATACATTTATATTCCATCCTGAAATGTTTCTCAACAGTTGTAGCCAACAAGAGTTGTGACAGTATTCTGCTCAACAGTTGGTCCTGGTGGTTGGATGTAAACCAAAGGGGTGTATTCGAAGTGCATTGATATCTCAATTCAAAGGTACTATATGTTTCAGATTGACACAAATGTAAAGGAATTCAAATAATGTCCATGAATACAAACCAACTGAGCATACAGGGCCTTAATAAGTGCACATAAACAGCTTAATATATAACTGTTTGCCCAGAAAACACTTTAGTAGATTACCTGGAGAAGTAAAATCATTGTGGTAAAACCTGCTACATCCTGTTCACATGTGGAAACCTATACCTGGGCAAACCCATAAACATTATCCTTACCAGAAAGTGACAGTATTGTTCCCTAGCTCTCTCGCCTCCCTCCTGTAACTCTCCATCAAAAGAGGGAGTACACCAGAACATACAAGATAATCTGTGTAAATACAATGTCTAGAAATCCATAAAGTAATTCCAAACACTCCCCAAAATGTACCGAGCACAATTGTCCATAAAAAAAACTTGGCATAGGCTACTGTCCAGTTTCTGTATACCTGGCGGGAAATGATTTTGATCGCACCAGGATCAATAACTGTTGGATAAACTTTCAAAATATTTAATTAGGCTATTCATTAATTGGATTTAAATAAAATACTCTAAATAGAAATACAAACCCTTGGACTTCTATCTAATGCTATTCTAATCCTATTTCAATTTCTAAACAACGTACCTTTTCAATGTATCCCTCGACGTGTCTTATTCCAAATGAATCACAACCTAATAGAAATAGTTTGCATCATGTCAATAAACATCGCTCGAATAAAGTAATTCATATTATAGGCCTACGTTTTAAGTGGCGTCAGATAGAACGCGCTCTGTAAAGGATCATAGCCGAGGAACGTAATTTGATAGGCAATTTGTGCGCTACCACTGTTTGACTACTGATGCTTAAACCGATTCTCCTCGGTTCAATATCGCACAGGCGGACCAGACTGACACGTGACCCCAGCAGCACAACATAGGATAATAGCCAAATGCTTTTGGGAACTTGGGCAGAAAATGTTTACATCAATCAACTGAGACAAAGAGGACAATCTCGGAGTTTATTTCAATAGGATTTATTTTTCACAAAAGCATGTGTAAGGTGTTAATTTACGCTGTTATTTGAGATTTTCTGTTTCAGAAAAACATTAGACTACTGTTCAATAGGCCTAAATAGCCTATTCAATAAATAAATGATGAAACTTTGAAGAAGAACATTATTGTTCCAATAAATGTTTAAGACAATTGTTCTACATTTAAATGTGCGGGTTAAAGGCGCATCATGCAGCATTTGCAGTGATATGGCCTCTGCAGAATTCAGTGCATTCATACTTCTTGCGCTAAGCCAGAGCTGTTGAGCAGAGCTGTTGTGAAGGAAGTTGTCAACGAAGTGAGTTTGTGTTTATACAGGACCAGCTGCTCCCACCTACCGTCAACCAATCATGTCAATGTAGACCTATAAGGTGCCCTCCGCATTGTTACAACATTTGGGAGGCGGATGGCAATTCGGTATGGAGCTCAATTTGGCCTCTGCATGCACCCAGAGGCACTGCGTCACACATATGGAGTCTCCTATCACATTTTCAGATCAAGCATTAATTTACTTTTAGGGTAGGCTGCAGGCCTTCACTTCATCACATATAGTCTGGCGTTGTAGATGGGTTAAAGCCAATGTATGCTTGATCTGAAAATATGGTTGGAGGCTCCATCTCAAAGTAAATGCTGTATGGCCACTGCAGAAAACCAGATATACCATGCATTGCGTTAAATTAGCAACTGGTGGTGAGTTCAGGTGAACAAACAGCTGACCCGCACAACCCTAACATAGAAAAAAAAAGTTTTGGCTGATTTGTTATTCAGAATAAAACACATGGAAGGGAAAGCATTGTGATTGAGCTCTTCATCTGGTATACACTGTAAAACCTATCTTCCCATCTGGTAATATTTGCCATGTTAGTAATAGACTTTACAGACTAAGGACTTCATCTTTGACATTTGAACAGATATTATCCCAAGACTTGGGAATGAGATCACTGGCTAAAGTTCACATTTGATTGTGCATATTGGAAATATTCAGGTCTTAAATCAGAATATTTTTTAATCTCCATATTATCCTCCTGACTTGTGTTGTATTGTGTGCAAACTAAAATAATACACCATTACTGAGGCCTTCACTTTGATATGAATCCTGTCTTTACAATAAAATATACTTTTTTTTGTTAAAACCTTCAAATCATTATCTGTTCAACATTTACCAAACAGTTCATAGAGAAACAGCTTATTTGGGTGAATCTGGGTCTTATCGCATCATTCCACTGAACAAAAATACAGAAATACTCCTGAGCAGCATGCCAATTGCATCCTCCCTCAAAACTTGACATCTGTGGCATTGTGTTGTGTGACAACGGCACATTTTAGAGTGGCCCAAGGTGCACCTGTGTAATGATCATGAGTGGCCCATGATTTTAGAATGGCCCAAGGTGCACCTGTGTAATGATCATGCTGTTTAATCTGCTTCTTGAAAAATGGGACCAACACTTTACATGTTGCGTTTATATTTTTGTTCAGTATATATATCGCTCTTTATCAGAACAAAGGCTGCTGCTGTATTCCAGATCCCACAGGCTAGCAGACTGAATTAAACACTTCATTCATCACAATCTAATTTGATCTAAATTATCCCAGTAGTTTTAATATGCCCTAGCCCTACAGAGTAGAGTTAATATTAGTGTTGCCTGTTTCACAAGCAAGGAATGCTTTTTGTTTATCAGTGCCTTCATTAACTTCAGACCGGTAATCTGATAATACATTCAGTAAAACAGTTAAATCATAGCCTCTTACTCTATTAAAAGCAGGATATGACTGAATTAACCACATGGCAAATTCATTTATGCCTTCACAAAACATAACACATTCCTGTTGCAATGATTCTTTAATATTACTGGTCTGCAAAACAAAACAATATAAATACAGATAAGCCTTTTGATTTTTTTGCCGAATTGTTGATTATCATAATGTGCATTTGGCTTACTTCCCTACACCACACTCTTGATATTATCATTACCCAATCAACAGGATACATTTTGCTTCAAGATACTCCATTGGCAATTAATATAGTGGCAATCATGACTTAGAGACAGAATGAGACAAAAGGAAACATGGGTCTCTTGGCCTCCTTATTACCAAGTAAAACTCTGGCAAGAATGACATACATTTGTAGGCAAAAGGCACCATTAATAATAACCAAAAGAATGCAGCTTAGAAAAACTCAACCTTTCAAGTAAACAGAATTAACTTCTAACGGACCCGTAAAAATAAAAACATGCTTTAAGTTCTTTTCACATTTTTTGTGATGTAGTGTAGAAAGAAATGGAAGACAATGCAAAGCGAAATACAGAAGCCATGGAAAATATGAGCAACTTATTGAACGAACTCAAGCAAACCAGACCAATGTTCTTCAGTGGTGATGATATGTCAAGATGGTATCATCCTGATATTTTAACACATTGTATTATCTACTAGGCCAACTACATTCTGTCTACACTGTACAGTTGAGTAGAATGTTAGGGCAAGGTTTCAGTCCTCATAGACCACAACATGAAGGACCACTTATCAATACCAATGTCCATTGGAACATGA
This sequence comes from Salvelinus sp. IW2-2015, assembly GCF_002910315.2. NCBI lineage: Eukaryota > Metazoa > Chordata > Actinopteri > Salmoniformes > Salmonidae > Salvelinus > Salvelinus sp. IW2-2015. The sequence goes on from NC_036872.1 coordinate 12,326,393, forward strand.
TCAAGAGATTCCATTTTTAACACTTGGCAAGAAGGCGCAGAGAAGCTTCACATAATAGAATAATTGCAGACCAACTAGTGTTTGGATCCTATGCAAATCAAATTTAAGACCGGGTTGCAGTATAGCAATGGGAATCATAAATACATTCGTTAGAGTTGACATACTGTGCTCACTGTTCAATAGTAAATACCGTACATGATAATGATAATAATAACAGCACATGCGCTCTCACAAATGAGTATTTATCCATACAAAGGACTACCAACACAACATTTAACCGCCCAGTCTTACTCGCCAACCACACTGATCGACACAAAAAACCTAGCACTTGTGTTTCAAGTTGTGCTTTTGTCAAACACCATGCAGTGCACCTGTACAGCTGGGGGGGAGGTGGCTTGTCAAGCAGACAGGTGCAAATGTGCTTTTAAATATATTCAGAAAAATGTTGTCCCTACAAAGTTATGGTCACATGCAAGTGTGTTAGATCATAGCTGTAAGGGGGCCTAAGCCAAAATGGTACGCCAACGAGGGAGTATCAATTGCATACTGTACCATTCTGAAATGATACAGGAGTGTGGTTGGGACCACATGAAAGGCAAATCGTCATCATACATTATGAGTTTAGGAGAGACATCAGTGCAGCAGTGTGATGAAAAGTCATAGATTCACATTATATGAAGTTTACATTAACATTTGTAACACTTGCATCACTACACTCCACGGTGGATTAAACCATGCTAATTAACCCACACAAACTTTAATAAGCAGAGGCTCAATAACATAACGCAGTCATTCTTCATTCCAACATCTTTCTTGGTGACTATGTAAACTACATAGAATTGATTTACACATGATTAGTGTTAGTACAGCTTTATCAATAAAGTCAATTGGGTGGCAAGTGATAACACGAAGAAAGCTCAAATATAAAATGTACCTATGAGTTCCTTGTGCATTTCTTGTAGTTAGTATTTGCACCCCCCCCCCCCCCATGTTAAATGTTACTAGCAAGATGGAGTATATCAAGTTACAGAGTTAGGTTACACACACAATAACTTAGTCATTGTTGAGCTCAGAGTCTCTAATAACACAAAAATCTTACAGTTCAAGATAACTGGACTGTGACCAATCCTGGGAGTTTCAGTCTGCTGTTGGTGGAAGTAATGTGTCAAAACGAACAATGTGTTAATACATTTGGCTCCAGCAGCAAAACGGATGCATTCTGCATCTGACAAAAAACTCTTCCCCTATCATGATTGATGACAACAAGAGAACATCCAACCCTGAGACTCAACATGCTGGGGAAACATTTACCACAATCAAATCACCAAGAGCTAGGACTTTTGGCAAGTCTAGCCCTTGACTTCACATAGATAGGACACTTGAGCAAGTGACTTTTTTGGTTCAGGATTAAGACAGTTCTATTTGAGAAAACAATCACTGAAAGACATTGTGTTGGTTCTGTATAGCCCATTGTTTTCTATTAGTTGGTCTCTGTTAGCAAAACAAATTATGTTAACGTAGCAATGATCCCTCTCCTAAAAATAGTCCAAAAGCACATTCAATTGTAACTTGAATCTTACAGGTGACCAAGAGAGCACCTGACAGCTTTTCCCTTATGATATAGCTAGTGTTCATAGAACTGCAGAATCACTTCTAAAAAGCTTCACTTAGATTCCTCCAAAGATGCAAGCATGGAGCATTGAAACGTTTCATTTAGCAATTTTTGCTCCAACCGTCTCTTAGTAAATCTCCAGCGATGTAAATCAAACAGGCACTTAATCCATAATAGAAGAGGCCCCTTCACAGTGTTCAATGGGTCAGGAAGACAATGGAGCAAAAAATGCCTTGTCTGATTTCCATAGAAAATGTGTCCCATGATTACTAGGGTGGACACACTGCACACTGGGTATGGTTTGGCTTAAACATTTGGGATAACCACTTGGTTAGAAGAATCAAAGCCGGGTGCAAGGCACAAAGGCTGGTATAGTCTGTAGCATGTTCCCCAACTCTGGTCACGGAGAGTAGAGCTAGTAGATCTGCAGGCTCTTATCGAAGATCAGATCATATTGGTTTAACCAGACAATCTGGACTGAGGATCACCTCAACTGGGTTATCCAGTAATGGATAAGAGTAAAAATAGCATCCCAAACAGAGCAGGCCCTGAACAGGTGCTTGAAGTGCCCTTAGGCTGTGTTCATCACACTAAAAATGTGTCAGTGAAAAATGCCAGACTGTTCATCATAGAAATAACCATGATTAGCTTTAGGAAGTCAACAGTGAGCCTATTTGAACGTTTCTTATGGTGACTCAAACTAGAAGGCGTCTAGACGAGAGACAGAGCGGCCGGTGTGCGGCATGGCTGGGTGTTGGGGTGAAGGGTGGCTCAGTGAAGTGAGGCATAACAGCTGAGTTGAATGTCGAGTTGAAGTGTTGGAGGTGCGCTGAGGTCAGAGGAGCTAGCAGGCTGGACTGCAGGTTGTGCTTGCCATGTTGGGTGGACAGATCACATCAGGTCTCAAAGTACTTGTAGATGGCTGTGACATAGGTCATCACACTCTGCCAGTCTGGTCTCTCAGTACTGGCCATCTCATTGAGGTCCTGCAAAACAGAGAATGACACCAAGTTGAATAAACAGGGTCTTTGTCATTAAGCTACATCATGCCCAGACAAAAGGCTGTGCCATTTGTTCATCTTTGTATTATATATATCGAGATGTCGGTAAAACAAAAACAAAAAACTTGAAATAACATGCTGTTTGTCTAGGTCAGATTTCCACAGCCTGACTAGAATTAACTGTGGTCAGAAATGTGCTTTTGTGGCATAAATTCAGAAAATTAGAGCTTGCGGTTTCCATTTACAGAATCTAACTGAACTCGTACAACAAATCTGTCAGTTTACAACTCACACAGAGCCAGCTTTATACCTAGCTATGGGTAGCAGCGATATACAGTGCATTCGAAAAGTATTCAGACCCCTTGAATTTGTTCCACATTTTGTTACGTTACAGCCTTATTCTAAAATAGTTTCAATCGTGTTTTCCCCCCCTCAACAATTTACACACCATACCCCATAATGATAAAACAAAAACTTGTTTTTAGAAAATGTATCTAATGTAAAAAATAAAAATAAAACTGAAATATCACATTTCCATAAGTATTCAGACCCTTTACTCAGTACTTTGTTGAAGCACCTTTGGCAGCGATTACAGCCTCGAGTCTTCTTGGGTGTGACGCTACAAGCTTGGCACACCTGTATTTGGGGAGTTTCTCCCATTCTTCTCTGCAGATCCTCTCAAGTGCTGTCAGGTTGGATGGGGAACGTCGCTGCATAGTTATTTTCAAGTCTCTCCAGAGATGTTCGATCGGGTTCAAGTCCAGGCTCTGGCTGGGACACTCAAGGACATTCAGAGACCGGCCACTCTACCATAAAGGCCTAATTGGTAGAGTGCTACAGAGATGGTTTCCTCCCATTTCCACAGAGGAACTCTGGAGCTCCGTCAGAATGAACATTGGGTTCTTGGTTACCTCCCTGACCGAGCCTCCCCCGATTGCTCAGTTTGGCCGGGCGGCCAGCTCTAGGAAGAGTCTTGGTGGTTCCAAACTTCTTCCATTTAAGAATGATGGAGACCACTGCGTTCTTGGGGACCTGTCTGTGACCTCTACGGACAATTCCTTCAACCTCATGGCTTGGTTTTTGCTTCAGACATGCACTGTCAACTGCGTGACCTTATAAAGACAGGTGTGTGCCTTTCCAAATCATGTACAATCAATTGAACTTACCACAGGTGGACTCTAATCAAGTTGTAGAAACATCTCAAGGATGATCAATGGAAACAGGATGCACCTGAGCTCAATTTAGAGTGTCATAGCAAAGGGTCTGAATACTTATGTAAATAAGGTATTTCTGTTTTTACTATTTTATAAATGTGCAAACATTCCTAAAAACGTTTTTTTCGCTTTGTCATTATGGGGTATTGTGTGTAGATTGACGAGGAACACATTTGACTTAATCCATTTTAGAATAAGGCTGTAACGTAACAAAATGTGGAAAAAGGGAAGGGGTCTGAATACTTCTTGAATGCACATTCATGTGAGGACTTATTTTGTGAAAAGGACTAAAATAGCTACAAGTCTGCACATATGCACGATGAGAGCAGTATTTAATCTAAAATATTTATCTTCTCTACAGGAGTCTGCCTATGAGAGCCTGTGAGTACAGTCCTCAGTCCCACACAAAAAAATGACCATCCTGAATATGCAATACAATAGCAGGTCATAATTCACCAATGTGCCAGTGCGGTGATTTTTAAGGTGAAATGAGTCTGAAAGATTCTCTAGAAAAACTGGATTTCTAAGCATGTCAGATATATGTTTAATATGTTCATGTGAAAAACACCTCTGTTATTCACAGTTCAGTTCATCTTTCACTTGAATCTTACCAGAGTGGACTTGATCCCCACACTCTCTGCAGCCTGGAAGGCTAGTGTGAAATTTCGTCTCTAAAGATCGGGAGACAAAAACACACAATCACACACTACAAAGCTCCCTGATGACAGATTGAGACAACTGTAAAAGATTAAACAATAGCTAAGTTTCCATCCAATTGGCAACAGATTTCCATGCAAATATATTCTAAAATCCGCATAAAAACAATGTGCATTTTCCCACCAGAGATGTTTCCATCAAACTGACTTGTTGCGGATGAAAGGCTGTGCTTGATGATGTAGTGCAGATAAAAATGACGTTTGTAGTTAAGTTCCCATGTACCGAAAAAAAAAACGTTAGTTATATGGGTTTCCATTGCAATTTCAACTCACGTAAACTTGCACAATCTGGTTTTGGCGCATGATCTCTAGACTTCGCTGATAAAGTGGACAGGGGGATGATTATATGATGAGATATGGATAAGCGCAATGTAATTTTATTTGATAATTGGCAGCCAAGAACCGATCATCATGTCACCAGAACTCAAAATAATAGCCTACCCTCGATATTGAGCCTATTGGAAATTAGCATGAATATAACTTATTTAATCTGCCTATAAACTGTCTATAAACATTTAATGCTTTTCCCTGCCGTGGTGGTAGGCCCATATCATTGCGTGACTCCAAGTTTACTTCAATATGATGGTTATTAAGTAAATATTTGGCATTTCCACCGACATTTCTCAAATAATTATACTCACACAAAAAGATCCCACCACATCGAACGAACCAATCGTCTGTCGAAAATGTATGAAATTGTACCGACTTCCTGTTTCCATGAGCCCTGTCGTGACTTTTTCTGATCAGGTAAATATTCCACATGTAATGGTTGGATGGAAACTTGGTTACAGTTCTATGACACATTGTTACTTATCATCACTACAGTAGGAAATAGGCTTGCCTTTTCCTGGCTGGTGAGCTCCTGGTAGGGGATGTGAGCAGGCAGGTAGGTGTGGAGCACAGCGCAGAACGCAAGGCCGTCATTCCAGCTGCTGCTGAAGTTTGTTATGTCAATGTTCTGCCAGAAAGAGGGGAAACATTTTTTATTGTATTGCAAAGGTACAGTGTAAAGACATGTAGGGTGCAGAAGTGTATTGTATTGATAATCCAATAGATACTGGGTCCCAGACATTGGTCCTAAAAGCACCTCGTTGGGCCTCCCGAGTGGCACAGCGGTCTAAGGCACTGCATCGCAGTGCTAGAGGCATCACTACAGATCTGGGTTTGAGACCAGGCTGTGTCGCAGCAGGCCACGACCGGGAGACCCATGAGGCGGCGCACAATTGGACCAGCATCGTCCGGTTTAGGGGAGGATTTGGCCAGCCGGGATGTCCTTGTCCCATGGCGCTCTAGCGACTCCTGTGGCGGGCCGGGCACATGCATGCTGACACGGTCGACAGTTGGACGGTGTTCACTCCGACACATTGGTGCGGCTGGCTTCCGGGTTAAACGAGCAGTGTGTCAAGAAGCTGTGCGGCTTGACAGGGTCGAGTTTCAGAGAACGCACGGCTCTCGACCATCGCCTCTACCGAGTCCGTAAGGGAGTTGCAACGATGGGACAAGACTGGAACTACCAATTGGATATTACGAAATAAGGGAGAAAAAGTTTAATAAAAAAATAAAAAACATAATAAAACCACCTCGTTGTTTCATCTTCCTACTAGTTTCAAGTTTTATTAGTCGTATGTACGGGATACACAGTATGTATGGGATACACAGTATGTATGGGATACACAGTATGTACGGGATACACATGGTATACACTGTCCAACCAAATGCTTACTTGCAGGTTCCTTCTCCACAATGCAACAATAAGAAATAATAAAAGATAAGAACACGAACAAAGTAATGGCTCAGTAGAATAGAAAACATTTTAGCATAATTATATTACAGGAAGGCACCATTTATAGTCCGTCATTTAGAAGTGTTTTGGCAAGGGGAGATTTGGCGGCAAGTGTTAAAATTGTGCAGCATTTAACAATCCTAATAAGAGTCTGGTAGCAGCAGTTGAGATGTGTGTGTAGCATCAATGTAGACTGAGGACACCAAAGTACACTGAGAATGTACACTGAGTATACCCCCCACACATTTTGCCCTCCGAAGAGCCTCAATTCGTCATGGCATGGACTCTACAAGGTGTTGAAAGCTTTCACAGGGATGCTGGCCCATGTTGATTCCAATGCTTCCCACAGTTGTGTCAAATTGGCTGGATGTCCTTTGGGTGGTGGACCATTCTTGATACACACGGGAAACTGTTGAGCGTGAAAAACCCAGCAGCGCTGCATTTCTTGACACAAACCGGTGCGCCTGGTACAAGCATGTGGTCAGTCCAGTTCGAGTGTTCAGCAGTCTGATGGCTTGTAGATAGAAACTGTATCTGAGCCTGTTGGTATCAGACCTAATGCTCCGATACTGTCTGCCCGACGCTAAGCGAGTGAACAGCTCATGGCTGGGGTGTGTGGGGTCCTTGATGATGCTGCGGGCCTTCCTCAGGCTGAATTTCGAGTACATGTCCTGGCTGGGTGGAAGTACGGTCTCAGTAATGTGCTGGGCCGTCTTCACCAGCCGCTGGAGGGCCTTGCGGTCGTGGATGTAGCATTTCACGTACCAGGCCGTGATGCAACCGGTCAGGACGCTCTCTCGATGGTGCAGCGATAGTATTTGGAGAGGACCCGGGGTGGCATGACGAATTTCTTCAGCCGCCTTAGGAACTAGAGACGCTGTTGCGTCCTCTTGACAAGAGTGGTGGTGGTGTTGGTCCACGTCAAGTCCTCTGTGATATGGACTCAGAGGAACTTCAAACTGCTTACTCTCTTGACTGCAGTCCCGTTGATGTGGACCGGGCCATGTTCCCTCCTCTGCTTCCTGAGGTCAACAATCAACTCCTTTGTTTTACTGACGGTTGAGGGAGAGGTTGTTGTGGCCATACTGTCAGAAATAAACAGGCTTCTTTTCCTCACGAACAAACACTGTTTTATCAGAATGACCAAGTTTCTCTGAAGGAAGAGGTCATAAAGATTGAGTGGAGTATGATGTGTCTACTCAGATTCATTTGACTGGATGCTCTCTTAACACCACACCATAATCCTGACAGGATTGCTTACTCAGCAAGAGCAACATTTAAAACAACAGAAGAACCCCCCCCCTAAAAAACTAAGCTGGTTTGTTTCCATCCCACTATAGTGTGAATCCCCAATGTATTGAATCTCATTGCCTTCCTCTCAGCCAGGGCAATTCACAGCTTTTCTGACAGGCAGTTGGCACGACATGTGTAACATTCGGAGCACTTCCTGGAGAACCATGACCAGTCACTCTCTGCACTAGAACCAAGACCATAAAAAAAGGCTGTTTCAATATGACAGAGTGGGTCTTAAAAACGTGCCCTAAATAGCAAATTCAACCAATAAATAAAGTTTTCATAGTAGCCAAATGTTTATTCCCTCTGTGGATGACGTTTGAAGCCATTCCCAAGCACTGTTGGTCCAGTCACATGCTTTAGAGTTGGAGAGGAACCATAAGGACAACACAATACAACTGACAACAGTCCTCATGACAACATCTACAATGGTTTACGACTTGAGAGGGGAGCATAAAGGATTCGCTGACATAGGTGTCGGAGAGGGCCTTTAAAAAACAATTAACTGAACTAGACCTCTGAAGGAATAATGGACATTCTGACAAAGTTATTGAATTAGATTATCACTCCAGATAGTTGACCTTATAAAAACCCCACCAGAGTCTCACTATTGAGACATTTAAAAAATAAATCCTCATCAAAAGAGAGCGACCCGAGAGGTGAAATGACCTGACCGGTCTGTTCTGACTGAAGAACACATACCTGGTACCCCTCAGTCTTCTTCTGGCACCACTTGAGCAGTGCGTTCCTCTTGGAGCCCCCATACTCCCGGGCCAGCGCTGAGAGGGGGTCCTTCCGCTCCTCTCTGAACACACCACGTTGGAGAGGACAGAAAATAATTTGAATTAACACACATATTCAGACTCCATTGACCGGCTAGTCCACAAAGCCCATTTGGTATAGTCAAAATATAGTTTTAAACATAAAAAGGACTTAGTGGATTAGTATGTGTCGTATCAAAGGTATGGAGCTGATGAGGGTATTACCGGACGCGGCTGCGTGCGGTGGGGGTGACAGAGGCGGTGGGGGAGGAGGAGGACAGGGAGGAACCAGAGGCCATGGCCATCAGAGAGGAGGAGCCACCTTCAGGTGCAGAGATGTCCCTCTTCATCTCCTCACTGCTCCTGCGGGACACTGGCCACCACACAAACAGACAGAGATACAGTGTGAGTGACCCGTCTTCACTGCCAGCGACAACATGTGTTTTACTGGCAACCATTTAAAAGAATTGTAGATCTATTTCTCAAGGCCTATTCATATGTCCATGATTTGTGATACCTGAGATGGCCATGGCCTTCGATGAGTCCATGTTGGACACCCTCTGGAGAGCAGAGGCAGGGCGGCTGGCAGAGGAGCCCCTGAGAAGATGCTCCGCTGTGGAGGGAAGAGGACAGTGACAGGATGAAACACACAAACATTATGACAACCCCACAACCAAAGTGAGGAAACAGAAACATTGCATTGCATTGAAATAGTGACTTCATATTCCCTTCAAAATGTTAGTTTAAGCAAGAGGGATTTTTTTCCTTCCTCTTATTCTCAAGGGATCAAAGTAACATTCCAGGCCCTAGAACTGTCAAGTACCATCGAATGAGGTTAAAAAACAACAGGGACATTTAACTAAACATCGGAGGGCATGACCATTATAGCACGTTCACATTCCAGGCCCTGGAACCCACTAGAATATGTATGACAACATTTATGGGGGAGGCCAGTCACTGGGACACCACACTTTCTATGGTGCTTTATTAAACTCACACATCAAAGTCAACGTGAAGCTCTGCTGACTCCATACTCGCCTCCTTAGGGGCTAAAGACACCCACCCCACTGCTTTGGTCGCAAAGCACCTCCAAACTTAAAAATGACAAATATATCCACATACTGTATTGCCCAACACAGACAGTCTTAATACTAGGAGGAACTAAGATGTCTAAGATGAAATTGTGTTATATCTGCAGCCATTTTCCTCCTTTATGAGTGACTGTGACAGAGTACTCCTCTCTCATTTTATTCATGAGGGACCGAATGAGATCCAGATATGGAGCTCTGTTGTCAGTGTTGGTGTTTCTGTGGACTCACCTGGCATGCTGATGTCTGCGTAGCTGGGCCTTTTGTCACTCAGAGAGGAGAGGGGTTTGGGTGCAGAGATGGACCCAGTTATGGAGTGTCTCTGAAATAGACCAACAATCCAACAAGATAATGAACCTATATATTAAAAAAATTATATAATCTTTGAGAAAAATATTATATAAAAGCCAGACAATCAGGGAGAATTGAGTACTCATTTTGTTATTATTTTTGAGTAAAAGAACACAGCATTTCCATGGCAAAATGCATAGAATTTTAGCAAAATAGCTTTAAAACCAAAATGTTATTTTAGCTCCATGGCAGAATATGTAGAATCGCAGGAAATTAGGTTTAAAGCTGCAGCATTTTCTCACAGCTCCATGGAGAAATATTGTAGAATTGCAGGAAAATGGAGCAAAAATGCAAACACTTCTACACCGACAAGATGGGGGCCTCTAAAATGTAGCCGCTCTGATGAGCCGACCATGCTCATTGCCACGCCCCCTGCCACGCCCACCCCTTTTTTAATCCCAAAACTTCCTGAAAATGTCTTCACAATTCCTATAGAAGTAGCCTACTATGTGCAATTTCTGAAAAAATGCCCAGCTCGAGGAGGCCAGTCTGACTGCAGCACCAGCAGCCAGGCATTGGCAATAATCTTGTGACTGCAGAGGATAGATGAGAAAAAGCAGGACAGAAGACTTGAAACCTGTCTAGGAAACAGAAAAACCAATCTCTCCCTGAACTTTGACCCTTTCATATGAGAAGATCTGATACTCTGCTTAAATAATGTATATAAAATATCCAATGCTCAGATTTGCCCCTCTGTCCACAGTATTACATGGAAAGACTGAATTTGTCCTTATACTCTAAGGCAGTGGTATTCAAACGTTTTCAGCAGGGGCACCATTTTTTTGGACAGAATTTCTGGGGACCCCATTGTTTCTCCAAGATTTCTCGCAACCTCACCCCACCCCAAATCTAACGACTACTTTTTACAACAAATAATCTTAAATTCATTGCATTTTCATCCCTTATCAAAATGAAAAGAAACCAATAAATACATTTAGTGAAATTGTATTTTACAAATTATATCTTTCTCAAAAACGTTTGTATATTGTCCCATACAATAATTTGCACCCGTAACGTCCAGCTTTGTAGGTTAACTTTCCTTACTAGCTTACAGCTGAAGCTAACATCAATTCACTACACTATTACTAATATGATAATATGCAACACCATAAGGAAAAATATTGCTGATTTTAAAGCTGATTGTCACCAAAAACTTTATTCATTCACTTAATCTACCACGCCCAATCCCAAATGGACCCCCAAATCGAACACCCTATTCACTCGTGGAGATCTGAGAGGATTTGATTGGTATAAGTAATATAGTGAAATTTCCACCTAGCCTAGGTGGAACTATTACCATATTGCTTACACCGGTCAAATCCTTTCAGATCTCCACGAGTACATAGGGTGTAGGGTTTAGGGGTCCATTTGGTATTCGACCAAGATCATCTTTGCTCGAGCCTCGAACTGAGTGTTTGTGTGAATCAAATCACATTTTATTTGTCATATATTTCGTAAACAACAAGTGTAGACTAACAGTGAAATGCTTACGTCATGGGCGTTAAAGAGACAGCGCACACTTATATAAGAAGATACTGCTTCTTCTATGCAAATGTTGTTGATCAGTACAATAAAATAAGTCCCAAATGGAAGGGAAACAGATTGTTTTTAACCTGTAGCCACATGAAATCAGCCAAAATAAGATCAATAACTCAATGCATGCACACAGTCCTATTGAATATGTATTCACCTGTATAGTAAATAGGCCTAGGCTACATCTTGATTTACCCAGATTATCAATAGACTAGATGTAACATTCAAATAAATGATTACCATTATGTTGTTATCTAGTTAGATTGGTAAAAAACGAAGTCAAATTGATTGTATGATTATACAATTGATTCATTAATGCTTACATAATTGTTTTTTAAAATTTAAATAGAACATTTCAAATGTAATGATATTTAACTTAAAAGATCTGTCTGGATCAAGTGCCACTCTACGACATTGGCTAATACGATTTATTTTCCCCCCCCTGGTATCGAGTATCGTGATACTAAACCTGGCATCAGTATATAAGTCAAGATTCTGTTATCGTGACAACACTACATTGCAGGTTCAAGAAAAATGTGTTAGAGGCAAACAGCTGCCATGTTTGAAAAAACGTGTGAGAGTTTAAAACATGAGAAAGAATCTTTGGGTCATATGGATAATTTGGATGCACTGACTAAGTCACTATGGATAAGAGCGTCTGCTAAATTACCAAAATGTAAATTAAGGGAAAGTGAGGTAACGGAATTAGAGCTATGGGACATATTCTCAAACAACTCAATCTCTCATGGTCTGTGTATGAGGCAAGCCCTGGGACTGTCAACTGTGACAAAGTGCCAGAGGAAGACGAGGAAGTGATATTTGTGGAGTATTAGAGGTCTATAAACATTGTGAATATAGAACAGCTCTTGACCCGATGGTCACAATAACTCTTTCACTACTGCACCGCTCCCTGACCTAGTCAGCACAGACAACAATTCCTTGCCATACTGCTCTGGCAGTTCTAAAACACATCATTTGATCTAGACCTTGATAAATACAGGGCATTTGGAAAGTTTTCAGACCCCTTGACCTTTTCCACATTTTCTTACGTTACAGCCTTATTCTAAAATGGATTCAATTCTTGTTTTTTTCCTCATCAATCTACACAAAATACCCCATAATGACAAAGCAAAAACTGTTTTTTATACATTTTTGCAAATTTCTTAGAAACAAAAAACTGAAATATCACATTTACATAAGCAGCGATTACAGCCTCAAGTCTTCTTGGGTATGAAACTACAATCTTGGAGTTTCTCCCATTCTTCTCTGCAGATCCTCTCAAACTTGGATAGGGAGTGTCGCTGCACAGCTATTTTCAGGTCTCTCCAGAGATGTTTAATCGGGATCAAGTCCGGGCCACTCAAGAACATTCAGAGACTTGTCCTAAAGCCACTCCTGTGTTGTCTTGGTGTGTGCTTAGGGTTGTTGTCCTGTCGGAAGGTGAACCTTCCCCTCAGTCTGAGGTCCTGAGCAGGTTTTCATCAAGGATCTCTCTGTACTTTGCTCCATTCATCTTTCCCTCAATCCTGACTAGTCTCCCAATCCCTGTCGCTGAAAAACATCCCCACAGCTTGATGCTGCCACCCCCATGCTTCACCGTAGGGATGGTGCCAGGTTACCTCCAGATGTGACACTTGGCATTCGGGCAATCTTGGTATCATCAGACCAGAGAATCTTGTTTCTCATGGTCTGAGAGTCCTTTAGATACCTTTTGGAAAACTCCAAACTGGCTGTCATGTGCCTTTTACTGAAGAGTGGCTTCCGTCTGGCCACTCTACCATAAAGGACTGATTGGTGGGGTGCTGCAGAGATGGCTGTTCTTCTGGAATGTTCTCCCATCGCCGCAGAGGAACTCTGTCAGAGTGACCATCGGGTTCTTGGTCACCTCCCTGACCAAGGCCCTCCTCCCCCGATTGCTCAGTTTGGCCGGGCGACAAGCTCTAAGAAGAGTCTTGGTGGTTCTAAACTTCTTCCATTTAAGAATGATGGAGGCCACTGTGTTCTTGGGGATCTTCAATGCTGCAGACATATTTTGGTACCCTTCCGCAGATCTGTGCCTCGACACAATCCTGTCTCAGAGCTCTACAGACAATTCCTTTCGACTTGGTTTTTGCTCTGACATGCACTATCAACTGTGGGACCTTATATAGACAGGTTTATGCCTTTCCAATCAAGTTGTAGAAACATCTCAAGGATGATCAATGGAAACATGATGCACCTGAGCTCAATTTCGAGTCTCATAGCAAAGGGTCTGAATACTTGTGTAAATAAGTTATTATAATTTTTTTTATAACTGTTTTCGCTTTGTCATTATGGGGTATTGTGTGTAGATTGATGATGGGATAAAACTATTTAATCCATTTTAGAATAAGGCTGTAAAAAGTGAAGGGGTCTGAATACTTTCCGAATGCACTGCAGCTATGTGTGAATGACTGGTCTAGTGTAAGCCAGGTTTTTATTGTGTGCTTGACCTGATGCCTACACTTAGAGCTTGCCATGCAAACAAACACACTGGAATGGGTTCCAGGTGGCATACCTGTATGGGTGAGATGGCGGCTGCAGGAGGCGTCTTCATGGGGCTGGGGCTCAGGGGAGTGCGTGGTAATGTGGCAGCAGGTGCTGTCGGAGCAGCAGGGGCAGCGGCCGTGGGCACTGGGCCTGTTGTGAACAGAAATCAGTCACATCCCACAGTAATACTACTACATTGTATTAGTAGCAGTGTTACTGCTATACTTATTACTAGGAATATACAGGTGAAATGAGAATAAAAGTACAAAGAAGTGGTCCATATCTTACACTCGCAGGTTGGGGTACCTTGTGAGGAGGCATTGTCAAAGCTCTTGATGAGGGTTTTGACGGTGGGAGAGGGCTCAGAGGAGGTAGAGGAGCGACGGCTCAGGCCCATGCCCTGCCTCAGTACAGCCAGATCCCTCTCCACTGCATTCATGTAGTTATACACCCTGCCCCTCTCCTCATCCTGCCTAAGGAGACAAACACCAACACACTCAATACATATCAAGGCACATCAGGTCCCACCTCACCCATTTCATGTGGATGCAAATACAGACCACCACATCCAGCTTCATCAATGTGGCAATCACTGTTAACCCAACCCTGAACACATACAGTACCAGTCAAAAGTTTGGACACACCTACTCATTCAAGTGTTTTTCTTTATTTTTACTATTTTCTACATTGTAGAATAATAGTGAAGACATAAAAAAATATGAAATAATGCATATGGAATCATGTAGTAAGCAAAAGTGTTCAACAAATCAAAATATATTTTAGATTTGAGATTCTTCTAAGTAGCCACCATTTGCCTTGACGACAGCTTTGCACACTCTTGGCATTCTCTCAACCAGCTTCACAAGGAATGCTTTTCCAACAGTCTTGAAGGAGTTCCCAGATATGCTGAGTACTTGTTAGCTGCTTTTCCTTCACTCTGCGGTCCAACTCATCCCAAACCATCTCAATTGGGTTGAGGTCGGGTGATTATGGAGGCTAGGTCATCTGATGCAGCACCATCACTCTCCTTCTTGGTCAAATAGCCCTTACACAGCCTGGAGGTGTGTTTTGGGTCATTGTCCTGTTGACAAACAAATAATAGTCCCATTAAGCGCAAACCAGATGGGATGGCGTATCGCTGCAGAATGCTGTGGTAGTCAAGCTGGGTTAGTGTGCCTTGAATTCTAATAAAATCCCTGACAGTGTCACCAGCAAAGCACCCCCACACCATCACACCTCCTCCTCCATGCTTCACAATGGGAACCACAAATGCAGAGATCACCTATTCACCGTCTCACAAAGACACAGCGGATGGAACCAAAAATCTCACATTTTGACAGATTTCCACAGGTCTAATGTCCATTCCTCGTGTTTCTTGGCCCAAGCAAGTCTCTTTTTCTTATTGGGGTCCTTTAGTAGTGGTTTCTTTGCAGCAACTCAACCATGAAGGCCTGATTCACGCAGTCTCCTCTGAACAGTTGATTTTGAGATGAGTCTGTTACTTGAACTCTGTGAAGCATTTATTTGGGCTGCAATCTGAGGTGCAGTTAACTCTAATGAACTTATCCTCTGCAGCAGAGGTCTCCTTTCCTGTGGCGGTCCTCATGCGAGCTAGTTTCATCATAGCGCTTGATGGTTTTTGCGACTGCACTTGAAGAAACGTTCAACGTTTTGACATTTTCCAGATTGACTGACCTTCATGTCTTAAATGCTGGACTGTCACTTCTCTTTGCTTATTTGAGCTGTTTTTGCCATAATATGGACTTGGTCTTTTACCAAATAGGGCTATCTTCCTGTATACCACTCCTAGCTTGTCACAACACAACTGATTGGCTCAAACGCATTAAGGAAAGAAATTCCATAAATTAACTTTTAACAAGGCACACCTGTTAATTGAAATGCATTCCAGGTGACTACCTCATGAAGCTGGTTGAGGGAATGCCAAGAGTGTGCAAAGCTGTCTTTTTTTTGGTACTACATGATTCCATACATGTTATTTTATAGTTTTGATGTCTTCACTATTATTCTACAATGTGGAAAATAGCAAAAATAAAGAAAAATCATAGAATGAGTAGGTGTGTCCAAACTTTTGACTGGTACTGTACATCTCTCCGACATGATCACAAGACAGCTGGCGTCGGCCACATGACACTTGGAATTAAGCACAGCGTGTTTCTCAGTGTCTCTTACTTGCGGTTCTTGACTTCGTCCAGCTCCTTGCCAAGCTTCTCGTTCTTCTCCTGGGCCTCGCGGAGACGGTGCCGCATATCCCCAATCTCCTCCTGTGCTTCCGACTTGATGTCATTAGCGATGACCACGGCCGTCTGCAGATCAGCCTGGAACTGACGCCACTCTGCCGACTCTTCCTGAACAGACAAACACACGCGCGCGCACATACACAGAGAGAAACACACACAGCAACATAATTTTGACCACTGAGCCGGGAATGATAAAGCTAATAAGAAAATGTGTGTAAGCAAATATCATCATATTGCTTTCGAGTGGATTCCAGTTGTAATGAACATGGCCCAAACCAAACCATAGTGCTGCTGTGCTTGACCATGTCAGTGACCTCTGGTCCTCAGATGGCCCTGTCCACTGGCCCACTCACCCTCAGCCTCCGGTGCAGAATCTTAATCTCCCGCTCCATGTCACGCTTCTGGTCCTGCAGTTTTTTTACAGAGTCTGAGGGGGGAAGCAGACATGGCTGAGTTCATGTGAACGGGCCACAGGATATATTCACACGCAGCGCAGGAAGAGAATCTGCTTTCAAACAATTCAAGAGCTGATAGAGACACTGACCTTAGCAGCACCAACTTATGAAACTAGAGGTTAGGGTTAATTATTGTGTAATTCAGTCTATGAAGTAAACTTGAATGCCACTGATGCCAATAGCAATATAGCTACACGTCATGTAGTCTAAAAGGCAAAACATGATTGACTTTATCTACCAAGCGTATCAGAGTTATGTTATTTTCTGTTAAATAACAAGTTCATACAGTGTCTTCAGAAAGTATTCACATGCCTAAATAAATTCAAGAGTAAAAATGCGCTTAACAAGGCACATACTAAGTTGCATGAACTATGTGTGAAATAGTGTTTAAAATGATTTTTGAATGACTACCTCATCTCTGTACCCCACACATACAGATAATTGTAAGGTCCCTCAAACGAACAGTGGATTTCAAACAGAGTCAACCACAAAGATCAGGGAGGTTTTCCAATGCCTCGCAAAGAAGGGCACCTATAGGTAGATGGTTAAAAATAAAAAAGCAGACATTGAATATCCATTTGAGCATGGTGAAGTTATTAATTACACTTTGGGTGGTGTATCAATACACCCAGTCACTAAAAGAGATACAGGCATCCATCCTAACTCAGTTGCCGAAGAGGAAGAAAACCACTCAGGGATTTCACCCTGAGGCCAATGGTGACTTAAAAACAGTTACATAGTTTAACGGCTGTGATAGCAGAAAACTGAGGATGGATCAACAACATTGTAGTTACTCCACAATACTATCCACAATACTAACCTAAATGACAGAGTGAAAATAAGGAAGCCTGTACAGAATACAAATATTTAAAAAACATGCATCCTGTTTGCAATAAGCCACTAAAGTAAAACTGCAAAAAAATTGGCAAAGACATGACCATGTCCTGAATATAAAGCATTATGTTTGGGGCAAATCCAACACAACACATCACTGAGTACCATTCTTCATATTTTCAGGCATGGTGGTGGCTGCATCATGTTATGGGTATGCTTGTCATTGGGCAAGACTTGGAAGTTTTTTAGAATAAAAAGAAACGGAATAGCGCTAAACCCAGGCAAAATCCTAGAGGAAAACCTGGTTCAGTCTGCTTCCCAACAGACACTGGGAGACAAATTCACCATTCAGCAGGACAATAACCTAAAACACGAGTTGCTGTCCAAGATGACATTGAATGTTCCTGAGTGGCCTAGTTGAAGTTGACTTAAAATAGTTTTGCAAATCTATGGCAAGACTTGAAAATGGCTGTCTAGAAATGGTCATCAACCAACTTGACAGAGCGTGATGAATTTTTTAAAGAATAAAGTGCAAATATTGTACAATCCAGGTGTGCAAACCTCTTAGAGACTTACTCAGAAAGACTCGCAGCTGTTATCGCTGCCAAAGGTGATTCTAACATGTATTGACTCTTATGTAAATTTGATATTTCTATTTCATTTTCAATACATTTGTTAAAATTTCTAAAAACATGTTCCCACTTTGTCATTAAGGGGTATTGTGGGTAGATGGGTGAGAAACATTTATTGAATTCATTTTGAATTCAGGATGTAATGCAACAAAATGTGGAATAAATCAAGGGGTATGAATACTGAGTGACTTATGAACATACAAATCAACAAAGTTCTTTACTTAGTCCTATTCAATTATCAACTAAATAGGCTAATAAATAGCCCAACGCATGGCTGGCTACTACTGCCTGTATTTATTCCAGACACAGATTTAGATGAAGGTAGGCTAATTCACTTGCCCCATATATTGTTTCACTTTTGAGAGGAGCAAAACTTCTCCCCCAACACTTATGCCACAACATTTGTACAATCAAAAGAAACTATCTACATTTGTACTTTCATTTATTTATGATCGGTAAACATGCCTGGGAAAGAACAAATAATAATTGCAAGAACCATGGGCTTGGATCACAACAGACATTATGTGAAAACATCTGCGTGTGTCTGCCTGGAGAAATGTGGTCCCGCAAAGCCAGGGTTGTGGGTTCTTGGTTCCCAAGGGGGACTAGTACGAAAATGTATACTCTCTGTAAGTGGCTCTGAATAAGAGCGTCTGCTAAATGATTCAAATGTAAAATGAAATGAGAGCAGACAGAGAGCAACTTGTTCTAATCCAATCGTTCTAGGAGGCTCAACCGAAACTAAGCAAGTTTCTTTACAGACAGAAATACTAGTCAATAGTTGTTTGGCGCACACAGTGCTTCACACTGTTTCGAGTGAAAGAGAGATGCGTGCTGGCAGCTGAAAATAACTTTTACAGATCACAGATAATTAAAAAATATATACTCGTCATAATCGTATTTGGAAAATTCTCCATATCCATTACAATACTTGTTTTGTCCGAGTACTCGGCACACTCCTACTGTACTGTTCACACTTTCCTCTGGCTGCAAGAAGCCTGACACAGCTCTACACAGCCACCATGTGGCACTGGCCAAAGGTGGAAAATGCACAGTGGGGTTCCAGTGTTATGTCTTATGTGTAGAGCCAGGGGCTTTATTTATAACCGTTGCATAAATTTCACCCAAAATGTCTGAAAAGTCTGCGCACGTACAAGAATATAGAGATTTATAAACTTGGCGCACACCATAGTATCCAAATGTTTCCCGTTACAAATCAGACCTGTCGTTAAAAAAACTGTGCGCCCGTGAACGAGCATTAAAACTCCACCTGGAAAACTGGCTCCATTCACCTTTTATGGTGACAATAAAACCCTTTATTTGCTGAATAATTTGAAACTATTGGAATTAGGTCAACGTAGTTTTTATAAGAAAGAGAAATGGCAATTTAGATCATATTTCTGTAGAGGTGTGGGCAGAATGTTTGGATATTTTGCAGTGACTTTTTCAAACTAAACATGCATGCTATGCTGCCTATATGAGTGCCTGTCTGCAAATTCTGAAAGATTGATTGCATATTCAAAACAATTAGGCTAAATGCTACAGCCCACATTTCTATGCAAAATACACGTTGTTGTTCAATATTTAGTTTATCAATAGATTATTGTCAGTGTTGGAGAGTAGTAAACTACATGTAGTTCTACTAGTAATTTAACTACATTTTGCAGTAGCTTGGTGGTAGTGGAACTAAATTCCAATCAGGTAGTGTTAACAGTAGTTAATAACGTTTAAGCCATGTAGTGGTGTAGCTAACTACTGGAACTACACACGACTCTTTACAAAAATAAAATATGGGTAAAATGGGCAATCATTTTCTTTTTTTTCAGCATCAGACCTGCCTAACTCACTTAAAACGTTGTTTTTGTGATTAATAGAATAAAATGACCTGACTACAGAGTGATCTGTTCTTGCAATTTGTCATCTACGACATCTCAGATTTACATATGATAATTTTAGTAGTTTTGATGTCGTGAACTAATTTTTTTAAGTAACATTAGTTAAGTAAACTATATTTTTTAAAGGTAGCTTTAGTTTAGCTTAACTTCCTCAAGTGTGAAGTAATGGTAGCTTGGTAAACTATATTTTCAGAGTAGCCTCCCCAACACTGATTATGGGTTTCCATGTCCTGCCTTGGTATAGGTTCTGAGATTCAATTGGATATGTCACGCAATACTGTAGCCTGCTCATACTGTTAAATAGTTCACATAAGCTACTGGCTTATGTAAAATATAAGTTTTACTGTGTTGGCAGAATATTTCAATTTTGCACAAATGTATGCTGTATCTGGCAAAGGACTGCCAGTTTCTACAGGAGAAAGCCATGGCAAATTGTTGTGGACCTGTCAGCAGAACTTTTGAATTCAACAATGTTTTTGCATTGAATTTTCCTCCTACCTAAATATGATACATATAGTCTATCTATTTAATAGGCCCATGAGAGATGAGCATGGTCATTTGTTGTATGGCTACTTTGGGAATATGAACCAATTTATTCTAAAACGGTTATGAAAATACAGAAAAAGATTCCCGTTGTCTAATTATTTTAGAATCTAAAAATAAAAACACATATTTTCACTCTAACGACTGCAATCTTGTTAATGTTTTCCTGTTTTTTTTGTTGCAAAAAATACTTACTTGCCAGCTTGCAATACAGTATTTCGACCAGTAGTAGATGTGCGTACGCATGTTCTAATGCTTCAAACACACAGACAGCATCACTGCGCAAAACAGTACGCAGCATCATCTAGATATGTATGCAACAAAAGTTAGACATTCACCTTCTGCTACCATTTCTGTCAAGCCGTCTACACGTACAGTTTGACGCATACGGTCAATAAATCCAACGTATGCACCACACCACACCGAACGCAATGCCTCTGCAACGCAATGCTGCAAGGCAAACGCAGCGTTTCCTTGGAAATGAATGTAATTCTGGTGTACCAAAATGCAACGACGCTGTCGGTGTGATCGAAGCTTAAAGTTTGCGGGGAGGTGAGCACATTCTCTCATCAAGTATAAATGTCAACTTTAGCGTGAAACTTCCCAATTTAGTAAGTGAGCTGTAGAATCACTGATCGACAAATAGTATTCCCCCAAATAATAGGTTTTGTGCGATTAAGATCTCCCCCGTCAAACACACACGCACAGCCAGACATGGATGGATGGATTGATTGCAGACAGCTTATGTTAATTACAAAACATTTCCTACGATTCCTGCCTGCAGCAACATTAGTGGACAATGTTGGAATTACCCGTAAAAGCACAGTGCCTCAAAAAGTGCCCTAAAAATCCTGGACTTGATCCTGGCATAGATCTATGATGCTGTGACATGTTTTCCCCCTTGGCCATAGCCCACTCACTCTCTAGGTCTGTGATGATGAGGTTGTCGTGGAGTTTTACAGCTCGGTGCTGCTCCACCTCGTCCTCTAGCTCAAAGATGGTCTCCTTCATGTCCCCGATCTCAGTCTCCTTCTCCTGCAGCTCCCCGCGCTGCTTCTCCAGCCCACGCTTCTGCTCTGCCATTTGCTTCTGCTCCTGCTCCTGGATGTCCCGGTACTCCCGATCCAGCTGCACACACCACCAGGGGAATTAATCATTATCTCATTCATAAACTAAATGGCCCAAATGAATGCTCATTCTTCTTTTCAGTGGTGAGGGTACATATAAAGCAGACACATGCATTTCTATGAAAAGCTTTCAAGGTGGTACGGAGGAAAGTGGACTTTCGTGAACTTTTCACAAGTTCAATACAGGAGACAGAAGCAGTCTCGCAACTTTGATGGTGAACATGGGCAAACTATCAAAAGGGTGGGATCAGGGATCAAATGTACTACCTCTGTAGGATGGTGTGTGCGTGGTGGACTCACCTTACTGAGGGTGTCCTGCAGTCTGGTGACATCAGTGCGGGCGTGGCTCAGCTCCTCCTGTAGTTTGGCAGCCCTGCCCTCCGCCGCCTCCTTGTCCAGCCGAACCCCCTCCAGCAGCTGGCAGATGTCACTTTTGTCTCCAGAGTTGTGGATGGAGTAGAGCTCAGCCACCTTTTGCCTCTCCTGGTCCAGCTGGGCCCTGCAGCGGCTCAGCTCTACCTGGTCACAGCTTACCGCTGCCTTATACTCCTCCAGCGCTGCCACCATGGCACCCCGGTCCTGCCTCTCAGACTCCATGATGTGCTCCATGTGGTGGTTTCTTTCCTTCAAAGCCCCAATTACCTCCTGGGCCTCAGTGTTGTCCTGCTCCGCCATCTTCAGCGTGTTGCTGAGGTGCTGCTGCACTCCCAGCAGCTGCTCCCTCTCGAAACGGGCGTTGTCGGCCAGGTCCACGTAGCGCTGCTCCAGCTCCATGTAGCGGCCGCTTTTGATGTCCTCCTCCAGGACGTAGGACAAGTGGTGGTCGTCCAGCAGAGAGCGGAAGTATTCAATCTGCCGGCCGTAGTGCTCCAGCTTGTCGCTCTGCTGGCACAGGGAGTCCATGAGGATTACCTTCTCTTCCCCTAGCCTCTCGTTCTCTCCGTTCAGCTCCTGGGTGATCTGCTGCAGGTCAGCAAGCTCCTGTAGTGTGGCCTGCAGCTCCTCGGCCGTGCTGTGCTGGTTCTCCTCCATCTGGTGAATGCGCTCCGTCAGGCAGGCCACAGACACCTCGCTGGCGTTGCCGCTGCTGCCCCGGCGTGAGCGCTCTCGCCTGGGCACGCTCTCCGACTCGGAGGAGGACGAGGCTCCGGAGGGTGCGTCCAGGGCATCATCGCTGGAGGTGACGCCCTGGTAGACCTCGCTGGACTCACTGTCCAGGTTGTCCACTGAACCACTGTGCTGCTGGGCCGTCAGCAGGTCCTCCAGGGAGCCCGGGGCAGAGCCTTCCACAGAGGAGGTGAGGGTACCAGTGCCCCCGCCATCACTGTGCCCGCTGCTGACTGCCAGGTCTGGGCTTAGGGAGGGGTAGCTGAAGAACTTGTCAGAGCCATCCAGCCTCTGCTCCAGGGAGAAGCCCAGCGCGTTGAGCCGGTCCTTCAGCATGCGGTTCTCACTCTTCAACAGGTTCAGCTCCTCACGAATGGCATGGTTCTGCTCCTGCAGGAGAAGCAGTGTGGACTCCACATCCGCTGCTGTGATGGCTGACACCTCCCTCTCCTGGGGCTTCTCCTCCTCCCCTCCTCCTCCCTCCTCTGGGGGAACCTCCTCCCCTCCCAGGCCCAGCTGGGCCCTCATGTCCCTCAGCTCGCTGCGCAGGTGCAGGATCTCCAAGTCTTTGCTCTTGGCCAAACCCAGCAGGTCTTTCACCTTGGCCTCCAGGGCCACCTTGACACTGATCTGGCTGTCTGATTTAGACTTGTTCATGCGGCCCTCCGACTCTGCCAGCTGCTGGGTGCGAGAGCGCTTTCCCTGGGCCACATCCTCCTGCCCCGCCCCTGACGATGACTGCTTTTTACTAGCCGATGTTCTGGATGTTCGCAGACGGTCCCTTGACGAGTTGGGCTCCTTGGAGGTAGAGGACGTCACACGTTTGGCTGAAGAACCTTGTAAAGAGAGACAGAACGCAGCAATCATGAAAAGCAGAGTAATAATAAGTACGATGAAAATAGCATAGGTCATTAGAGGCAAGTCAGCTAATATAAATATATAAACAGATTTACCTGAGCTAGTCTTTGGTTTACTGTCTGGGTTACCACTGCTGGTCCCTGTGGAGGCAGTCCTCTTGTTCTTGGTCACAGTGCTGTTCATAGCTGGAGTGCCCCCTGTCATTGCTGCTAGCAGATCATCATTGCTTTTAACCTGGAGAACAAATCACATGAAAACAATTACTTTAATGCCCACTAATCCAGCCAGCAGGCAGAATAATAACATAGGATTGTTCGGTACCATGATAAACATGTACAAATGGGTGTTGGCAAAGTAGGCCATTGTATATCATTTTGAATTTGATAGAAGTGTACTTGGCTTAGTGACAAGACGTGTAGAGGGATAGAAGTGTACCTTTAACAGAGGTGCCGTTGTGGTGGTCTTGGCTGCAGCCTTGCCTGTGATTCCTGTAGCAGCGCCTTCAGTCTTCCCCCTCTCTCCACTCTGAGCCTTACTCACCACCGGCCTGCCTGTCTTCTTCATACTGGGCTCTCTGATGCCCATACATTTACACCTCAATCTGGATACACACAGGGAGAAAGGACAACATATCAATGGAAGGACTCACTTCAACTACATGCTCATTTGACTTCATCTCTCTTCATCCCAGTGTCAGATTTCCTGACTGTCATCAGCTTTACCAGATGAACCCTAACCATAGGCTGGTTAGGGTTCAACTGGGGTTGTTCTCTGCCCAGAAGTTCCTACTGTCACTAATAAAGATGTAATACACAATCCATGTGTATTAGTTCACGTGTCTCACCCAGGTGCATGGACAACTTGCCTTGCTGTCCAGATGACCACGGTAGGGAAAGTATTTGGGGTTTTATCTATGACAGCAGAGGCTATAAAACAGCGTTATAGGACAAATGAGGCAGTCTTTTTTTGTAACTTTTAGGACATACCAAGAAGAAATATTATATTTGTTGAATACAATACATTTTTACTTTTTGTCTACAAGGAATAAATTGTGCAATAAATCACAAGAGTAAATCATAATAGCAAGAGAGCCTAAAAATAAACCAATTTGCAGAGTAATGGCTTTCCAAAGGGCTCGGCCAGACTATGGTTCTAAACTAGGCATAGTTTAAATTCTATACTGCTGGAGACGAGACGGGACAGGGAGGGGCAGATCTCAGTAATATCCCTCAGCTGAGTGACATTAGTGGTGCTGTTCTCCCCTGCGATTCCTATGATCTGTAACCCAATCTGCTGGCCATACTATCCCGCACAGCATATGTGACAATTAAACCAAGCAGGCTTTCTGGATCTCTTTATGCCTGCTGTCAAGCTGGGTGCAGGCGGATGTACCAACGCCCTCCCTGGATGGCCATCATTGTTTAATCAAGTAAGCAGACAAAGTTGAGTAAATATTATACTTGTTTCTTTTCTAAATATAAATTATATAGGGAGCTTTTCTGTCTAAATAGAATAATCAGTGCCTGTGATAACATTTTCTAAACTCTTTTGTTTGGCATATTAATAAATTCAGATATGCAGCCAAAACCCTTCCACTTGTCTTTCTACTTTAAACTTTAAACAATTCGTCAAAAAGAGGTGCAAAAAAGGGAACACGCAGTCTGGTTCGTTTGGTACTTTCTGCACTCTGCTGGAGTTATGAGATCTCTCCCAGTTGTCCTCTCTCGCCTCTCATTTATGGCAGAGCAGCAGAGGGCTTGTGCTCGTTAGGAGTAAACTCTGCCTAATGTCTCTCAGCTGCGTGTGTTGAAGCCCCATGATTCCTGTGGTTGGAAGGTGCTTGTGTATTCAGACCCCCATTGAAATATGCCTAGTAGTGTACACATTCTTGAACTGCCAGAGGGTAAGAGACAGAACAGATAGTGAATGTTGAAATAACAATGAAATGCAATACACTAACATACACCCTTATTGGCAGTGGAATATTAATGTAAAATGTGGCATTGGAACGTTCCTGTAGAGTTGCACCTTTAATGTAAAACAAAACAGAAAGAGGGACATCTTGCAACAGAAGAGTGTTCTACTGTAGCCTACACTCCCCAGTCAGGTGTGTGTGTTCACAGCCTAGCTGACCTCTGTTTGGATTGTGCAGGACATGTTGCCAGCTGCTGACATGGGCTCTCAACACACAGCCTGGGTATAGCTTCCTGTAGCTCAGATGTGGGTCAAAGATCACCCAAACACACAACCTGGAAGGCTGCCCTTTTCTTTGGCTATGAATGAATGGGATTGAGTGAGAGAGGCTGCGAGTATAGCCTAGACTTTCAGTCTATTCATAGAGTAACATGACAGAATGCCTTCCGTAGACTATCAGGTTCAGGTGTGCAGTAATACTTCAATGGCTTTCTTATAGTCAAAATATTAGTAATGCATCCCAGCATACTCGAAGAAGAAATAAAGGCCTTGGTCTTATGTAAAATGCACTGTGTGCAAATGGGTTACAGAAAGTGAAAAGACACGACAATCCCAGCTATGCATTCATGGGTGGGTAAAGGGTTGATGTCTAGGGTGATGAGCTCTCGCTCAGCAACAGACCTGCAAGATCTAAAGCCAGCACTGGTCATGATGATTGGGCAAGTGCTGCTATTTGATTACATCAATGTCAGGCTAATGGATGCACGGAACCCTTGGATTCAATCCAAGGCTGACCCGGAGGACAACTATGCACAGTCAGTGTCCACTTGTTGCTTATGAAACAAAACCATTAAAAGCGGGAAAGAAGGGAGCAAGAGAGAGCGAGCAAGAGTCTTAGTGAGTTAGGCCTACTGTAAACTGCCACTCCCTCCTCTTCCTTATTCAGTGCTTGACTGTGGGCGTTACTTCCCTTCCATAACATCTGCTTCCTGTGATGGCGTCTGAGAAAGTCCTACAAGGATGAACGTGTGCGAGGACAAGTAGGCACCAGTGTGTTTCAGATAGAGCAGACAGTGTAACCTCTGAACTCTTCGGTCTAAAACATCCATCATAGCCGAAGACCCAGTCCTCCTAACAGATCCAACCAAGCCATCCTTCATGTACCTTATTATGATATACCAGTGTTTCCCAATCCTTTGGGTCCCCAGGACCAGGATGGAGAAACACTGAGCTATGCAGTGCATACAACACAAAACATATGGCTAGGACAATCTGTATCAGAGCTAAGGGGACATCACAGTGTGAGGTGAACAACGCCGGCTTCTTTAAAAAGTAGGATCAGACTATGCACAATCACACATGCACAAACGGGTGCTTAGGTAACCTCCAGCTCTAGGAACATTTCCAAGAACTGAAGATTTATTACTTTGGGACATTTTTCCAAAAGGCAGGACTCAAGAGACAAGGAGGAGTAGCCGAATTCCTATTGCATAAGTCACATTCCCTGGACAGGACACTGAAGAGCAGACTGGACAGCTTTTTCAGGAAAATAAAGAATAGTCAGGAGAAATATATGCTCACTTTGAATTCTTCTACTGTATAATGAGAAGTGTGTGTTTCATATTTTCAAAATAAAGTAGCTATATGGGCTTTAGAGAGACCTCTAAGTTGCATGTGTAAAAAAGAGTGACATGCTTCAGGCCCAGGGAATCACAAACATAAATAATGTAGCTAGATAGCTATGACAAGTTGCCTAATAAATCAGACTATGATACCAATTATTGGTATACAGTCAAACAAAGCACTGCAAAAACTTGGAAAGTTTCTTCACCAGCCAGAATGTTTAATCAAATTAAATGTGAACTTACTCTGCCGATTGTCTGTGCGGCTAGTCGAAATTTGAGACAAAATATCCAGACTTTTAGAGTGCCGGTACTGCCGTTGAACTTTCTATCACCTGGCATTTGCTCAAAACCATGTAAACACCTGCAAGACTTCGGTTAGTATACTGCGTGAATATTATAATTTTTTTGTCTCAAGTTTTGGCCAGCTGAAGTACCAACCCCACATACAATTATACTTAAACTTACTCGATTGTGTTCAACATCTGTGACAGACAAGGGATGTTTAGGATTTTACTATGTACATATGCGTGGGTATGCTGCACATGCAATGGAAAGCATCACCACAATCAGGACTACAAGTTAATTACCGCTATGACATTTGACATAGCTAGCTAGCTTACCAGAAGATTACGACCCTACCGTTATGCTTGTTTACTGGGGTCGGAACACAATCATGGTTACATTAAGACACTGTGTAGCCGGCGCAAGATATGGGTCGGCTACACAGGATAAACGTACCTCTATAGTGTACAACAGTGTGATACGCATAAAACCTAGCAGTCAAACAGGGAAATGGTTCCAATCGTTTTTCCACCATTAATTTTAGAAACACTTAAAATAAGGGCTTTGTTTTGTGTAAGCTTGCCCTGGCGTGATGTTTTGATAACCGTGTAAATCTCTCTAGGACAAGGTGACTTATCAATATATTCGACTGTATTTACACCCAAAAATGAAATACTAAATCAGCTGCTAATGTGGCTATCATGATCTGGACGAAACTGCCAAATCGAGACAAAGGTAAGAATCTCTGGATTAACTATCTAATGTTAGCTAAATGTAGTAATGAATAAAATGGCTAAATTTCTTTCAAATTGACACAATACCTGCTATCAAATGTGTCAGCTAGAGATGGCGTGCAGGAGCTTGCAGGGATTGGTAGTTTTGCATGACATCTATTAGCATTTTCAAATCAGAGTAACTAGAGCCGAATATATTGATAAATCACCTTGTCCGAGAGAGATTTAATATGGTTATCAAAATGTCACGCCATGGTAAGCCCACATTTTATGTTTTCTAAAACCCACTATGGGAAAAATTAATGGTAGAAAAATGATTGGAACCATTTCCCTGTTTGACCGCTAGGTTTTATGGGTATTATGACACCTCCACTGTGGGGCTATATGCAGGGATAGGATATGCCACCTTACTCCATCGAGAATACCCAGAAAACTGCCCTTTTCATCCCCATGCTAGCGTTGAACAACAAAGGAGCTGATTGGCTGACACTGCCATTCCAAAATGGCCATGTTGGCTACTGATAGCTAGTATGAGGGCAAAAAGGGCAGTTTTCTAAGAAAACTAGCCATATTTAAACGTTCTCAATGTATTAGTGTGGATAAAGGCATATCCCATCCCTGCATTGAGATATATTTTCTGATCTATATCTGGCGCGCGCTCCAGTGTCTTAATATAACTATGATTGTGTTCAGACACCAGTGCATCTCAGAGTAAACAAGCGTAATGGTGGGGTCGGAATCTTCTGGCACCTAACTATGAGCTTTGGCTATATGACCAGTTGACAGAATGTCACCCCACTCGCCCTTTTAGTTACCATTAGCTAAATAGAATAATAACTTACTATCTAGTAGTAGCTAAATAGATTGCTGCCAACATTTCCATCCAGCCAATCATGAGAAGTTGTCTGCTAACGTTAACTAAGTTAGCTAGTTACCGTCGCTAGCTAGCTGTGTCAAACTATTCAGCTAACGTTTTTTTTTTTATAACCTGAGCCTGGCTACTATAACTAGCCTAAAAGACGACTAAATTGAATGTTCCAGAAGACGTTAAAGTTGCAAGCTTTTCCAGAAATACATTCGCTAAGAAATGATTAGCTAAAATATGCATTTTCACATAACTACAGTAGCTAGCTAGTTTTCTAGCCTAGCTTAGCTTGATATTGATAACGACGTTACTTACTAACGTACTGCAGCTAGCTAAAATTCATACCGTGGCTTCTTCTATTTGATCCTTGAAGAGTGAAAATTAATAAGGGTTTGCGAATACATCTTAAGACAGCTTTGTAGTTGAGACAGATACTGGAGGTTATCCCAATATGGTCCATCTGACACGATGCTTTTCAGTTGTCAATGCAGCCAACAGCAGTCTGATTATTGCCTCCCAGAGCCTTGCCCTGGACTTGGACCGCATCCTTCATAGATGTTTTTTTTTTTTTTTTTCACAAGATCGGGATGCGCATTCTAGCCCATCTACATCTAGAGGCCAGCTCTATATTAATAAAGAACATGTATATATATAAGAAGTGTAGAAAATAACTAAAATCTTATTCTACTGACACAACACTTGTTCAATAATCATGTTAAATAATCTTAAATTGTGTTCTCAGATTGCAGAGAATCAAGATAAAAAATACAAAGCACATGGGAATCAACTCTTTATTGTAGCTACATAAATTAGACTTTCTTGGAATAATACCTACAACTGTCTGACATGAAGAAATGTAAATTATGTGATTGCTGATAGGCTAACTGACTGTTTGTAGTCTAACAGTTTCATATGTGGTATCATATCTTAACATCTTAATTCAGATATCTGTAAACATTTGGAATTATTTTCATTTTGCAAGCACAGATACATTTTTAAGGGCTTTCAAAGTTACAGCTCACCAGGCAGAGAACAGTAAACCCTTTATATATTTAGCTAGAAACAAAATAACACAACAGAAGACAATGGTGCCCTTCACAATGCCCATTATTTGTTTTCATACCCAGGAGATTTGGATATTAGTGGATCACTACCAAGGTAGGCTACCACTAAAATTGAATAAAGAGCCAAAGCTTATCAGTGCTATTCCTGTCTAATTTCCACGTGACAGCACTGAATAGTCTTTGATTTTACCCATCTGAAAAAGAAAAAAAAAACTAAATTCCTCCAGTAAAAGGGTGGTGTGTTCAGATGAATGATCTCTAATTGAATAAGATCAAAATATAAATTCTTAAGGAAAATGTAGGACTGTCATAATTGTACTTAAACATTTAAGCCTACTACTTAATTCTGCTGGTCTTACAACATAGATTTAGCAGTATCCAGCTTTCAGGTCCCTATAAGCTAATGAACAAAAAACACAATTATGAGATATGGTTGAGGTCCTCTGTTTAACTAAGGACAACCTCCCAGAAATCTTTTAACAGAAACTCAGAAACCGCAGTTATTTGAAGAGAAAGGTATTCCAAAACACATTTAAGTCAACATGCCTGCATGTTAAATATACCTACATAAGTTTGATCAGTCTCACATTCCTTACTAAATAAAGAGAGCATACGCATAAACACCTGGTGAATACACATTTTCCTACAATAGCTTCAGCAGGGAAAAGATTGGAGTTTGTAACCCTCAATTGTGCCAACAATTTATGAAACAGGCCTTATGCCATAATAAGAACTGTAACCATCTTACCATTTTGATAATTGTGCTCATCAGTGCCTCTAAAATGAGTTGATTGTCAGATAGTGTGTCAAAATCTTTTACCTATCTGTAAGTGCTCAGCACACTTAATGTGAGGGATCATGGAGATGACAATTTGCATCACTTCATCTGGTAAAAATTGGTTTTCAATTAAAAATCAAATAAAGGAATGGTCTGGTCTTTGACCATATTAAATGGCTTTTTGTGCTTGGTGTAAGACAGTTTTAAGGTCAGCAAGATAAGGATGATCATAATCATAAAGTACTGTATTTGATCCAATCTGAAATGTGCTGTTGACTCCCTCTGGTGGGCCATATAGAGTAGGTGCCATGTAATCCAGCCAGTGTTCATTAGCTCCAGCAGTCAACAATTTACCATGGAAGGCATACTTTTGTCCACTTCTTCCTCCCTCAGTTTTTCACAGATGGAAATGTCCATGCTCTCGCTATACTTCAGTGGAGAAGAGGATGCTTTGACGTTTGCTGTCCGGTGTTGGGATGCTCTGAAGCTGAAGGAAATACAGTAGGACCTGTACCTACAGAGACAGAAGGGGAAGCGGGAAAGAGCAAAGGAAACAGATTATTAGAACCATAGCACATAATTTTGGGCTCCATGAATACCTCTGAATCTACCTCTGCAACAAAATCAACATTGACGTTCCAAAAGACACAGGTCTCCACAGATTTTCTCCACAGATTTTGGCAGTACCTGTGACATAACCTCCAGTGACCAGTTGTCATTCATAGTGATGGGTTGCGTGGCATTGGCTGGGATCTTGCTGTCTTTCTCAGATGGGCGGAGCAGGGTTGGACCAAAGACCGTGGCCAGGTTGTGAAAAGACATCTTATTAACACTCTCATTATCAGCAATCCTGTAAGAACACAGAGGATATCATAAGTGTACAATTGTGGGATGCGAGAACAAGGGAGAAATTAGTAACAGGTTTTGAATGACAGATCTGTGACTGTATTAGTGCTGAGAGATAAGTGCTTTTTGAGGTCGGTTCGGTTTCGATTATTAATAAATAATCCCCCAAAAAATCGATTTCGGTTTCAATAATTTCTCTCTCATGTGGGATATATGGTCTGTGCGTATCTAACCTAATGTAGCAGGCATAAAAGTGTATCAGTCCAGAGATCTGTATATAATGACAAGATGCTCATGTCTCTGCCCTAACAATGGGAGTCGTTGTCCCAAAGCAGGCGACAAGCTTAGGTCCAAAATAAACCCATCAAAACACATTGGGCTTATTTTGGGCATATGTTGGCGAGAGTGGAACTTCTTGCTTTGCCTCTTCCTCTCTGATCCGTTTGAGATTGTAGTTAATTATCCCCGTTTCTGCTTTGACCTAGGTTTAATATTTGCTTAATGAAAACAACTCCCTTCAGCCTATCGTCCCACATAGTTCATGAATTGATTTATTTAATGAATGATTTGATTTCACTCTAGAGAAACACATGTTGGGCTCACAAAAAAAATGAACTAAATGGAATTCAAGTAAATGAACCGACATCGGTCAATTAGTTGTTTAATAACCCCAAAAAACTAAGTGATCGGTTAATCACTCAGCATTAGACTGTATTAATGTGACAGGATCAAACATGATGTCACTGTGGGGAGTATACCTCTTCAGGTGATCCAGCAGGAAGAGGAAGGTGACCAGGTTAGGTTCTGGGAGTGACAGCAGCAGGTGCAGCATACAGCTCTCCTTAGCCACACTGTCTGACAGGGCTGCAAGTTGAGGACACAATTGTTTTAGTATTTTTTATACTACCTGATTGATGTTTAATGGTTTGTTAAATGTCACTCTTATGTTGTATTCACTATGATGAGACTAAATGCCATAGTAAGCCTTTTTGAGGTCACAAGGAGAGACTGACCGATGCCTCCAGCGAAGTTGGGGTACAGGTCATCTGTGAAAAGAGGTTCCGGCAGCTCACGGAAATACAGCTTCAGCGTTCCAGCAATGGCATTCACATCCATCTCACTCATCATCACCGACACATCCTTATTGTCTGTTAATCAGAGGAAGGGAATGAACGATAAACAGGGGGAACAGTAAGTTGCAAGCCGGTATGAATAATAGTAAAACATTCATTGTATAGCATGATGTATTATTTGCTAAGGAAGAGATCCAAGGTCGTTGTACTCACTGGCATCAAATGCAGCCTTCAAGGCCTGGATGTCTGTAGCCACCCCTGAGACCCGGTAGATTCCTACCTCCTCCATGCCGCGGCGCTCTATCTCCTCTACACACTGCTTCACGATGAGGGGCACCTTAGACCGCTCCCGTCTGTCGAGGTCAAACACACACATGGTTACACTTAATGCAGGATTAAAATTGGATTAATGCAGGAAACAAGAGAAGTCTAGTGCTTTACACTAATGAGTCAAAATACCTGTGACTGCAAAACTGTGTGTCTCATTTCTTACTTCAGTACACACCTGGTGTTTGTTTTATTGTGGTAGTGCATAAACTGAACCCAATAGTATTTTTCAATTTTGATATGTAATACTTGTTCCCAAGTATGAATAAATGACCCATCTTTTCTTTCTACTTTCGGAGTAAAGCAAACACTGAGAAAGACCTCCATCCTGCAGTACTGCATCTTTAGCACTATAAAAGGTTTCACAAATAGACCCTGCCCATAGGGGGCTTTAGTTATTTTACAAACGATCATGAGAGACTTATGGTCCCTGTGAAAATAGAAAATCCCAAACAAGGCATGTCTTTTGAAAGTTATTCCTGACCGTTCACTGTTGTTTTTGGATTAAAGTGAAGGAGGTAGGAGGAGGTATCCCATTCATTTGACAATATTAAGTCTGATCTGTGGTGGTCATAGAAATGTGGCATGCATTACATGAGGCTAGTCCTTCATGACAGGCTTAAAGGGATACTTCGGGATTTTGGCAATCGAGCCCTTTATCTACTTCCAGAGTCAGATGAACTCATGGATACCGTTTGTATGTCTCTGCATCCAGTACGAAGCAAGTTCGAGGTAATTTCGCAAGCCAATGTCGCAATGACTAGAAGTATATGGTATCTACTAGCATGCTAGCAGTTACCATGGACTTCCAGGCATTGCGCTAATGCTAGTTAGCAACTTTCGTCAGACTGCACGCAGAGACATAAAAATGGTTTCATTGCCAAAATCCTAAAGTATGATTTGGATCTGGGTGCGGAGATTATACAGAGGCTAACAAACACACACTATTCACTCACTTGGTTACAACACTGATTTTCACTCCAAACACGCCCGACTGTTTCCGCGAGGGCATTCTCTTCAGACTGAACTCTCTGCTGGTGAACTTCATTGACAGCTTCACCTCAATCTTTACCAAGAGAAGTTAAGAATTAGCCAGGAGTCAGTGAAATTAAGAGTATTGCATGTATCCTGATCCACACAGTAAACTTTAAAATAGGGGGCATACGTAATATGGAAGTCTGTATTACACAGTAACTATTAGTGGAAAAACCCATGTAATTACCATGTTATATACATAACTTATTTAACAACGCTTACACTGGCCACTGGAGTAATGCCAATGTAAAGTTGTGCCAAAAGAGTACTTTTGCTAAACAAAAAAAGTAAGGCAGTATGGTTTCAGAAAGCTTTGTGAAAAACAGTGATAATTGTTTAAATTTAGGCTGGTAATATGTACCCCGTTCATGGTGATGACTGTTCTTTGCCAGTCTTTGGTTTGTAGCGTCTGAGGATCCAGCTGGAAAATATGGAGACATCTATCAAATCAGAGCAATCTACCCAGTAAAGACGAACTGCTCTGACAGACAGTGTGTGGACAACATGATGGCGTGGTAGGACTGATGCAGTCTTTATTTGCAGTACAGACATGTTATAGTACTCTAGTAATGAAAGTCAATCCATTATTAAGAACTAATGACATATTTAAACCTCTCAAAATCCCGCTTTGTATGAATGCTTAGCACAGTTAACCTCTTGATCCTTTCCAATTAATCTAAAGCACAATATAAAAATAAACCTTCAATGAAACTATTAGATTGGAAATTGTATAATTTCACTGAAGCAAAGCAAAAAATTAACGAAATGATGGATTCAAAGAGAAAAGATTGTTATTTTGTCTTTCTCCCCAATCAGCAAGCCTGGGTCTTACGTAACAATTACCCTTCACTTGCCCTTATCCTCACAAACTTCATATGATTGACTAGTGTCAACTCATGTCACGGATCTATTTTAATCATGTGACTAATATCAAGTTGCCAACAGGCACGAGTATTGTGATAGATAATGCTAACATGACAGATGTCCTCTCACCCTAGGGACCAACATATAGATACTCAATCTAATCCCGAAAATCATTTTATTTTTGTTCTATGGACATCAAGTTCTTCTTACATAATGCAGTGGATTTATCAAAAGAAAATAGCATTATGTATTAAGTATGAGAATACTGTATAACACATTCAAGGATACTTAAAGGATATGCTCCGTGGTTGAGTGACTCATTGTGAGCGTACAGAACAGGGCTGCAGGCAGCTGAGAGAAAATGGAGGAAAACTAAACTTCCGGAGGACCTATCATCCTCTCACTCCCTCCCCTCTACCTTCTCTTCCACTGTATCCGCTGCAAAATACACTTTCTACAACTCTGCATTTCAAGCTTCTGCCTCTAACCCTAGGAAACTCTATTCCACCTTCTCCTCCCTCCTAATCCTCCACCCCTCCCCCACCCCCTCCCTCTCTGCTGACAACTATGTCAACCACTTTGAGAAGAAGATTGACGACATCTGCTACTCATTCACTCAGCCCATTGTGTCCACTGGTCTCACTCACACGCCTTGAGCTCTTTATCCCCCCTCTCTCCAGATAAAATCCTGCAACTAGTGAGGTCTGGCCGCCCGACAACCTGCCCACTCGACCCCTTGCCCTCCTCCCTTCTCCAGACCATGTCTGGAGACTTTCTCCCATTCCTCACGTCTCTCATCCCTGACCATTGGCTGCGTCCCCTCTGAATTCAAAATGGCTGGAATCTCTCCCCTCCTCACGAAACAACACTCAACTCACCAGACATCAAAAACTATAAACCTGTATCCCCTCTTTCTTTTCTTTCCAAAACACTTGGGCGTGCTCTCCCTGATCAACTTTCTCTCTCAGAACAATTGACCCTAACCAGTCAGGCTTCAAGACGGGTCACTCAACCAAGACTGCTCTTCTCTGGGTCACGGAGGCTCTCAGCACTGCCAATGCAGACTCTCTCTCCTCTGTTCTCATCCTCCTAGATCTATCCGCTGCCTTCGGCCCCGTGAATCATCAATCCTCCTCTCCACCCTCTCAGGGCTCAGCTTCTCAGGCTCTGCACACTCTTGGATTGCATCCTACCTGGCTCCTACCAGGTGACGTAGAGAGGATCTGTGTCTGCATCACGTACTCTCACTACTACACCAAGTTATCCGGCTCCTTCATATCCTTACATGATCTCGCTTATCATTGCTATGCGGATGACACTCAACTACTTTTCTCCTTCCCCCCCTTCTGACACCCAGGTGGCTACACGCATCTCTGCGTGCCTGGCAGATATCGCAGATGTCAGCCCACCACCTAAAGCTCAACCTCGACAAGAAGGAGCTGCTCTACCTCCCGGGGAAGGCCTGCCCGCTCAACGACCTCTCCATCATGGTTGACAACTCCACAGTGTCGCCCTCCCAGAGTGTAAAGAACCTTGGCTTGACCCTGGACAACACCATGTCGTTCTCTGCAAACAAAATCAATGACTCGCTCCTGCAGGTTCATGCTCTACAATATCCGTAGAGTATGACCCTACCTAAGTCAGGCACTTGTCCTCTGCCGTCTGGACTACTACAACTCGCTGTTGGCTGGGCTCCCCCCTTGTGCCATCAAACCCCTGCAACTTATCAAGAACGCTGCAGCCTGCCTGGTTATCAACCTTCCCAAGTTCACTCATGTCACCCCGCTCAGCCACACACTCCATTGGCTTTCAGTCGAAGCTTGTATCCACTACAAGACGATGGTGCTTAACTACGGAACAGCAATAGGAACTGCCCCTCCCTACATTCAGGCTCTGCTCAAACCCTACACCCCAACCCGAGCACTCCGTTCTGACACCTCAGGTCTCTTCTTGGCCCTCGCACCCCTACTGGAGGGTAGTTCAGTCCAGTCCAAGCTCTTCTCTGTCCTGGCACCCCAATGAAGGAACCAGCTTCCCCTTGAAGCTAGGACAGCAGAGTCCTCACCTCAAACTTGACTGATAGCTACTTTGAGGAAAATTTTACTTTATGCCTGTGATATGTAGTTGTCCCACCTAGCTATCTTAAGATGAATGCACTAACTGTAAGTCACTCTGGATAAGAGTGTCTGCTAAATTACTGAAATGTAAATGATATACAGTGCCTAGTGAAAGTCTACACACCCTTTGTACAGTTGTCACATTTGTCTGGCTTAAAATGAAATCTAAAAAGGGATTAAATTGGATTTTCTTCCTATTGATCTACACAACGTACTTCACATTTTCAAGTTATAGAATTGTAGAACATTTTCAAAATTAATTTAAAAAACAAACATGTTTTGATTGAGTATGACTTCACACCCCAAAGTAAAAACTTAGTGGACGCACCTCTGGCAGAATAATATTCTACCAACTTTGCACAACTCTTAGTGCAACATATGTGCATTGTATTTGTCAATTGCTATAGCTCAGTCAATTTTGTTGGGAATCATTGATGTATAGGAATATTAAAACATTGTCTCTGACTTTCAAGCTGATTTAAGTCAAGACAGACTGGACCACTCAACACCACTTTGAAAGCCATTCTGGTGTGTCTTTGGCATTAAAATTAGTGTTATTGTCCCGCTGAAAAAGAAAAATCCCAGGGTTAGCTATTCAGAAGTTTGAGGCAGGTTTTCCTCTAACTTTTTAACGGGCTTTGCTCCTTTCATATTTATTTTGATCCTAACAAACTCCCTAGGCCTAGTCCCTGCTGGTAACAAGCATACACATGACATGATGCTGTCACCACAATACTTGAAAATACAGAAAATCAACACCAAATACATGTATTTCAGGGCCTAAATTAAATCTTCAGGTTTGGATCAAATCCAATACCATCACAACACAGAGGGGAACCTTCTGTATTTTCAAGTATTGTGGTGGCAGCATCATGTTATTGGTATGCTTGCCACCGGCAGGGACCGGGGAGTTTGTCAGGAGCAAAATAAATATGACAGGGGCAAAGCCTAGGTAAAAAGTTACCGGGAAACCTGCCTCTGTCACCTGAATACCTAACCCTGGGATAGATTTTTTAGAGGAACAATTGCACACATTTTCTGCCAAAGACGCACCTGAATGTCTTTCCAAGTTGTGGAGAGTTCCTGAGTGGTCCAGCCTCCGTCCTGACTTAAATCGGCTTGAAAATTAGACATGGTTTGAATATTGATGTACATCAATGGTTCCCAATAAAATGTACAGAGCTTGAGCAATGTTGACTAACAATGGATATATGTTGCCCTAAGAGTTGTGCAAAGCTGGTGGAATCTTATTCACAATGATTCACAGCAGTAATGGCTGCTGGAGGTTCTCCCACCAAGTATTAAATCCCTTCGAATATGTAAAGTAGGTTGTGTGGATCGGTAGGGGGGGTGGGGGGTGGATCAATTTAATCTCTTTTTGGTTTTAATTTGATTAAAGGAAGCAAAATGTGACAACTGTGCAAGGGGTGTGTAGACTTTCACTAGCGACTGTACAACGAAGGATATAAAACAAATATACAATACCCTCTCTGTTCCGAAGCACAGACCATCCATGATAAGAAATATAGCTCATTCTCTCTCCTATTTGTGCTGTCTTTACCTTCTGTCTGAGCAGAGTGCTGCGGACCCTGCCCCACAGCCGTGCTCCTGTGCCTGGGGCCTTCCTGGGACCTGTGTCCCCTTCATCCTCCAGAGAACAGCTGCTGGTGAACTGACTGCTGGTCTGATCCAGTATCAGCTCTTCATCACAGGTCTCACCCATACTCTTCTACTTAAGACTCAGTATCTCACTCTCTACTTTCAATAGCTAATGTACTGTTCAAAACAATGGGACAAACAAAACAAGGCAGCAGTCCAGAAAATATTGTATTGTCTCAAAGAATCCAGAGACTCCTATAGTCCTTTAATGGTCCAGTAGTCCCCCGGAAAATGTCTGGGTGTCCCATCAACTTCTTAACCCTGTCATGCCATCAATCCTTGCACACCAGATGAAAAAAAACAATGGGAACAAAGGCAGCCCCACGACCACGCTGCCTCCCTGTTGTCCCAGTTCCTAGATGGATCTGTGGATTAACTCCTGAGAATCCCCTCCTCCCCTGACTATGGCCACACGCTGGCAGCTGCTCAGAGGTTATGAGGACTGCAGGGTGGGTATACAGCCCCAGGTTTACACAGGTAGCTTCCTACAGCATCCTCATGGATCACTAGTTGGTAGATCTGTTTTGGTTCTAGTGACCCTGGCTCCTCCTGACCCTTTTTCCTCTCAACCAAACCCTCCCGCATCTGATCTGTCTCTTTGTAATCCCCAAACATTTGGGAACACATGCACACACAACGTTCAGACTGCCTCTCCAATCAGCACTTTTCTAAAATTCCACAAACAGATCCGACCCAGGCCAGAGGGTCATCACGCCCAACTTAATGGATGTGACGGACCACGTTGGCTGTGGATTATCCAAAAGAGACAACACATAGATTGCCTATTCAATAAACATCCAATGTTAACCCTTCACTAACTAGACCAAGAAGGATCGCTCTCTGTCTCCCCCTTCCACTGCCATTGGTTGGATCTGTGCCAGGGGCTACATTTGGTCTGCCCGTTTCCCTTCCCAACTGTAATCCCCCCTCTGTCACACTAACAACACCCTATCACCAGTCAGGCTGAGGTGGCCCAGCAGCGACCCCACAGCTCTTTTCCGCACCACGGAAACACACATGGTGAGATTACCTGCAACATCGCAGCTATTGGGGATGGCATACAATATATGTAATTTTCACCACCTATGATACCAATATATACTGTATATTCATATAAGAATATGTATATATGAAGTGTGTAAATAGTATTGTTGGTGTCTTTCCTTTCAGAACTTTTTTTGTGTGAATTGTATGTAATATCTTATGTTGTTATGGTCTATAACTGTTCTGTACTTTGTCATGTATTTGTACATTGTATGTGGACCCCAGGATGAGTAGCTGCTGCATGTGCAGTAGCTTATGGGGATCCTAATAAACTAAACCACCTATTATTTCATTAACCTATGTCACTGTTGCCACTGTAGCCTGGTGTGACAGGCAACACAAAATGTGCTTCATACCCCCACTCCATACCTGTATCTGTCCTTTGGCCATGATCCTGTCAGTGTTCTCTCCGTCCTCCTTGTTTTGCTTGGCTTTGTTGTAGCACTTCTCATAACACAGCAACCTCAGAGTCTGAGATCCCTCCAGCTCAATCTCAAACTCCTGCAGGGAAACCGTGCAAAACCAGGTAAG
Organism: Salvelinus sp. IW2-2015; assembly: GCF_002910315.2. Taxonomy (NCBI): domain Eukaryota; kingdom Metazoa; phylum Chordata; class Actinopteri; order Salmoniformes; family Salmonidae; genus Salvelinus; species Salvelinus sp. IW2-2015. The sequence goes on from NC_036872.1 coordinate 12,366,720, forward strand.
AGACAATCTAGCAGATCAGGCTGAATAATAGACACCAGGAAGTTGTGTTCTGAGTGCTAACGGACACATGGCATCCTCACCTCATTCCAGTTGGGTTCTGTGGAGTCTCTGTACACACGTGTCTTGGCTTTGTTCACAAAGTAGCCAAAGGAATCCACCTCCAGAGTGCAGTAGAGATCTGTGTGGAAGAAGAGCCAGTTACCATGGCTAATAGGGATACTTAGCTACTGAATCACAGTAGGACTGTCCTGTATGTACTTTACGCTACACTGTTAAACCATACTTTCTGACAATCTCCACAATGGAACTTGCCATGCCCTCTGAATCTGTTACGTTTTAAGGGAAATAGTTCCCGTCCATAGGAAGATTACATTTGGATTAACAGGTCAGATTTTGTATAAGATAAGAGATACTGTATGCATGTGAGCTGTACGCCTGACTGTATTTAGGACAAAGTGTGAAACGACAGGGGTTTTCCATCCAGACCGACCATGGCTGGAGCACAGTGTTCCTCGTTAATCCTGTGAGTTCTGACTTTACGTCAGCAGCTGCTCCACATGGGAATGCCTGCTGACTGGCAGGGGACAACCGGACTGGAGGGGACTGACAGCGGAATGGAAGGGCGGCCTTGGCAATACTCCTTTCATGGGAATCAAGGTAGGACACCAACAATATGGAAAACATAAGCTGAGCCACTTACTCAAACTCTGTTTGAGTCCTGATGCAGAATGAACAATGACATTCAGAAAACCATAGAGTCCAGAGGATTCGTCTTCTAAAGAGAGGAGAGTGAATAGTCAGGAGTTGTTTAATCAAAAACAATATTAATAAACAACTCCCTCTCTTATTATCACTATAAGTTACATTACTGAACAGCCTTCCATTCTTACTAATACTGTATCAGTTTCGTGTCAATGGCCTACCTTCTTTATTCATGGTCATTGGTATATTATGGACCGTCTGAAGCTTCACACATGAGTTGGTGAGCATCTGCAGCTCCAGGGAGGTCAGAGAGAAGCTTTTGAAACCTGCAGGAGAAAATGGAGTTTAGCGAGAGACTGACAGCTACCATCAGCTCAGTCATGGGATTGTAGCAACTATAGCTTATGTTGCAGAGAACACTCACACTTCTTCTGTTGCTCGCGGATGATCTCCCTCCACTCCGCACGCTCATAATCAGAGGAGATCAGGAATGTGAAGCCCTGAAACAGACAGAGCTCAGAAACATGTAGCCCTCTGCTGTATAACACAATAGACCTGTTGGAAATGCTGTACCACATCTCTACACCTGTAGGGGGCACCAGATCCTAGACCAAAATATTTCACAGTACAAACAGTAGGGTGTGTAGTTAGATATGACCTTGCAGGACCATAGGTGCAGAGAGAGAGAGAGAGAGAGAGAAAACAGTCCGTGGCTGGCTCACCTTGCCGTTCCTGTTGGCCACTCTGAAGGCCATGCTGGGGGACATAAGCAGCAGCAGAGACTCCTGCTCCAACAGTTTCTTCTTAAAACGCTCTATTGCTTTCCCTCCTTTAGTGGTTCTCTGCACATACACATACAGAAGAACAGCACTCAGACACTTGTTGCTGTATCAACGCACGGCCTCTGTCATTGCTGGCTCCTCTTATGAAGCCACGATCTGGTCAAGGGTTCCAATATTACTCAAACAAAGTGATTTTCTCCCTTTCTGACGTCTGCGGTCACCTTTTCTCTCTGTATCTCGTTCTTGATCTGTGAGATCCTGATCTTCATGGCGTCAATCTCCTCTTCCTGGACCTGGGGGATGGGGGTTGCCTCAGAGTCCTCGATGGTCTGGAAGGTGAGGTCTGACAGCGGAATGTACCACTTACAGTCATACTGCTGGCCTTTCCTGGAGATAAACACACAAATTATCAAACAACACACAGGTAAGGAACACCACACAGACATAAGATAGTACACAAACCATCTAGTCCATCAGTAAAGCTACACTCACCCTGCAGTCTGTTTCTTCAGCTTGGCACATAGTAGTAAGTCTGTGAAGAGGAAGACGTGGCGTAGCTTTCTAGATCCCTCCACCAGTTCCACCATGAAGCAGTCCCTCAACAGCTGACGGTTCTACAGGGGCAAACAGTGAATCACACATTCATTGGATAAAAAAAATGATATATATATATTTGCTCGAATTTGTTACCATACCGCCACAGAGTGAAAAGCCGTTTTCCAGTAATTTCCCTGTCAAGTTGCTTTTTACAATGACTCTCTCTTGATCATGAGGGTTCTAGACCTAGAGGATGTTTCCTGGTGCTTATGCCAGTCGGCAAAACACACCAAACTACATGCCAGAATAATTTTTCACATTAAGAATAAGGATTCAATATCAATGTCATCCTACGGTAGAGATTAAATGATAGAGCAATAGATGTACCCTAAGTTCACCATCACACAACATGTCATTATGGTCTCAAAGTGGAACTACGATCTGATGAATGTGGCATGATTGGCTCTCGACAGGACTCAGGAGAAGAATCTCCAAAATGACTACTTGCACTGAACAGTAACATAATTCTTAAGCAATGATCTGAGCTGACAGTCTGTTGGTTCTGCAAAATAACAAACTTCTAGTGTCTGCTGGGATGAGTATATTCTCTTCTTGTCACAAGGAAAGAACAGAACCTCCGAAAAATCTTTGTCTTCAAACAAAGTTGAGACCTGGTTGTAAAACGTGTAAATTAAGGGCCGTTAGGTTAATCAGTGGCTTTGTTATCAAAGAGCCTGTGTTTACAGGAATAGATCCTAATTCCAGAGGGGTATACTACAATGCAGGATCAATTATAGTTAGCCAGCTAACTTTAATAAACAACCAGAAATAACTGTTGGTTTTCTGATACGTTTTAGGTTGTTGAGTCAATTAGACCATGACCATTTCCCCAAAAAAGAAAAAAAGAAGTTATTTCAGAACATTTGGGGAAGTTAGCCGACTAAATCCTTGACCCTGCTTTGTAGTATACCCCTCGGAACTTCCTATAATCCTGCCTGGCTGGCCATTCCAGTTGGCGGTTGGCGAGTGCTGCAGTGAAATCTGCTGTTCCTTTGGCCAGAGCGTGGCTGTGGATGCATGTACTGTTTATACTGACCTTATACACTTCGGGCTAAAAGCTACTTATATTTAAAGTACCCACGAGACTCTACCAACCCATCCTAACCACATTTCAGCAAAAACAAGGAAAACTCCACTAGGGAGGGTCCTTAATGGATTCATGGTCACATTATTGACATTGGTTACTTTCTGACATAGTCATCCTCCATTTTGAGATAATTGGAAAGAGAGGCCCAACTAAAATGAACCCTTGATTTCAATCACCACAGTAAGTATATACTTTTAGCTAGTCACAAGTACTACATTTATTTTGTTTTTAGCATATACCGGCCTATGAATTGTGGAATACTACAAAAGAGCAGTAATATTTGTTCCAGTCTCACGTTCACTTATGATAAGATGTCTGATGGTCATAGTGGGGCAGGTTTCCAGTAATAATATAGGAAGTTCAGCAGGGGTGATGGAGTGAGGGTAACCAGTGCGTGCGTCCACGCGGAAGGGTGGACAGATGCCTGATAAGACGTGCTTACAGGTCATTTCTGGGAAACAGACTTCAGAGACTGGGACCGGAGGATGGGAGTGGGGGAACCAGGACAGGGATGTAGGCGGTGCGATGGGCTTTCCTGGTCAGAACCGTGGAGACCGTTGCCCTCCCGGTTTATACTACTTTATCATGAGCTTCCTCTACGCTCCACTTCCTCCACTAATAAACCAGACACACAGAGATGACTCAGCAGGAATCTGACTAACAACTCAGTTTTATTAGAGTTTCCAGACACAATGTTCTCATGGCTTTTAAATGTTTATACTACTTTTTCAGGAACTGAGAAGTACTGATTGGCTAATTTACAGTAAGTCTTAGATGCTTAATGTATGAACCGGTGTTGATGATTCCTTATCTTGAAACAAGCTGTGTAATAGAACACTATTCTGTTGACGGGAATTTGCAATGTGACATCAAAGTGGCAGAATGAAATGAAGCCAAATAGGAAAGCAATATAAGGGAGGGCCAGAGAGTCACAGGTCCGAGTCTGGCTGTCGGACTCCGTGCTAGAGGTCTTCATGGATCCACCAAAACCCAAATAGTGGGTCCAGGTCCAAAATTCGAACTTTTCCCTCAGGTCCGGGTCGGGTCCTGTTTGATTGTCATCAGGTCTATGTAACTACAGCTGATAGACCCGAGTAGACCCAACCACAGCTCTGCATAGCATATTTATTTTACACTAATAAGGTGAATTTATTTACTTATAGAAGGCCTAGCCAACATTTAAAGACCCATTCGTTAACCAGAAAAGCAACTTGACTGATTAGAAAAAGAAAGTAACCCGGGTCCGGTCTAGACCCAGACCTGTTAGAGTACGGGTTGAGTCTAGGTCGGTTGTCGGGTTCGGGTTTGACTGTTCTCAGGTCCGGGTCCCCCTTTAAAAAAAATCTGCATGTCTGTTTGGGTCCAGGTCCAACTTTTTGGACCCGAGAAGACCTCTACTCTGTGCTTCTATGTGCCTACTTGTCAAACCACTGGATGTGTCCTTGGCAGTGAAAACAACCAGCCTATGTCTATGGAGGGAACTGTACCCCTCCAACTTAATACATCTTTCTCTATTCCAGACTTGGTGTCAGAAATACATCTACAAGCTGTACTGCATTCAATCTAACCATAATAGCAAGTGTAAACACATTGAGTGAGTGAATGCACGATGTAAATCTAGTTTGGAAAGAAAACATGTTCTCATTAGGTCGTGAAGCCATAGAAAAAGCTAATCCGTGGAGAGATGCAGACACACAGCATGTCACCTTGTGATGTCGCAGCCTTTTACACTGACTGACCTCTCCCTTCTTCACTGTCATGGACTGCCTGCGTGGGGTGATCTCCTCATTGATGCTGGAGAGGAAGTTCTGGGAGATTCTCAGGGCGTCCTGCAGCAGTGGATAGTCTGGGTGGCTGGAGGGGGTGTGTTTTAACAGGTCCTGAGAGAGGGAGAGAGAGAAAGAAGAGAGCGAGAGAGGGGGGATTCATCTAAATTCAATTATGATGACTTCTTCTAATGGATGTGAAGAGGCATTGTTTACCGATAAAAAAAATGTAAAATTCAGGACCGAAGGGGAAAAATCTCCAGTGTGTTGATTTGACTTACATGCAGAACCAGGGTGCTGCGGGTGACTCTGTCCACTGGTTTGTAAAGCAGAGCTGAGGGGGAAAGGTTCATAAAGTGCATAAGGCCCAAGGCAGGACAAGGCAAAGCAGAACTAACAGCATAGGACATATTGAGGCTGAGGGTCAAATTCAATATGCTTAAGCATGTACCACTCTTACTGAAATGAATTCAATTAACTACAGGGTTGAATTATTCATTGTCTTGAACTATTGATATTTAAAATGTAAGGTTTAGTTCATTTGACCCGGAATAGTACAAAATAATTAAAATCGCACTTACTTTCCAGTGAATTTTTGGCCTGGTCTTTGCATTCCTTGGAACTTCTGACCTTAAGATTCTGAGACCACAACAGGAATTGAGAAAGTATTACAAGTGTGTCCAAGAACAACATCATTTCAACACAGCACAGTAACACAATTTCATTACCCATAACAACAGCATGTGTTCTAACAGAAACATCACCCATGTAAAAGCTCACCATAATGGTCACAGTGAGGAGTGTTAAGAATGCCCAGTCACCACTTCCCAAATAGCCCCCCCCCCCCCCTATCCTGCTGTGTGTGGTGCAATACCTACCTCACATATTTCAGCAAACTGTACGTTGGCCTGGCAGCACTTGTCTGCTGTCTCCACAGCAACCTTGTAGTTATCCACAAAGGCCCTGTACACCCCCAGCTGGCTAGCCTTTAGTGGAGAGAGACAATAGAGAGTAGATAAGCATGTGGTAGTTAACCTGCTGTTGATTCATGATTCTACTCGTCATACTAGTTCTGTTTTTTTCTCCCGTCTCAATGTGCTGCATATAGGGATCAGATGAGATATGGCAGTTTAATAGAAACAGCATTTAAAAAATAAAAATAACATGCATCCTATCAGTCTTAAACAAGTTATCCGTTTTGTGCGTCTGTGTGCTTTTGTTTCATGTGTCTCCTTTTTCTCCACCGTCACACTGAGGCAGCTCTTCGCAGTCAGGAGCCTCAGTGTTTTGCCCTGCTTTACTGGCTGTCATGTGGTAAAGCCAGGCTTTTATCTGTGCGGGAGATGTCTCCAGGCAGTCTACTCACATGTGGAGCCAGCATCCACTGCACATTACAGCCAGTCTAACTCCCACTTTTTACTCCTTAAATCTCTTCCTCCAGTATTATTAAAATGATCAAGTGAAGTTTACAGGGGAGTTATGATGCATTTTGTCTAAAAGTGACGACTGTGACTGGATTAGGGCTGTGTCGGTCATGACATTTTGTCAGCCGATAACTGTCATGCAAACAACTGCCGGTCTGATGGTAATTGACCATTAATGAACATAAACACGCTGAGCATCTCCAGGCTTCCACACATTGTCGACAAGCTACTGATGCAGACCTTTGGAACATGTACATTTGAAAAAGTCTAATAAATCCATTTAATATAGCCTACACCATCACAATAAATACATTTTTTATTTTAGGCAGGTCTAAAGAAACATTATGATACAAAGAAAATGTAGCCTATTTCATTAGAACAGAATAGCATATTCTGAGTCTCCATTATGTTATGCTCTGATCTGGCTATGCCATATGGCTGTGGACTACACTAGTTCATTCAGCAGACAAGATTTGCTTAGAATTCCTGTGGCATTATTTGATATTATTTTATAGTAAGCTGAATAAAATTGAAAGGATATTTTTCCCCAAACCATTTCCGAGGAAGTGCGAACATGCGGCTATTCTGTGTTGAGCATTTAACAAAGTGATCATTTGAAACAGGTCCTCCTATATGCTTAATTTAGAGTTATTTATGCAACTTTAGTTGTGATACACTATACACTGTTGTGATACACTGTTTTGTTTTTTAATACATTCTAAGGCTGCATGATGCGATTAATGTTGATTTGAAAAAGGTTGCATGAAAAGGCATGAGACCTGCACTGTTTCTTGCGCAGGCTGCACACACTTCATCAGTCTCTCATTCACAATTTGACAAGGACTTGATAATGTTCTCACCAATCAAACAATTGGTTGAGAGAATGCCAAGAGTGTGCAAAGCTGTCATCAAGACAAAGGGTGGGAACTTTGATGAATCTCAAATATATTTTGATCTGTTTAACACTTTTTGCATTACTACATGATTCCATTTGTGTTATTTCATAGTTGAGATGTCTTCACTATTATTTTACAATGTAGAAAACAGTCAAATAAAGACAAACCCTGGAAAGAGTAGGTGTGTCCAAACTTTTGGCTGGTACTGCATGTGCCAGGTAGGCTACACCGGTTGTAAAGTGGATGAATATGCTTACATTTTAAGAATTTAGCAATAAATATAGCAGCACAAGAAAGTTGGTATCCTCTTTTAAATTGTGGCTAGTCTAAACTCTGTTTTCACACACGATTGCGAAATTACTGGGCTTTCTAAGAACAGATGTTTCTCTAGGCTCTGTAGGATACAGGCTCCGTAGGCTACGGGACACTTTGCATGCAAAAGAAATGCATGCGCTGTTTCTTGCCTAGACTGCACACGCTGGGCATCATTCACAACTGATAATATTCTCACCCATCAGACTACTCTCAATTTAATCTTGTCTTTACATATACTAGATAAAATATGTGTGGAATTATCTTTTATTTAGAATGGAACATTATCATGCACCTGCTGGAACAGGGGCAGGGGGAGAATTTTTTTAATCTATATGTAGTGGAATAGTGAATGGAGGATGACACTTTCCCCGCGGTTCATTTTCATGCCAGCCAGGTAGGCTACTTCGGTTGTAAAGCGAAGCAATGTGCTTAATATTAGGAAAGTTGATAGATATAGTAGGCCTAGCCTATAGAAAGCGGACGGGATCCTCTTTTTAATAGAGGCCATCAAAACTAGAGGCCATCAAAACTATGTTTTCTCACGCAATTGCACAGGATAGCCTATAAGAATGTTGCGCAACATGGGCTTACAGGAACACCTTTAATTCCATGCAACAAGCAGCTTTGAGGAGCTGTCTCTCACTGCCAACAGGTGATCCTATTCTGCTTAAACTCTAAAAGCCAGGGCTCTCATGACTAGATTCCTGATTGTATTTGCATGGATGTCAGAGTGATTAGAGGAACAATAGAGCCCTGAGTACCAGGCCATTAGTGACTGGCCGTTAACAAGTTTGGTAGGATACAACCATCAGTGGCATCAGAGCGCCGTTTTGGAGAAGCCTAGTCACATGGAATTTGACTTCGGTCATGACTCGTGACTGCCAGTATGGCGTTCATACAGTCACCGTAACAGCCCTAGACTGGAGACATATCAGCTTACTCAGAGCACAATGCTGTTTACGGCTGGGGAAGTTTATTCTCATGTTTTTGGAGTACAGAAGCCCCCGGAGAACACAAAAAAAACAACAGCATTTACTAGGTCTTTACACAACAATAATATTGCTCACCAGTTTCTGGAAGAGATCGCCCACACACTGGTTGTGGCTCCAGTCCTGAACTCTGGGTAGCAGGGCATCGTAGAAGTCCTTGTGGATCTCATGGAGCTCYGTCACCTTGAAGAAGATGGTCTCTATCTGCTGGATGGTCAGCATYGGCTGRGAGGTRGTRGCYGCTGCCCTCAGAGGCTTCATGGGCTGGGACAATCAATGCAAGACAAAGCATTACTGTGTGTGTGTGTGTGTGTGTGTGTGTGTGTGTGTGTGTGTGTGTGTGTGTGTGTACACACACGGATGGGTCTCTGTGTGTCTATCCAACATGTTCAATAGTGAGGTGTGCCATATTCAATTAGTTGAGTGATTACTCAAGGCCTAGGATTTAACAGCAGCAGCACAGCTCAAAGTCCTCAGTCTCTCACCAGTAAGATAGCCCCCAGGTGGCTGAGATACATCTCCTCACTTGCTAAGATCCCTGACAGAACCCATTTCCGCATTTCCAACTCTTTCTCCTGATCCAGCTCTGTCTGTGTGAGAATGAGAGAGAGAGAGACCCAGTGAATTAGAGAGAGAGAGAGACAGACCGACCGACAGGGTTTTCACTTCTATCTGGCTCATTTTGGGATTCTAAATCGAACCGGAGCAGATCTTCCCAAATCCCTGTGGTTGTTCAAGGAGACCGTCCTCTCTAGGGAACCCAACACATTCAATGAAACCCTGTGGGAGATGTAGAGAGCAGAGGCCAGGGTCAAAGATCCATTGTATTGTGTAGAGAAACAATTGTTTTTCTAGCCTAGGATGAGACCTGTAGTTCTAGATGGGTCCAAAGGCATCAGTCAGTTAGGTTTCTGACAGTCTGTCGATATGGCTCTCGTGTATAGAGAGCAGAGCAGGAATTAATAGCTCTGACAACTCCACAGCCTGAACACGAAGGGGGGCACAAGAGAGCCCCCCCCCCCCCCGAATTTAACCTTTGAAGATCAGAGTGGAGCACATCAGAGGATGACGACCCAGGGGACACCGGAGATTGGCTAGGTACAGTACAGTAAGGGTGGTTGAGATTTATAGGGTGAGTGAAAGTGTGGTTGGAAAGAGCAGAACATCTCTCTATTAAATACACGCAGAGCCCAGGGCACACTTAGAAAGGTGGAAGCAGTGCTAGAGGACGGGAGCATTAACAGATTGCTGCACTGAATGGAAAATCCGAGACCGGCGCTTTAAAATGTAGGAGATGAAGCGTGTGGCAGTAGGACTGGTGATAACATTACCGACAAGGTGAACTCCAGGGAGCCAGATGAGTGTGTGTCCCGGCTGCTGCGGCTCTTGGAGCGGAGGCGAGGTGAGGAGGAGGGCGAGGTGCTGAAAGGCTGGAGGTCATGGTGCTGCTGGTGCTCCTCTGCCTGCTCCAGATATCCATAGGAAGGAGGGGTTCCACTGTAGGGGGCTTCTGGGATAATGACACACAGGTGGAAGGGGGTTAGGTGAGGGATTTGAAAATATATGTTTCAATAACTATTTTCATGGCAGCAAGGCATTTCAGGCAATGGCACAGTGGGAATCTCTCTCTCGTTGACCACATCACTTCACAGGCAAGAAAAGTGCTCTTCTCAGCCAAAAACACCACTAATGCTACTGAACAGACAGTGGAAGGAAGTTAGGAAGGGTTGACCATTTATCACCCTCTCAAACATTCTAGTCATAATCCTTTGTTGAGAAGAGAACATTATGCAGACACAAAAATAACCACAATAGGTTTCACATCATACAAACACAAGGGCTTAAAAAAGTTATTCATCTGTATAGCAAATGGTATTATCTAGAAGCTACTGTATATTAAACATATTTATAAATGGCCCACAGGCTGAAAATACAGCTGTGTCATTCAACCTCTAGCGTGCTCTATTCCAATACAGTCCATGTCTCTGTGCTTCAAATCCCCTCTGACCTTCAGCAAGCAGTGTGCAGCTCTGCCAAATCTACCACAGAGACTGTGCCAGACACACAGTCAGGGACAGTTCCACAGCAGAGGATAAACCAGGAGAACTGCAGCGAAAATACTGACTCACTTGTGTGGTTCGGAGAATCATTCATGTCAATCCCTCTACTCTGAGTAGGCTACACAAACTACTGTAACTGTACAGACATGCCAGTAGTTCAACTGGACAGGGGCTTAACCATAGTAATTCTTTATTTACATATCAACTCAATGGATTTCAAAAAGCAAAAATAATAAAAAAAATAATAAATAAAATAAAACTCTAGGAAGTGAACAGACTAGTATCAGAGCAATCAAATAGGAATTTCTTCTTATTGATCACTCAGTGGTCAGAATCAAACCAGTAACCTGTGGAACAGATAATTGGGTCAATGGGACTTTGTCCGCCCATTATTATCTCTTCTCCTCTCCTTCCTTCTCCACCATGTCTAATTGTGGCTGTGTGGTATTTCTAGTTCCTTCTGAGTGAATACATCCAAGGCGTAGGGAAGTGGCGAAGGCTACAGTAGACCTCTCCGTTTGTAGAGCAGACAGAGGGAGGACTAATCTTAGCTCTTCCTATTCTTTTTGGTTCTTAAGTGTTGGCAACCGACCAGAAACACCCCCTCTTATTCATAATCACAGCAAAAGTGGACATTCTGGGAGGAAGTGTATGCAGACAGAATGCAACACAGTGGTCTATTTTGGTGTTATAGCTGCTGTTGTGTAGATTACTCATCTAGAATTGCATAAAGTAGTGCTCAATCCCCGTTATTGATACCTTGACTCACCCACAATGTATATCATCTTTGGCAGTTTCTGTGTGGGAGATACAAGCTGTGTTTTGTTTGTCTGTAAGGCCTCAGTGTTGAAAAAGCAGGACACTGACAGAACCTACTGTATTTTCAGAAGAGGATACACAGAGATAACTAGCTCACCTCTACTAGAAAACAGGAAAAAGGAATCCGGAAGCATGGCGGGCAGAACAAACCCAGCCCTGTGAAGTGTCTGGGACCTGGCCGAGTCAGTCTGACAATGTGACACCCAGATACAATGACAGCCTGAACAAACACACTGCGCCCTGCAGAGAGAAACCACTGTGTTTACTCTGGAGGAGCAGGCCACTGCAGGGCATGACAGGCCAGGGGAATATAGGGGAAGCCAATGTGAAAGGCCACACTGTGTGTCTGTCAGATTATACAACAGCAGTGACAATGGGTGAAAAACACTTCCTCTCACACAGATACAGAGGCCTGGAAATCACTGTCAATTGACACATACTAACCCATCATTCAGAAAAAAATACATTTCAGTAAAATTGGCATATTTATCTGTTTATTTGGATCCCCATTAGCTTTTGCAGAAGCTACTCTTCCTGGGGTCCACAAAAAATACCAAACATGACAAGTAACAAAACACTGATAGACAAGGACAGTCATATAGATTTAAAATACAACCATATACAAACAATACAACAACAAAAATGATGTGCTTGTTAGTGTGTGTCTGTGTGTGCCTCCTCACAGTCCTTGGAGTTCCATGAGATGTTGTTCAATCCGTCTTTTAAAGGTCATTTTGCTGTTTGCTTGAGTAATAGGAGATGGAAGGGAGTTCCATGCGATCATGGCTCTGTATAATACTGTGCGTTGCTGTGAATTCATTTGGGACTTGGGGACTGTGAAGAGACCCCTGGTGGCATGTCTTGTGGGGTATGTTTGGGTGTCTGAGCTGAATGTTATTTGATTATGCAGACAAAACGGGAATTTTCATCACAGTAATACTTCTCATAAAAACGAGAAGAGAAGCAGTTACTCTCTCATCAACCCCCAAGCAGGAAAGACTGGCATACACATTTACATTACATTTAAGTCATTTGGAGTTACACGTGGTCGATGTTAGTTCTGTATGTGCATTTCAGGGCAAGGCGTACCACTCTGTTTTGAGCCAGCTGCAGCTTTGCTAGGTCTTTCTTTGCTGCACTACACCATAATACCAGACAGTAATCAAGATGGCACCAGATCAGAGCCTGAACAAATAGTACAGTTGATTTGTCAAAAACGCAAAACATTTTTACGACAGCCACACCCCTCCTCACCTTCACAACAACTTTGTCAATATGACTCGATCATGATAATAGACCATCCAATGTTATCATCCATAAAACATGTCTTAAAAATGTTATTTCTTACTTACGAACTAATATGAAATACAATATTGTTCTTTTTTAATGGAATGACACAGAGACAGTTATTTACATGGCCCTGGAATAACCATACTTTGAAAAAAATGCAGATTAGTTTTCCATGGTAGCGTGAAAAAGCAGGCAAACATCCTAACATTGAGTGAAGAGGATTTCACAATAGGCTAGATCCTCAATCAAGCTTAGTTCTCGGACTACAAGGCCTGTTGCTAAGGAAATGTCCAGGCAGGTCTGTCCGGAATGTTGAGCAATTCATCAACTTCAAAGCGGAAACAGACATTCTGCACAGGGTCAAATTTTCACACAAACACCCCCCCGGCCTCCCACAGACACATATAACATTAGATTCATATTAAATATAATCTAATCAACTCTAGGATGGCTGTCCCTGAACCAACCCTGTAAGTTGTCTAATGCTTTTACTTTTTCACAAGTTAAATCACTTTAAAACATTTACCAAAGAAGCTCAGCTACAGCTCTGTGGGACAAACAAAGAGCAAATGCACTTTTCCTGTTTCCACTGTGCAGTGACAGAGTCATTGAGAAAACGGCTTTACTCTCAAACACTGTGGGTGGAAGGTGGTAGAGGGAATCTGACAGTCTCCCCTCAACTAACCTCAAAAGGGTTACAATTGTGCAATTCAGGCTGTATCACAACAAAATGTCAAGGGGCGTGAATACTTTCTGAAGGTACTGTAGCAGCTGAGGAACAGAGGAAAACATTTATCTGGACTTTTAGTAGAGAATGCTGCAGAATTTAGAGATTCTTTCAGCATTATTGAATTTGCCTCTGTGCTGATCTTTGTGTTTAGTAAACCAAAGTTCATCAGGCTTAGAGGATCCTTGCCTGTATCTGGAAATGGTGATTGTTTAGTGCACAAGTTAGTCATTACAGAGGGAGCCACTAAACATAGCTACCTGCTATACATAACAGGTTAAAACGCTCTCAAATCCCTGTCTAGAGAGCATAACCTCGGCACTGGCACCATGCACTCGGTCCCTGTAGATGAAACAAAATCGGAAAACCTCTGACAAACTCTGTTTTGTGGAGAACGATGACAGGAGGTTTGACACACACACACCCCAAAGCAGGGTTGGGGTCAATTCAAATTCTTTCTAATTGAAAATAATTTTTGTGTATTTCTGGAAATGACTGGAATTGCATCAAGGATATATACACATATACCTACTCAATATGTATACCGAGTGTACAAAACATTAGGAACACCTACTCTTTCCATGACATACAATGCCTTCAGAAAGTATTGACTTTGTCTACATTTTGTTGTGTTACAGCCTGAATTTAAAATCTATTAAATGGAGATTGTTTTGTCACTGGCCTACACACAATACCCCATAATGTCAAAGTGGAATTATGTTTTTAGAAATGTTTATAAATTAATTTAAAAAATGCTCAAATGTCTTGAGTCAACAAGTATTCAATAAAAATTCAACCCCTTTGTTATGGCAAGCCTAAATATGTTCAGGTGTAAAAATTTGCTTAACAAATTTCACATGTCACATAAAATGTTGCATGGGCTCACTCTGTGTGCAATAATAGTGTATAACATGATTTTTGAATGACTACCTAATCTCTGTACCCCACACATACAATTATCTGTAAGGTCCCTCAGCCAAGCAATCAATTTCAAACACAGATTCAACCACAAAGACCAGGGAGGTTTTCCAATGCCCCTCAAAGAAGGGCACCTATTGGTAGACATTGAATATCCCTTTGAGCATGGTGAAGTTACTAACAACACTTTGGACAGTGTATCAATACACCCAGTCACTACAAAGATACAGGTGTCCTTTCTAACTCAGTTGTCGGAGAGGAAGGAAACCGCTGAGGTAATTCACCATGAGGCCAATTGGGACTTGGAAACAGTTAGAGTTTGATGGCAGTGATAGGAGAAAACTGAGGATGGATCAACATTGTAATTACTCCACAATACTAACCTAATTGACAGAGTGAAAAGAAGGAAGCCTGTACAGACTAAAAAAATATTCCAAAACATGCATCCTGTTTGCAACAAGGCACTAAAGTAATACTGCAAAAAATGTGGGAAAGCAATTAACTTTTTGTCCTGAATACAAAGTGTTATGTTAGGGGCAAATCCAATAGAACACATTACTGAGTACCACTCTCCATATTGTCAAACATAGTGGTGGCTGCATCATGTTTTGGGTATGCTTGTAATCGATAAGGACTGGTGAGTTTTTCAGGATAAAAAAAGAAATAGAATTGAGCTAAGCATAGGCAAAATCCTTGAGGAAAACCTGGTTCAGTACACTTTCCACCAGACAGTGGGAGATAAATCCACCTTTCAGCAGGACAATAGCCTAAAACAAGGCCAAATATACACTGGAGTTTATCAAGTGGCAGAGTTGAAGTTTTGACTTAAATCTACTTGAAAATCTAATGGCAAGACCTGAAAATGGTTGTCTAGACAACCAATGACAGAGCTTGAAGAATTTTTTAAATAATAAAAATGGGCAAATATTGTACAATCCAGGTGTGCAAAGCTCTTGGAGACTTACCCAGAATGACTCACAGCTGTAATCGCTGCCAAAGGTGATTCTAACATGTATTGACTCAGGGGTGTGAATAGTTATGTAAATTAGATTTCTGTATTTCATTTTCAATCAATTAACAAAAATGTTTAAAAACATGTTTTCACTTTGTCATTATGGGGTATTGTGTGTAGTGAGAATGTGATGGGATGTGATGGGTGAGAAATCTATTTAATCAATTTTGAATTCAGGCTCTAACACAACCAAATGTGGAATAAGTCAAAGGGTATGAATACTTTGTGAAGACACTGTAGACTGACCATGTGAATCCAGGTGAAAGCTTTGATCCCTTATTGATGTCACTTGTTAAATCCACTTTAAATCAGTGTATGAAGGGGAGGAGACAGATTAAAGAAGGATTTTTAAGCCTTGAGACAATTGAAACATTGATTGTGTATGTGTGCCATTCAGAGGGTGAATGGGCAAGACAACATTTTTAAGTGCCTTTAAACGGGGTATGGTAGTAGGTGCCAGGTGCATCGGTTTGAGTGTGTCAAGAACTGCAACGCTGCTGGGTTTTTCACACTCAACAGTTTCCCGTGTGTATCAAGAATGGTTCACCATCCAAAGGACATCCAGCCAACTTGACAAAACTGTGGGAAGCATTGGAGTCAACATGGGCCAGCATCCCTGTGGAATGCTTGACACCTTGAAGAGTCCATGCACCAATGAATTGAGGCTGTTCTGTGGGCAAAACGGGGGTGCAATTCAATATTAGGAAGGTGTTCCTAATTGTTTTGTACACTAATGTTTTGCAAAAAAATAAACTGCGTTTACGTGTAAATGTGTAAATGTCTTAACATGTGTAAATATTTGAATGAACATAACAAGATTCAACAACTGAGACAAACTGAACAAGTTCCACAGACATGTGACTAACAGAAATTGAATAATGTGTCCCTGGACAAAAGGGGGGGTCAAAATCAAAAGTAAGAGTCAGGATCTGGTGTGGCCACCAGCTGCATTAAGTACTGCAGTGCATCTCCTCCTCATGGACTGCACCAGATTTGTCAGTTCTTGCTGTGAGATGTTACCCCACTCTTCCACCAAGGCACCTACAAGTCCCCAGACATTTCTGGGGGGGAATGGACCTAGCCCTCACCCTCCGATCCAACAGGTCCCAGAAGTGCTCAATGGGATTGAGATCCGGGCTCTTCACTGACCATGGCAGAACACTGAAATTCTTGTCTTGCAGGAAATCAGCCATACTGCTCGTTCTGTGTGTGGCTGGTGGCATTGTCATGCTGGAGGGTTATGTCAGGATGAGCCTGCAGGAAGGGTACCACATGAGGGAGGAGGATGTCTTCCCTGTAACGCACAGCGTTGAGCTTGCCTGCAATGACAACAAGCTCACTCCGATGATGCTGTGACACACCGCCCCAGACCATGACGGACCCTCCACCTCCAAATCGATCCTGCTCCAGAGTACAGGCCTCGGTGTAACGCTCATTCCTTCGACGATAAACGCGAATCCGACCATCACCCCTGGTGAGACAAAACCGTGACTCATCAGTGAAGAGCACTTTTTGCCAGTCCTGTCTGGTCCATCAACGGTGGGTTTGTGCCCATAGGCAATGTTGTTGCCTGTGATGTGTGGTGAGGACCTGCCTTACAACAGGCCTACAAGCCCTCAGTCCAGCCTCCCTCAGCCTATTGCGGACAGTCTGAGCACTGATGGAGGGATTGTGCATTCCTGGTGTAACTCAGGCAGTTGTTGTTGCTATCCTGTACCTGTCCCGCAGGTGTGATGTTCTGATGTACCGATTATGTGGAGATTTTGTTACACGTGGTCTGCCACTGCGCGGACAATCAGCTGTCCGTCCCGTCTCCCTGTAGCGCTGTCTTAGGCGTCTCACAGTACGGACATTGCAATTTATGGCCATGGCCACATCTGCAGTCCTCATGCCTCCTTGCAGCATGCCTAAGGCACGTTCACGCAGATGAGCAGGGACCCTGGGCATCTTTCTTTTTGTGTTTTTCAGAGTCAGTAGGAAGGCCTCTTTAGTGTCCTAAGTTACCATAACTGTGACCTTAATTGCATACCGTCTGTAAGCTGTTAGTGTCTTAACGACCGTTCCAAAGGTGCATGTTCATTAATTGTTTATGGTTCATTGAACAAGCATGGGAAACAGTGTTTAAACCCTTTACAATGAAGATCTGTGAAGTTATTTGGATTTTTACGAATTATCTTTGAAAGACAGGGTCCTGAAAAAGGGACATTCCTTTTTTTGCTCAGTTTATACAACTGCATTGTTGGTTAAGGGTTTGTAAGGAAGCATTTCACTGTAAGGTCTACACTTGTGTATTCGGTGCATGTGACAAATACAATCTGATCACAACAGATGTGACCTTGCTTACAGGGCAGGGTTCACACAGTCCGTTTCAGTGGAATACAGGATATCCTTTACATATGAATGCACTCTTAAAAAAAATAAACTTGTCTTGAAGGATAGTTTCCAGGCCATTGTCTTTCTCCTTTGGATTAAGACAGAGAGCTTGATTGTGTTGATGCTGAATGGTGTTGCTTTTAGAGTCTCAGTGTGATGCATGCATCAAAGCACTGTCACACTTCACTGCATTGGCTAGAGGACACAAAATATTTCTATGGAAAGAAAGATGAACTGGTCGGTAGTTCTGGAAATAACTTAAGGAGGGAATGGTCCAGAGAGTAACCAGAGTGACAGCCTGTAGAGACCCTGCTTGACCCATCTGGACGCACACTAACCGTGGTGGGACGCAATGAACAAAACGGGTCCACCAATTCAAAAATGAGCCACAAATGTTCAGCAATTCTCCACAGACAGGGCTAATACAGTATTCCCTTTAAGACATTATGGTCCAGGAATAATAACTTTAGTTTTACATGTATCACAATGACAGTCTCTCTGTCGCCTCAGACTGCACGTTCATAGATCAGAGGAGATATGGCACTTCTTTTTAAAAATCTAAAAAACAGTGAAGATGCCAAATGTGTGATGCTGTTAAGAGGTTTGGCCACTTTCTGCCTCCACTAATGGATTTTCATCTTGATTGTGTGGTCACTAGGGAGACAGCTGCCAGCTAACAGAGAGGATACGGGTGTGATAATGGCTTTTTACCATCAAAACGGGTATGACTTCTAGAGCTCTCCTCGCTAAATATAAAAAGACACATAGAAAACTATAAATGGTGCAATTGTTTATCAATAACAATTCAATTTACTAATCCTCAGCCTACAAAAGTTGCAATTCAAACACACCACTCCAAAGGAGTATTTACATCCCTCACAGCTAACCCAGGAAGGACTGGGCTGGGTGGATCTTTCAGTACTGCAGTCACGTCACTTCAGCACATCTGGTTTCTCTCTGATTGAGCGTTCCCCATCAGGTTGAAAAGAACCAGGCCTGAAAATGTGGCATTTGTGAAGGGGCGGGGGCACACCGGCCCTGGAAGAAGCTGACTGGGTGTTTTGGCAATCAGCAGAGCGTGAGCCAACCAAATATCAGCACATTCTGGCACATCTGAAGAACTTTGTTGAAATGGGAGGGAGGCCGACCACAGGCACAGTAGGAGTAGTGAGGCCCACCAGCGCTCCGCTCAGATCTGTTATGGGACAGCCTAAAATTAGCGCCAGCCATAGAGCAGTGTAGGTCAGAACTCAGCCGCCCAGCCCAGCACACCTACTAATCAGTGTGTTGAAATAGCTCAGGATGGTCACAGTAATGCTCTGTGTAACAAAATATCAAGGCTCAATAAATTGTTCCAATCTGTGACCTACAGGATGCACGCACACACGCACACTGATACACTGAAGGTGTGATGCTAGCTAAAAAAGAAGGCACAAATGTGTTTTCCCCTAATAAACTCGGCAAAAAAAGAAACGTCCTCTCACTGTCAACTGCGTTTATTTTCAGCAAACTTAACATGTGTAAATATTTGTATGAACATAACAAGATTCAACAACAGAGACAAACTGAACAAGTTCCACAGACATGTGACTAACAGAAATGGAATAATGTGTCCCTGAACAAAAGGGGGGGTCAAAATCAAAAGTAAGTCAGTTCTGGTGTGGCCACCAGCTGCATTAAGTACTGCAGTGCATCTCCTCCTCATGGACTGCACCAGATTTGCCAGTTCTTGCTGTGAGATATTACCCCACTTTTCCACCAAGGCACCTGCAAGTTCCCGGACATTTCTGGGGGGAATGGACCTAGCCCTCACCCTCCGATCCAACAGGTCCCAGACGTGCTCAATAGGATTGAGAATCGGGCTCTTCGCTGGCCATGGCAGAACACTGACATTCCTGTCTTGCAGGAAATCATGCACAGAACGAGTATGGCTGGTGGCAGTGTCATGCTGGAGGGTCAAGTCAGGATGAGCCTGCAGGAAGGGTACCACATGAGTGAGGAGGATGTCTTCCCTGTAACACACAGCATTGAGATTGCCTGCAATGACAACAAGCTCAGTCCGATGATGCTGTGACACACCGCCCCAGACCATGACGGACCCTCCACCTCCAAATCGATCCCGCTCCAGAGTACAGGCCTTGGTGACTCGTCAGTGTAGAGCACTTTTTGCCAGTCCTGTCTGGTCCATCAACGGTGGGTTTGTGCTCATAGGCAACGTAGTTGCCGGTGATGTCTGGTGAGGACCTGCCTTACAACAGTTCTACTAGCCCTCAGTCCAGCCTCTCTCAGCCTATTGCGGACAGTCTGAGCACTGATGGAGGGATTGTGCATTCCTGGTGTAACTCGGGCAGTTGTTGTTGCCATCCTGTACCTGTCCCGCAGGTGTGACGTTCAGATGTACCGATCCTGCGCAGATGTTACACGTGGTCTGCCACTGCACAGACAATCAGCTGTAAGTCCTGTAGAGCGGTCTTAGGCATCTCACAGTACGGACATTGCAATTTATTGCCCTGGCCACATCTGCAGTCCTCATGCCTCCTTGCAGCATGCCTAAGGCACATTCACGCAGATGAGCAGGGACCCTGGGCATCTTTCTTTGTGTTTTTCAGAGTCAGTAGAAAGGCCTCTTTAGTGTCCTAAATTTTCATAACTGTGACCTTAATTGCCTACCGTCAGTAAGCTGTTAGTGTCTTAACGACCGTTCCACAGGTGCATGTTCATTAATTGTTTATGGTTCATTGAACAAGCATGGGAAACAGTGTTTAAACCCTTTACAATGAAGATCTGTGATGTTATTTGGATTTTTAGGAATTATCTTTGAAACACAGGGTCCTGAAAAAGGGACGTTTCTATTTTTGCTGAGTTTATCCGGGATAAATTATTCAGACATCAACAGTACATCTTGTTAAAGTAAATACATGAAATAGTGTTTGCCACAGACCTGGCACCAGGATAAAGTGACTAACGGGGTAGTTGAAAACGGCGGTTCTTGCATTGGAATTATATAGAATTTTGCTTATATCACATTATACCACAACAAACGAAGTTCAAATGATGAGACTCGGAGATCATTGAGTGCTTTTGAAGTGAGTCAGGTTGGTGCGAAATCTGTATCAGCACAAGGGACAGCGCCCTACACACTAAACCAAGTCCGTTTTGGTAATGAATATAGGCTACAAGATTAGATAGTATTTTTGTAATAGGTGAATTACCCTATGTGAATACATTTGTACACACAGCTGTCTTACCAAAATAATGCAAACTAAATGCTGAAAGTAGTCGCTTAGTTATTCATGCATGCAAACAAAAATACTGAACAGCAACTTGACTTAGAATACTGACAACTGTGAATGCGAACAGAACAAAAACAGCGTTGCCAAGTAGCAGGCCTAGTAAACAAAATATCAGATCGATAAAGACATGACACAATCTATGTAGGCCAGTAACATTAACAGCATAAACAAACGCACTACACAAAAGGTGAATGGAGATCCAAGCATAGGCAAATGAGATGCAGCCATGTACAGCTGTCTTGCCAAATAAATAGGTCAAACATGAAAAATCATGCCACTCGGTGCTAATGAGTTCAGCAACACGGTGTGATATGGCACAATACACTTCTGTGAATCAATTGACCCAGATAATCAATGCCGGCCTACCATCAACACGTTTTCCAATAGGTATAGTTCCATTAACAACCATGAAAACCAATCGGCTACCAAGAAAACCATAATAGAATGTATCTATTTCTATGATGTAACATACCGATTTATAGCTATACCCGGAGGCATCATTTGGGTTCTTGCATTGGAATTATATTGAATTCTGCTTATATATCACAATGAACATAAAATATCAAATTCTTTTGATCAAGAAGTAACAGGTTGGCGCGAAATCTCCGCTGCGCTCTATCAGCACCATGGACAGGGCCCTACAAACTAAAGCAAGATTTTAATTTAAAACACCTAGATTGTTTTTTTACTGCTCAGAAATCTTCTTGAAAGATCTCCCTCAAATTGGAGGGAGTTGGATTAGTTGAGCTTTCCTCAGGTGTAGCATGCTTCTTCTGTGCTGACTGAACACGTTTGTCAAAGTGGATAAATTTGTTCTCGGATGTAGCTTCCTCAGTGACTATTTCACTCATGAGCCCTATGATTTAATTTGGAATATCGTATGATGTCTATGTGGCATTGTGGGGTATGCTGCTCAACACCTTGGCAAGTTCCTTGTCTTTTCGGAGAGAAACAAAAGTCCACTGCCCCCTCCCCTCTATCACGTGCAATGTCCCCAGCAGTGGTTGCTGGTTTGAAACAAGGAACTCAATAATGTCCACAATCGCCGACACGATTTCTTGCCAGCTGCCCATCATTAACAAGTTGACACCTCAGTACCCATACCCTAACTTGTTTTTCTTTCCACAGTGCATATCAAATGCTCTTTACTTGATGCCTGCCTAGCGAATCCCTTGGTACTATCAATAGCATGCTTCAAGTTAGAACACCCAGCTTGGTTAAAGGCCTTGTCTGTGTTAGCATTGGACCCAGCATTGGACCCAACACAAAACTTTCGACATGTTAAACAAAACTCTGCATCTGCAGTAACCGAGTATTCCAGCCACTCTTCTTATGAACCAGTTGGCATTAAAATAAAATGTTTGGACATAAAACCTGCAGCTAGGGTAGGATTCTAGGCTAACCTGGGCTGGCTCCTCTTTTCCAAGATCGTCAGGAACAGTGGAGGTGGAGGGGGTTGTGGGGCCATTATACTGGCGGCGCTTGTGGAAGAGGGGGAAGGCTCTGTATACGGCGCTAGCTTGAGCCAGAGAGGAAGAGGCGAAGCGAGATGGACAACTAGGCCAAAAATCTGTATTCTCCAGCAGGTGGAGTTGTTTCTTTCACTTACCAAGCGGAGGAGTTTTTGTATGAGTGTCGAATTTGGTCAACAAAAAATGTAATGGCTTCTACGTGAGGTATATTTGATCGAATACAAGTTTCATAATGCTTAGGTTGTTACGAATGTACTGATATAAGGACACGTGACATCCCAGCAACTTTGAGAAAAAACACTTTATATCAGAGTTGTCTCGAGATGGCTATGCATATTGATGACGTGGCTAGTAGCATAGCATCTCTCCATTGAAAACAGGCGGTTGACGTCAACACCCCTCATCGACATAGGTATCTTGTCATTATATACAAATCTCTGCTGGAGCTTGGCGGCATCGTCGCTGCTTGGCTTGGCCTCAGTCATTTGATGGTGCTGCTGCTCGTCGCTCTCCGACTTTGTTTCTGATATCCATTGTGGCAGTTGCAGATTAGCTGGTTCGAGCTAGCTAAATAGGCTCAGACTAATAACACTAACGCTTTTACAGCTAGCTAAGAAGATAACTCTGTAGTGGTGTGGGGCGTGAAAGAGTTGAGTGAAGCAGCTTCAATGGTAAACTTGATCAAGCCCTTATAAATCTAAATATTACAGGCGGAGGCGTACCACGTTATTCAATTAGCCTACCAAAGATGAGAAGCATTTTGTCCCCCGCATTTTATGGAAACCCAAAGGGAGTCATACCTAACCGTCCCAGTGGCTTTCCATAGCCCCCTACACACGCGGCAGGCTCTGTCCATTGTGCTGACACAGAGCAGATACAGATTTTGCACCAACCTGTCACTCAATCATTTAGATGAGTGACAGGTTACAATACATTACACAATACATGTATGTTTTGTTCAATAAAGTTCATATCTATATCCAAAAATCTTAGTTTACATTGGCGCGTTATGTTCAGTAATGTTTTGCCTCCAAAACATCCAGTGATTTTGCAGAGAGCCACATCAATTTACAGAAATACTCATAATAAACATTGCTAAAATATACAATTGTTATGCATGGAATTATAGATAAACTTCTCCTTAATGCAACCGCTGTGTCAGATTTCAAAAAAACGTATCGGAAAAAGCACACCATGCAATAATCTGAGTACGGCGCTCAGACACAAAAACAAGCCATACAGATACCCGCCATGTTATGGAGTCAACAGAAGTCAGAAATAGCATTATAAATATTCACTTACCTTTGATGATCTTCATCAGAATGCACTCCCAAGAATCCCAGTTCCACAATAAATGTTTGTTTTGTTCGATAAAGTCCATCATTTATGTCCAAATACCTCATTTTTGTTTGGGGGTTTAGTACACAAATCCAAACTCAGGAGGCGCGGTCCAGGTGAAAGTTCAGACGAAAAGTCATATTACAGTTCGTAGAAACATGTCAAACAAAGTATAGAATCAATCTTTAGGATGTTTTTATCAAAAAATATTCAATAATGTTTCAACCGGAGAATTCCTTTGTCTGTAGAAATGCAAAGGGAACGCAGCTAACTCTCACAGGAGCGCACGAGACTGAGCTAGTGGCACTGCCAGACCCCTGACTCAATCAGCTCTCATTCCCCCCTCCTTCACAGTAGAAGCATCAAACAAGGTTCGAAAGACTGTTGAAGCATTAGGAAGTGCAATATGACCCCATAGACACTGTATATTCGATAGGCCATGACTTGAAAAACTACAAACCTCAGATTTCCCACTTCCTGGTTGGTTTTTTTCCCAGGTTTTTGCCTGCCATATGAGTTCTGTTATACTCACAGACATCATTCAAACAGTTTTAGGAACTTCAGAGTGTTTTCTATCCAAATCTACTAATTATATGCATATTCTAGCTTTTAGGAATGAGTAGCAGGCAGTTTACTCTGGGCACCTTTTTATCCAAGCTACTCAGTCCCAAAGAAGTTAATGGAGAAATGTCAGCACTGTTGCTTCTCTCTCTAGGAGTGGCCATCCTGCAAAGATGACTGCAAGAGCACAGCGCAAAATGCTCAATGAGGTTAAGAAGAATCCTAGAGTGTCAGCTATATACTTACAGAAATCTCTGGAAGATGCTAACATATCTGTTGACGAGTCTACAATGCGTAAAACACCAAACAAGAAGGGTGTTCATGGGAGGACACAATGGAAGAAGCCACTGCTATCCAAAAAAAACATTGCTGCATGTCTGAAGTTCACAAAAGAGCACCTGGATGTTCCACAGCGCGACTGGCAAAATATTATGCAGACAGATTAAACTAAAGTTGTGTTGTTTGGAAGGAACACACAACACTAAGTGTGGAGAAAAAAAAGGTACAGCACACCAACATCAAAACCTCATCCCAACTGTAAACTATGGTGGAGGGAGCATCATGGTTTGGGGCTGCTTTGCTGCCTCAGAGCCTGGACAGCTTGCCATCATCGACGTAAAAATGAATTCCAAAGTTTATCAAGACATTTTGCAGGAGAATGTAAGGCTGTCTGCCAATTGAAGCTCAACAGAAGTTAAGTGATGCAACAGGACAACAACCCAAAAGACATAAGTAAATCAACAACAGAATGGCTTGAACAGAAGAAAATATGCCTTCTGGAGTGGCCCAGTCAGTGCTGACCTCAACCCAATTGAGAAGCTGTGGCATGACCTCAAGTGAGCGGTCCACACCAGACATCCCAAGAATATTGCTGAACTGAAACAGTTTTCCTCCTAATCATTGTGCAGGTCTGATCTGCAACTACAGAAAACATTTGATTGAGGTTATTGCTGCCAAAGGAGGGTCAACCTGTTATTAAATCCAAGGGTTCACATACTTTTTCCAACCTGCACTGTGAATGTTTACACGGTATGCTCAATAAAGACATGAAAAAGTGTAATTGTTTTTGTGTTATTAGATTAAGCAGAATGTGTTTGTCTATCGTTGTGACTTAGATGAAGATCAGATCAAATGTTATGACCAATTTATGCAGAAATCCAGGTCATTCTAAAGGGTTTACATAGTTTTTATTCCCACTGTACATTGTAATATTTCTGATAACCAACTTTCGAACTCTGCCCATAACATTTAGACTTTATAGCATTCCCAGAAGGCATGGATTATTGAGTCGTTGTTAGTTTTGCACTTAAGACACGACTCTGCTGTCGTTAACTGTAATTTTGTTAGTTATGTTCCAACTTTCCCTCCATCTTGTGCCAATATCAGTTACTTTTAAGTCTTGGTTCCAATAGTTAATATTTTTTTCTAAGAGATTGTCAGTTGGTTATGAACTCCGCAAGGTTTTGTATATCTTACCCATCATATGAATATCCTTTTCGGACTCAAATAAGATTCCCGCAAGATTGCTATGATGCCCAAACGATTTCAAATAGACAATTCTTGGTATGAAACTTTCAAGTTATCTACACTAGTCAGTCCAAAATTACTTTTTAATTATGTCATGGAAATGTATTTATTTCCTAATAGAAAGTAATTTCCTGTTTCTATGCCTTTAGTTTTCCATGTGGATCAATCTGTTAATTCTGAAAAGCTGTCCAAGGATTTTTCCATAGGGTTGTGTTTTTAGGGAGAGATATTGGTTCTTGTAGAATCCGTTTCATTTTCTTCGATATTGTTAGTGTTCTTAACTAGGAAGTTGTTCATGTTCTGACATGCTGAACACACCGCCCGAACTTGTTTCTATTTTAGACACTTGATGCGATGCAAGTCCCGCCTCTCCCATCTCCTCATTGGTTTTTATGAATCATACCCACGGGGGTGATTGAAAGATGAACGAGGTCCACACTCCAGTCCAGTTGGTAGCAGTAATGCACCTTAAAGTTGGTTGCCAACCACCATATAAAATCCACAGAAGAAGACTGAAGGAGGAGATATTACTAGATACCAACGAGGTTTCCCCCTTTTATTTGTGGATTAATTGTCAGAGTAGAGAACACACGATTTTCTGTGATTTTCTTGGACCCAAAATGGGTCCAAATTCTACAAAAAAAAGAACCTTGTGCATTTCAGGTAAAATAACCCAATGTTTATATCCCAGGACAAATTAGCTAGCTACAGCAAGCTAGCTTGCTAAATGTTTCATATGTGTTTTGACCTGTCCCCAAATTAATATAGTCAGTATGCTCAGAGTTCGTTTTGATATTTCAACCTGCATGTCCTGATCGCGTCTGGTGTGGATGGACAAAATCAACGAGCCCGTTATGCCCCCTTTTGCCCCCTCGTGGAGCCGGGTCTGCCAGAAGCAATATCCACAAACTAATTATTGTCTAACAAGCCCCAGGGGTCAGGCTGTTTGTGGAGAGGTAAGCTCATACAGCACTTTACATTTCATTAGCGGTGTTCCCCCTACACCCCACAAGCAGCTGAGACATTCCATAAACACTTGGCTTGCCAGCCAGCAGCACAGAGGGCCCTTTGAGTAGGACCTGGGAGTGGAGCTAAGACCAAGGGGACCAGAGGGGCGAAACAGAGCACAAGAGAGGATTAGAGCGAAGAGGGAAGCCTGGAGCGAGGGACAAAAGCTCAAACATTTCTCATGCTTTTCTACCATTATCTTTAAGAAAATATCTGGATATGGAAAACAGCCTGGGGTGACACCAGTACTTTCAAACCTGGATGTAGTAGGCCGACTGCACTTAAAATAATGTAGAGGACTGTCCATGTTCTGTTAGATCTGAAAGTATTTCAAGGTTGAGAGTTGAAATCGTGCCAAGTAGGCTACTGCCCAACCATTTACCCCTATGCTGGTGTAACTTGAACTGGACAGGGTCTGCTCATTTGAGAGATTAATGATGTGTTTGTCCCTGTGCTCCCTCTGACTGCAGCTGGTAGGGCCCTGGCCTGCTGCTCTGATCCCCTGCCAGCTCTCCAGGAACACTCCCACTGCACCGTTTTCCCAAGTCAACCACCTGGGAGGACAGGTGACAGGAAACACAGAGCTCACTCACGGTGCACAAGAGCTCTGTCCCTTTTCTGTGCTGGCCCCACTTCATCTACATTTTTAGACACAAGTCTTGAATGTAAACTCAAAAGGGGAGTGAGTGGCCCATTTCTTTTGCTTCCTTAACGACTAAAAGCTGAGAATGTTGACGTTCAGGTACAAAAACCAGCCTGTGTGAGCTTCATCAGGAGCTCTGAAAGATTAATGATTGGACCGTTAACCTGGAGGGTGGGCCACCACCATCTCTCTACCTCCTGCTGTGATTACAAATACAGCCCTGGACTGATGCCAGACACCCAGAGAGATAGGATCACTACAAAACAGACTAAGTGAAAGCTTCACATTTGTGTCAAAGGAGACATACAGACCTGTCTAATTGATACTAAGCAGAGGCTACTCTTGGCCTGGCAGAGGTTCACTCAAACTGAAGACATTCTAACAAACACAAGCCCCAGTAGCCCATCTTATAATGTACTCATCATTAGCCATAAGACATTTCTGTGAGCCATACAGTAGGAAAAAGCCCTGGCCACTGGCATGTCTGTCAATGTCATAGTGATAATTAACTATGGCAAAGCAGACACATCATAGAAGTGGCCTCATTTAAGCCACACAGCTAATCAGCAGCTCTATTCACAGCCAGGACTGACAATTGGCCTAGATATCCACAAACGAGGAGAATGTGCTCATTCTCTTATTCCTGTGCTATTCTAGGAAGACGAGACCTTAGAGATGTGACCATTTTAGACGGGCTGTTTTCCCATGATTACAAGCAAGAGGTAAAGCAGGGTTGGTGGAGTCAGTGTGGCAAGGACTGAGGCCCATTTATGACAGTCAGTACTGTACCCAATGCCAGGGCTGACCTTTTTCAGGCAGAGCCAGCCACCATGCCAGGTAGTAAAACACTAGGAGGGCTGCAGGGTACCTGTCAGTGCCACCCTGTGTTTGACAGGTTCGCCGCTCATGCAGTCACAGAGAACCCCCCCCCCCCAAAAACAACAACATTGGAGATGTATTTTCTTCTTAAAATGTAGCAATGACTTAGTGCAACTTAAATGAATTCAAATGAAGCCACTGCCATTTGAAAGGAACATATAAAACCTCTGCACAACACTGTATACATTTGTAACGGCAGCATCCCTTCCTCTGCATATATATTGTAGGTATCCACTCACCGGACAGTTTATTAGGTACACCCCGGTAGCGAAAATGGATCGCTCCTACAGACAGTGAGTTACGTGGCCGTGGCTTGCTATATAAAGCAGGCAGACAGGCATGCAGCCACTGTTCGATTGAACTTTATAATAGGTAAAATAAGTGATCTAAGCTACTTTGCGCGTGCTATAGTCGTTGGTGCCAGGCGCGCCGGATCTATTATCTCATAAACGGCCACCCTCCTGGGCTTATCACGCACGACAGTGTCTAGGGTTTACAGAGAATGGTGCGACAAATAAAAACATCCAATCAGCGGAAGCCCTGTGGGCAAAAAGGTCGAAGGAGAATGGCAAGAATCGTGCAAGCTAACAAGCGGGCTACAAACAGACAAATAACGGCGCAGTACAACAGTGGTGTGCAGAACGACATCCTTGTCACGGATGTGCTATCGCAGCAGACAACCACACCGGATTCCACTCCTATCAGCTAAAAACAAGAAGAAGCAGCTCCAGTGGGCACACGGTCAGCAACACTGGACAATTGAGTGGAAGCCACCGTGCTTCTACACCAGCATTGCTTGCTGTTTGGGGTTTTAGGCTGCGTTTCTGTACAGCACTTTGAGATATCAGCTGATGTAAGAAGGGCTATATAAATAAATTTGGAGTGGAAAAACATTGGCTGCAACATGACAGCGAGTTCAGTCAACTTTAACTTCTGTGCAGTCCCCAGACCTCAACACAATAGAGCATCTCCCGGTACTAGATGGGTGTACCTAATAAACTGGCCAGGTCAATGTACACAAAACATTAAGAACACCTGCTCTTTCCATGACAGACTGACCAGGTGAATCCAGGTGAAAGCTATGATCCCTTATTGATATCACTTGTTAAATCTACTTCAATCAGTGTAGATGAAGGAAAAGAGACAGGAAAAATAAGGATTTTTAAGCCTCGAGACAGACATGGATTGGGTTGTGTACCATTCACAGGGTGAATGGGCAAGACAAAATATTGAAGTGCCTTTTAATGGGGTATGGTCGTAGGTGCCAGGCTCACCGGTGTGTGACAAGAACTGCACCGCTGCTGGGTTTTTCACACTCAACAGCTTCCTGTGTGTATCAAGAATGGTCCACCACCTAAAGGACATCCAGCCAACTTGACACAAATGTGGGAAGTATTGGAGTCAACATGGGCCAGCATCAGTGGAGGCTCCTCAGCGGAGGACCATCCTCCTCAGTGAATTTCATTTAAAATATATATATATATATATATATATATATATATATATATATATATATATATATTTCACATCACCATACACTATTTTGCAATGAAGGTCTGCAGTAGCCTCAACAGCACTCTGTAGGGTAGCACCATGTGGTAGCCGGAGGACAACTAGCTTCCGTCCTCCTCTGGGTACATTGACTTCAATACAAAACCTAGAAGGCTCTTGGTTCTCACCCCCTTCCATTGACTTACAAAGTAATTATTACAACTTCCAGAGGATGTCCTCCAACCTATATGAACTGACATGTTGTCCACCCAATCAAAAGTTCAGAGAAGTAATCTAGTACTGAAAGCATAACAGTTTTGAACAAATTAATTTCTTCCAAAATTAAGGACAAGCGAGACAGTGAGCTAGCTATATTTGGTTGTATTTTTTTAAACTTTCACTTAGCTAACTGAATGCAGCTAGCTAGTTTAGCCTACTCAAACACCTGGCTCAAGACAGAGAGGGATGCTATGTTAGCTAACTGACTATGGCTATCCAACACTGAATCTCTTCCAAGTCACGGTAAGCTTTTGGTTTTAATCATTTATTACCATCGGGGCCCGCCGGTGTAACTGCTAAACTGCTTGCTGACTGTATTGTATGATTGTAGCGGGTTTACTAAAGTGTTAGTTCTAGTAGCTATGTTGACTATGAGGTGACAACAACATAGGCTGTGCGTAGCGGTTAGCAGTCATGATATGAAGGTTTGTTTTTGAAAGGTTTTTTCACCTGGTCACAGACAGCAGATGTGTTATACACTGAAGTCTACAAGTGAAGGGAAAAAGTGAGAGGAGAGCATGTAGATAGTTGCAAGAAGGAATTATATATGCAAGTAGGCAAAGTGATCATGCTGTTTTTATATTGCTGCGTGTGATCAGGGGTGTATTCATTCCACCGATTCTGTTGAATTTTTATTTTTATAGGGTTATAGTAACCTCATGATGGGCACAGGAAAATGTGAGTATCGTGTAGTAGCCTAAACCGATCACGGTTACATTGAGCTGGGTGAATGGAATATGAATGACAGTCATCCAATATGCTCTAATAGAAATAAGGCAAAGCTCATTCATTTTTTTTAAAGCACCACCCGCCACCGGCCAGCATCCCTGTGGAACGCTTTCGACACCTTGTAGAGTCCATGCCCCAACGAACTGAGGCTGTTCTGAGGGCAAAATGAAGGGGGGTGCAACTCAATATTAGGATGGTGTTCCGAATGTTTGGTATGTCTGTAAATTGTATATCCTCACTGTAAATCAGCTTTACGTTTACTGTATTTATATTATTTATGCTGACATGTTCTGCATATTGTCTATTGCTGGCATCACCTATTCACTAAGTCAAATTCCAGGTATGTGCAAATGTACTTGGCAAATAAAGTCATTCCGATTCTTGTAAAGCTAAATAGTCACCAGAACGCTTATGTAACTGGAGCACAGTGGCCCTTTATAACATTGACATTATAAGCTAGCTTTACTCAGCAGATTAAAATGAAATTTACTGAATGTTGCAATGAGTTTTGTTATAAAACAAAAAGAAAAACTGATTTTCCCATACTCGCTCAAAATCACTGACCAAAATAGAGAATAGTGGATTGTCATGCTCGCCTAAAAACCACTGCTTACCACAGCACTGATCCAGCAATGTGCGCAATAGCCCTAATGTTCTTACGACATCAGAAAATAAATCCAGATTTCCATTAATCCACGAAGCCCGGTTTACATGAAGTGATCCTGCAGCAGGACTGTTACCTCAGCAACACGGCCATTTAGACCACCACTCCAGGGCCAGGCTCAGCGGCATTGTTTCTGCTTAACATTTAACCAGCAAGCTGCAGCAATCACAGTAAGCTAACTGTCCAGTTTACTAAGGCTTCAGTCAAAACATGTGTCTTTGTATCTGATAGCCTGTTTCCCCATTTCCTACAGGTCAAGCAGCATTGGTAAATGGGTGTTATTGTGAATAAACAATAATGTGGCGAGACAATGTAGAAAACAACCCATGATAGTGTAATTGTAATATCAAAAAAGCTAAATATTTGACCACAAGTCAAAAGGAATCTGTATTTCTGTCAGAAGAGCCAAACACTGGCTTACAGTTCTCAGACAATTTGCTTGTTCATTGCATGTTTGGTTTTAAATGTTTTCTAGCCCATCACCTTACATAACAGCCTGTTCTCAACAATTGCTACTGAAAATCTGCTCCAATCAGCATGTATTTTTTGTAATAACGTCAAAAAATGTTTTGGCTCTTCTCATATGAATTCGCATAGCTTTTATTTGTTGAGCCTAGCAACCAATGACCCTGACGGATTCACTACAACAGACCGTCTGTTAAGACTTCAGTGAAATCATGTAATATGTGGCATTGAGTCACCCCTTTTCACTTAGACAATCATTTCTTTAATTGATTCACCATCATAGACAAATCATACAGCCTCTCATGTATTAAAGCTTTCATAAATATTTTGCATGGGAACTCACTCTTCACTGTCCTTGGCAGCACCTAGTAAGACCACCCCATCCCACTTAACATTGCTACATTGTTGCAGTGTCAATACATACTCTGCATGAGTGATTCTCCTATTGTGTTCACACATCACAACAGGAAACACCGAGGCCTGAGATTTTGATGGGAAGCCATGTGACACACTTTGAGCCCTCCGTCCTCTTTTTAGTGAGAGTTATCAGCCCTTTTCCTCCCCACCCCCAACAAAGAGCCTCCCTAAATTCATCACGCTACACAAGCCCCTTTAAGTTAATTACTTCTAGCCAAGGACAACAACGCTGATGTGTGCTGACACAAAAACACTCTGGGTGGACAGGGCCGAGTGACTGGGCAGCCTGAGGGCACGCACTGTCTCAATCAGGGCATGTCCACAAGAGCACTAGTCCACTCAATAGGAGAGCAGAGGGGGGGGGGGGACAGGCATGTTTACAAAGTGAAAACAAAACAGTCGTACAATCTACAAAGAACCACACAAGCACTAGGGTGCTTTGCAATGGTTGGGCTGTGCTAATGGTTTAATGTATTCATATGGAAAACTTCTTGGCAGATGCATGGTACACTAGATCTAAATAATTCCTTCTTTTCCTTCGACATGTTGCAGGTGCACATATACTGTAAGCACATCCGTGCTTGAGGAGAGGTCTAGGTTAGGGCAAGTACAGGCATCTCTAATAAACATGAAACGGTAGTGGTTATTGAGCCCTAGGGTGCATTAACAATTCTCGTGCTTTTATACAGTGTCTCATCAAATGGAAATGAAAACAGAGGATAGAAAATATCTTGATTACAAAAGGACAGAGACTATGTCCTTGCAGACCTACCCAGATCTCCATGGAGACTGTTGTCATGCGAGGTCCTACTAGATGTAGTGGAGTTCCCATCGTCGGGCCAGATCTGACCTGTTTTACGGACACCCACGATGGAGGCCTCGGACACCAACACCTGCTGCTTCAGACGTTTCTGAGACAAAGGGGTGGGGGGGCTGCTGCTGTCAAAGGACTGCTGGGAAATCTGGGACGGAGAGCGGCTCTTCGGTCTGTACATATGATAGGTTGTGGGACTTGGTGACACGTGACTTGACTGGCCAGAGGAGAAGTCCTCCTCGCTGGACGTTAGGTTCTCATTGGAGCTGCAGTCTGGGGTGTAGCCGCCCCCAACATCATCAAAACTCCCAGGTGAGTAGGAGCGCCTTGGCCAGGTGAGGTGGGAGTCCTCCTCCACACTGTGGTCCCTGATGTGGATGATCCTCCCCTCCCCCATCATCCCCCCGACATACACACTGGTGTAGGGCTGACAGTCTGCCGGTTGTCTCCCCCCATTGGAACGGATCACACTGTCCTTGAAGAAATGTGGGTTCACCTCTGCTGCATCATCATACAGCCCATTGTAGCCACAGCCGCCCTCTGTGGATCTGCCTCGGAGGACAGATTTGCGGATCTCCCCCGTCGCAGTGGATAGGTTCCCAGGTAGAGAGTGCAGGGACCTCTTCCGCTCCATTTGCATGGCCTGGCAGCCCAGGCTGCTGATCTTGTCTGAGACCTCCCTGTCATTGACCTTCACTAAGCCTCTCTCATGGTGGTACTCCATGTTCACGTAAAAGGGTCTCTCTGTTCCACCAACCCCTTTCCCATCTCCTGCCGTGTGAGAGTTGGCTCTCTTGATGTGCTCAAAGTTGGACCTCAGTGCTGCTACTGAGCCCATGCCTACCCTGTCCAGATTTGTGTCTGGAGGACCCACTGTAGGCCTGTGAGGGGAGAAGCCACCACTCTGTTTGGAGGGAGACACCCCATCCACCTCTCCCTCTGGATACTGTTTACACCCTGTGTCAACTACCTCTCCTGGCTGCTCCTCCAATGAAGGCTCATCTAAGTGGGATCTCTGGGTGTCTGAAACACTGGCTTGGTCTCCAATATTCATTAGGGACATCTTCTTGATGCCCCATCTCTGTCCATCATATGCCTTCCTCTCCTTGGCCAGTAACGTCTGCAGGTAGATCATCCGAAAGCGCTCCTTGTTGACCTCCAACTCCAGCTGCCTGATAGATGCCTTGCATTTCTCAAGCTCCTGCTCAACATCCCCCAACGATTTCAGCTCCATGTTTGGGGGATTTGACTCCGGGAACTGGGCTTTCCAAGCCTCTACAAAACCCACTGGTTCGACCATTTAAAAAAATAACGTAGTTCACTGAGAATAGAGTAGAAACTTCTACAAAAAATTCTACTAAACGATATGATTAGTTTCCAATCAAAATAATTTCTAAAGTATGACTTATAATGGCCATTAGAAGCTATTTCCACACTTCACTGACTGAATACAGTTTTCAGAAGACTCGTGCACATTTTTCTTATGGTTCTAACGTTAGTTATCAACATATCAACTCGCATAGTATAGGATGCCATGAGGACTGAGAATGACGACCCAGTTCAGATTCCTGCAACAACAAAAACATAAAGTGTCCTTATCTTCTGTAAGTAATGTCAGTAGACAATGATCCTTCATTCATCGTAAAAGCAGCAGCACTGTGCTATATCCATACGTTCCATCCAATGATTTAGTGAAAGTCCAATAACAATTGTACATTTCCACTGTAATTCCTGTTTTTCGTGTTAATTCGTTAGTCCGCATCTAATTGAAAGTTAGTTCGAATGTTCTCTCGTTAACCTTAGATCCACCACACATGATATACACTTCGTTTGATCGCACGCTACAGTTACTGTGTTTTGCTCATTTTATTTAGGTTGAGTTAGTGCTGAAAAGAGAGGGAGGGACTTTGATGTGATTGAGGGCCAGTCCAGTTTTAAAGACACAGGCACGTCGAAAAAACAAGAAATCCAAGCTGAAGAAAAAAAACTGATAATGATATGGTCTATATTATGTAAGTAATAATATAGACTAATCTATTACCATTTTGTAAGATTAAAAACAGATATGTTTTATTACGGTATATATACCGTCTGAAATATCGATATTTGTCTCCATCTAATGGTACAAAAGAGAAATCCAGACAGACAAGAACATGCGTGTGCGCTGGTGGCAGAGTCTGCGCAGCTTGTCCCACTCTCTCTTCAGAGAGAAGAGGCGAAGCGAGTATTTTTTATTAAACTAGGTAAGTCAGTTGAGAACAAATTCTTATTTACAAAGACGGCCTAGGAACAGTGGGTTAAATGCCTTGTTCAGAACGACAGATTTGTACCTTGTCACCACGAGGATTCAATCTAGCAACCTCTTGGTTACTGGCCGAACGCGCTAACCACTAGGCTACCCTTTTCTCCTCGCCCAATATCTGTTAAACAAAACAAGACCACGAAAGATTTTTTTTATGGAGACCAATGTGAGATTGTCAATTTGGTCAAAAAAAACTTGAAATGCTAATTTGCTACGTGGGGCTTATTTGATCAATAGACATTTCGTAATGGTGGCATTTCGACAACTTTGATATTGGAGTTGTGCCTGTTGTCATAAAGATAGATAGAGGACTCATGATATATACAATTTTATTATGGACATTGCCAATGAGGACTTCCACCATTTTAAAGTAGTCAACTGGGTGGGGATTCCTATGAGTTGGGAGCAATTAGCCAATGAAGAAGAAGAAATTGACTACTTTAAAATGGAGATAGTCTCAATGGTGCTGTCACAGACACAGATTGGCCCCTTTATTCAAAAGCGTATCTGCATTGGCTAGAATGGTCCCACCTGATCTCACTTCCTGCCGCCTATCTTCCATGTCAAACTAGCAACATTAAGGTTTTATTTATTTATTTTTATTTAACTAGGCAAGTCAGTTAAGAACAAATTCTTATTTACAATGACGGCCAAACCCGGACGACGATGGGCCAATTGTGTGCCGCCCTATGGGACTCCCAATCACAGCCAGTTGTGATACAGCCTGCAATCGAACCAGGGTCTGTAGTGACACCTCTAGCACTGAGATGGATGCAGTGCCTTAGACCACTGCACCACTCGGTAGCACATGAGTCACATGATCATACAGATTTTTTTTCGAATTAAAAGTCCCTCTGAAAAATGTTTACTTAGATGATTTTTTTATTTAAATCACAAAAAATATTGTTTAAAGTAAAAAAAACATTTATTGAAAATAACAACAATATATTATAGAAATCAATGAACTATTTACTATATGACCCAAACAATTATAGTGATGAGTTTTTTTCTTATAGTCCCTTTAAAAAACAACAATAACATCACAATACCAACACTGTTGCTGGAAGTATTAGTGTTTTTTAACTGCTAACAGAACAGGATTTATTCATGTTTAGAAGAGAACATTTTCAAATTGACCCTATCCAGGAGTAACTTTTGGATGAGGCCACAGAGCTAGGCTCAGTCTGTCTTATCTGGTATACTGTGTGATCTTATGCATTCTCTCTGTAATTTGGCTCTATCTCTCTCTTTCTCTCTGTTATCTCTCGGGTTACCTTGTCCCGGACCAGCTGTTTCTACCCCCCTTCTCTCTCTCTTTCTTTCTCTCTCTCTCTCTCTCTCTCTCTCTCTCTCTCTCTCTCTCTCTCCCTCTCTCGCTTCCTATCTATCTCCCTCCCCCATCTCTGTCTCACTATCCTCTCTGTCTCTCTCGCTATCTATCTCCCTCCCCCATCTCTGTCTCACTCTCACTCTCCTCTCTCTCACTCTCGCTCTCGTTCTCTTCTGTCTGTCTCTCTCTCTCCCAGGCAGGGGAGTCTGTCCTCAGTGTTCTGGCAGGTTGTAAGATGGTTAGGAAGCTGTCGAAGATGGAGAGTGAGACGTACACATCACAAACAAACTGAAATGGTCCACCCACACAGACAGTGTGATGAAGAAGGCGCAATAGCGCCTCTTCAACCTCAGGAGGCTGAAGAAATGTGGCTTGTCACCGAGCCACTGCCTGTTTGCACCACTATCATCCAGAAGGCGAGGTCAGTACAGGTGCATCAAAGCTGGGACCGAGAGACTGAAAAGCAGCTTCTATCTCAAGGCCATCAGACTGCTAAACAGCAATCACTAACTCAGAGAGGCTGCTTCCTACATTGAGACCCAATCACTGGCCACTTTAATAAATGGATCAGTCACTTTAAACAATGCCACTTTAAATAATGCCACTTTAATAATGTTTACATATCTTACATTACTCATATCATATGTATATACTGTATTTTATACCACCTATTGCACCTATGCCGCTCGGCCATCGCTCATTCATATATTTATATGTACATATTCTTATTCCATCCCTTTAGATTTGTGTGTATTAGGTAGTTGTTGGGGAATTGTTAGATTACTTGTTAGATTTTAATGCACTGTCGCAACTAGAAGCACACGCATTTCGCTACACTCGCTTTAACATCTGCTAACCATGTGTATGTGACCAATAAAATTTGATTTGACATACTGGAACATGCTGTTTCAACATACACATCCAGGCAAACTGACGCTTACATTTGTGTAATTGCTGAACCATGATTTTGTTTGTCTTCTCTGTGTCCCTCTGTCCTCCAGTCTGACATGTTGCGCTCACTATCCACCACAAGATCCACAGTCAGCATGGAGGACTTGTTCAAGACCAGGGAGTTCGCAGAGGACTTTGGACAGGAGGGCTGAGAGGTCCTGGTCCGCCCGGGGCTTTACTACTCCTTACCCTGTCTCTCCGTACAAGCCCCATTCGTACGACGTCCTATCAAATAGTAGCTACAGCATTACGACGCTACAAACTTGGAGTTGTTTGACTAACCTGAATTGGCAAGAATGATGGAGCATTTGAACTTCATTCATATTATTTCCCTCTGATCATACGCTATTGGACAG
Organism: Salvelinus sp. IW2-2015; assembly: GCF_002910315.2. Taxonomy (NCBI): domain Eukaryota; kingdom Metazoa; phylum Chordata; class Actinopteri; order Salmoniformes; family Salmonidae; genus Salvelinus; species Salvelinus sp. IW2-2015. Next base: position 12,404,996 of record NC_036872.1, read on the forward strand.
TCCTGAAGACTGAAAGACTGTATTTCTTTCATATTCATCCTGCACTTTTACAGTGAGTACAGAGCTCATCATTGAGTGGGGGAGGTGTTTACATTTCAGTATTTCTCAGAATTTTTTCAGTAATTTTCAGTAGAAGAGCCCTTTTCTATTTCTGGATTTGAACATTGGAAATAATAACTTCCGGCGCCATCGGGAGTTTTCCATAGGAAAGCGCTATCACTATCTACTGGTTTTAATGTCTATGTTATTACATTCTAATGGTGGTCCTGTAGAGCATGAAGCTTGCAGGGCCAGGGTTGTGGGTTTGATTCCCGGGGCCACCCATACGTAAAATGTATGCACGAATGACTGTCGCTTTGGATAAAAGCATCTGTTAAATAGCATATATTATTATTACATTGTTAAAACAACAGACCTACAATGTGAAGGTCTTTTGGTTTTTCAAATTAATATTTGTGTGGAAAGTTTACATCAGTTGGAAAAGCAGCACATGTATCTGTTTAATTATTATCTGATTCAGAAGTTGTGGACAGAAATGTTGGTAGAAATAAATAAGGTGTAGTCTGTATTAAAACTTCTTCTTAATAGGGGGCGCTGTTTTCACTTTGGGAAAAAAACGTGCCCAAATTAAACGGCCTCGTACTCTGTTCTAGATCATACAATATGCATATTATTATTACTATTGGATAGAAAACACTCTGAAGTTTCTAAAACTGTTTGAATTATATCTGTGAGTAAAACAGAACTCATTTGGCAGCAAACTTCCAGACAGGAAGTGAAAATTCTGAAAATGGGGCTCTGTGTCAGGGCCTGCCTATTCAACTGGCTTATATTTATGGATCTGTATGCACTTCATACGCCTTCCACTAGATGTCAACAGGCAGTAGAATGTTGAATGGGGTGTCTAGCTTGATGGGAGGCCGAATGAGAGCTTTTGGAGTGACAGGTCCGCTCTTTTGTCAGTTTTCAACTGCGCACCAGGGGAACTCCACATTGTCTTCTGAAATGCGTTACGTATACACGACGAAATGCTCCGGCTCTGATTTTATTGGATACATATGAGAAAAACATCATAAAGTAGGATTTTTCAACCGAGTTTGACCAGTTTATTCAAYGTTTATTGGGACTTTTGGAATTTTTCGTTCCAGGCGCAMCGATTTCTTGGACATGTGTCCTCCACATGGCTAGCCAAAGTTGCTAATTCGACAGAAGAAATGGACATTCTAAAACCAAACAACGATTTATTCTGGAACTAGGACTCCTTGCAAAACATTCTGATGGAAGACCATCAAAAGTAAGAGAATATTTATGATGTTATTTCGTATTTTTGTGTTTTATGTTGGCTCCAACAAGGCGGAGAATTGTAGGGCGATGTCTCACAATATTGCATGCTGTATGTTGTAGTAAAGTTATTTTAAAAAATCTAACACAGCGGTTGCATTAAGAACCAGTGTATCTTTCATTTGCTGTACAACATGTATTTTTTAGTAAAGTTTATGATGAGTTCTTTGGTTAGATTAGGTGACTGTCCAAAATATCTCCGGACATTTTGGTGCATTGTGGCTACGTATTCACAATGTAAAACCACGATTTGTAGCTCTAAATATGCACATTTTCGAACAAAACATAAATGTATTGTATAACATGATGTTATAAGGCTGTCATCTGATGAAGTTGTCCAAAGGTTAGTGATTAATTTTATCTCTATTTCTGGGTTTTGTGAAAGCTATGTTGGCGGTGAATAAATGGCGTTGTGTGTTTGGCTATTGTGGTGAGCTAATATAAATATATATTGTGTTTTCGCTGTAAAACACTTAAAAAATYGGAAATATTGGCTGGATTCACAAGATGTTTATCTTTCATTTGCTGTACACCATGTATGTTTCATAAATGTTTTATGATGAGTATTTATTTATTTCACGTTGCTCTCTGTAATTATTCTGGCTGTTTTGGTGCTATTTGTGATGGTGGCTGCAATGTAAAACTACGATTTATACCTCAAATATGCACATTTTCGAACAAAACATAAATGTATTGTATAGCATGATGTTATAAGACTGTCATCTGATGAAGTTGTTCAAGGTTAGTGATTAATTTTATCTATATTTGTGGGTTTTGTGAAAGCTACCTATGTGGTGGAAACATGGTGAAAACATGGCGTTGTGTGTTTGGCTATTGTGGTGAGCTAATATAAATATATATTGTGTTTTCGCTGTAAAACATTTTAAAAATCGGAAATGATGTCTGGATTCTCAAGATGTTTATCTTTCATTTGCTGTATTGGACTTGTGATTTCATGAAATTATATTATATGATATCCCTGTCGCGTTAGGCTAGGCTATGCTAGTCAGCTTTTTTGATGAGGAGGATCCCGGATCCGGGAGGGAGACTCGTTAGAGGTTTTAACCAGTGATCTACTATAATACAGGGTATAATGTAAAGTTAAAATAAAATAATGACAAGTACAACTTACATTTTTTAATTCAGGTTTCATTAAGTATGCCACGCCCTGACTTTAGAGAGCCTTTTTATGTCTCTATTTGGTTTGGTCAGGGTGTGATTTGGCGTGGGCATTCTATGTTTTGTTTTCTATGATTTTGTGTTTCTATGTTTTGGCCGGGTATGGCTCTCAATCAGGGACAGCTGTCTATCTTTGTCTCTGATTGGGAACCATACTTAGGTAGCCATTTTTCCCTCCTTTCGTTGTGGGTAGTTGTCTTTGTTTGTGGCACTATAGCACTTAAGCTTCACGGTCATTTTTGTAATGTTTATTGTTTTGTTGGTGTCATTCCTAAATAAAAGTAATGTACGCTCACGACGCTGCACCTTGGTCCGCTTCTTCCAGCATCGGCCGTGACAAAGTCAGGTTAACTTGGTTATGTGTAACAGCATTGAGATCCCCTCTCGGACCAAAAATGTATTATTATTGAACCAATATACCCTCAACTATACAGAGACACAGCAATAGTAATATGCCAACCATATTGGAACAATATGATAGTGTCTGTTGTGGAACTATTATTTACAATGTTCAAATCCAGAAATATAAAAGGGCTCTTCTAATGAATATTACAGAAAAAATTATTCCTATGGAAAACTCAAGAAGCCGGAAGTATTTGAATTTGAAGCACCCCATATTGCTGAATGGGGCTAAATGGCACCAAAAATCGCTAAGGATCATGGTGAAAATGGCCGGAACTAGCAAAGCATCATGGTCAATGTTGTAATTTTCATCCTGCCAAAGAGAGCCAACCTTAATGTCTATGGCACAGACAGTGTCTTAGAAAGCCTAAATCAAATCCAAATAAAATGTTTTTGGTCACGTACAACTCAATATTAGGAAGGTGTTCCTAATGTTTGGTATACTCAGTGTACTGTATATGTACAGTATATGACGGTGTGTATAGACAGTATGGAGCGTCTATGAATAGAAAAGGTGTGTACAGCAGTAGTTGTATACTAGAATACAGTATATACAGTGGGGAGAACAAGTATTTGACACACTGCAGATTTTGCAGGTTTTCCTACTTACAAAGCATGTAGAGGTCTGTAATTTTTATCATAGGTACACTTCAATATGAGAGACGGAATCTAAAACAAAAATCCAGAAAATCACATTGTATGATTTTTAAGTAATTCATTTGCATTTATTGCATGACATAAGTATTTGATACATCAAAAAAGCAGAACTTAATATTTGGTACAGAAACCTTTGTTTGCAATTACAGAGATCATACGTTTCCTGTAGTTCTTGACCAGGTTTGCACACACTGCAGCAGGGATTTTGGCCCACTCCTCCATACAGACCTTCTCCAGATCCTTCAGGTTTCGGGGCTGTCGCTGGGCAATACGGACTTTCAGCTCCCTCCAAAGATTTTCTATTGGGTTCAGGTCTGGAGACTGGCTAGGCCACTCCAGGACCTTGAGATGCGTCTTACGGAGCCACTCCTTAGTTGCCCTGGCTGTGTGTTTTGTGGTCGTTGTCATGCTGGAAGACCCAGCCACGACCCATCTTCAATGCTCTTACTGAGGGAAGGAGGTTGTTGGCCAAGATCTCGCGATACATGGCCCCACCCATCCTCCCCTCAATACGGTGCAGTCGTCCTGTCCCCTTTGCAGAAAAGGCATCCCAAAGAATGATGTTTCCACCTCCATGCTTCCCAGTTGGGAGGGTGTTCTTGGGGTTGTACTCATCCTTCTTCTTCCTCCAAACACGGCGAGTGGAGTTTAGACCAAAAAGCTATTTTTGTCTCTCAGACCACAACCTTCTCCCATTCCTCCTCTGGATCATCCAGATGGTCATTGGCAAACTTCAGACGGGCCGGGACATGCGCTGGCTTGAGCAGGGGGACCTTGCGTGCGCTGCAGGATTTTAATCCATGACGGCGTAGTGTGTTACTAATGGTTTCTTTAGGACTGTGGTCCCAGCTCTTCTTCGGGTCATTGACCAGGTCCTGCCGTGTAGTTCTGGGCTGATCCCTCACCTTCCTCATGATCAATGATGCCCCACGAGGTGAGATCTTGCATGGAGCCCCAGACCGAGGGTGATTGACCATCATCTTGAACTTCTTCCATTTTCTTAATACTTGCGCCAACAGTTGTTGCCTTCTCACCAAGCTCTTGCCTATTGTCCTGTAGCCCATCCCAGCCTTGTGCAGGTCTACAATTTTTATCCCTGATGTCCTTACACAGCTCTCTGGTCTTGGCCATTGTGGAGAGGTTGGAGTCTGTTTGAGTGTGTGGACAGGTGTCTTTTATACAGGTAACGAGTTCAAACAGGTGCAGTTAATACAGGTAATGAGTGGAGAACAGGAGGGCTTCTTAAAGAAAAACTAACAGGTCTGTGAGAGCCGGAATTCTTACTGGTTGGTAGGTGATCAAATACTTATGTCATGCAATAAAATGCAAATTAATTACTTAAAAATCATACAATGTGAATTTCTGGGTTTTTGTTTTAGATTCCGTCTCTCACAGTTGAAGTGTACCTATGATAAAAATGACAGACCTCTACATGCTTTGTAAGTAGGAAAACCTGCAAAATCGGCAGTGTATCAAATACTGTTCTTCCCCACTGTACATATGAAGTGGGTAAAACAGTATGTAAACATTATTAAAGTGACCAGTTTCAATGACAATGTACATAGGGCAGCATCTCTAAGGTGCAGGATTGAGTACAGGGTGGAAGCTGGCTAGTAACAGTGACTAAAGTTCAGGGCAGGGTACTGGGTGGAGGCCGGCTAGTGGTGACTCTTTAACAGTCTGATGGCCTGGAGATGGAAGCTGTTTTTTAGTTTCTCGGTCCCCAGCTTTGATGCACCTGCACAGTCTCTGCCGTCTAGATGATGACACAAACCTACCAGACAAGTTAAATTACTTCTATGCTCGCTTCGAGGCAAGTAACACTGAAACACGCATGAGAGCACCAGCTGTTTCCGGATGACTGTGTGATCATGCACTCACGTCTGTAGCCATGAAGTGCTTTGAAAGGCTGATCATGGCTCACATCAGCGCCATTATCCCAGAAACCTAGACCCACTCAATTTGCATACCGCCCCAACAGATCCACAGATGATGCAATCTCTATTGCACTCAACACTGCCTTTCCCACCTAGACAAAAGGAACACTATGTGAGAATGCTATTCATTGACTACAGCTCAGCGTTCAACACCATAGTGCCCTCAAAGCTCATCACTAAGCTAGACCCTGGGACTAAACACCTCCCTCTGCAACTGGATTCTGGACTTTCTGCCGGGCCGCCCCCAGGAGGTAAGGGTAGGTAACAACACATCCACCACACTGATCCTCAACACAGGGGCCCCTCAGGGGTGCGTGCTCAGTCCCCTCCTGTACTCCCTGTTCACTCATGACTGCATGGCCAGACACGACTTCAACACCATCATCAAGTTTGCCAAGGACACAACAGTGGTAGGCCTGATCACAGACAACGATGAGACAGCCTATAGGGAGGAGGTCAGAGACCTGGTCGTGTGGTGCCAGGACAACAACCTCTCCCTCAACGTGATCAAGACAAAGGAGATGATTTTGGACTACAGTAAAAGGAGGACCGAGCACGCACCCATTCTCATCGACGGGGCTGTAGGGCTGTAGTGGAACAGGTTGAGAGCTTCAAGTTCCTTGGTGTCCACATCACCAACAAACTATCATGGTCCAAACACACTAAGACAGTTGTGAAGAGGGCACGACAAAGCCCATTCCCCCTCAGGAGCCTGAAAAGATTTGGCATGGGTCTTCAGATCCTCAAAAGGTTCTGTAGCTGCACCATCAAGAGCATCCTGACTGGTTGCATCACTGTCCAACAGGCTTCTTAACAGCTTCTACCCCCAAGCCATAAGACTCCTGAACACCTAATGAAATGGCTACCCAGACTTTTTGCATTGCATTGTGTACTCTGATATTTAATTAAATAGTGATCTACTCTAACTACTGCATTTGATGTCACACAGGACCACGTGCTGACACAGACCAATCATGGGCCGACAGGCTACGAGGAGGAAACATTTGCATATTTCCGACAGGGAACGCCAACTCTGAAGTGCGTGTAACTTAATTTGCCTTTGTAAGCCTTAAACAATGTAGTTTTGTAAAAATTTGGCATAGGGCAAAGTCTACTAAACTTAGTCCACTCTGTTCGTAACAGATTCTAGTTTTGGGAACAGAAAACTGTATTGAGAAATGAATGTTTCATCGATGAGAAAATTAGCAGAATGTCGGCCAATATCAATCTTCTCCGACCACTGGGCTTCCTATCACTACCAAATTTGATAGTGAGTGGAAAGGTTAAGCGGATGCTTCACATTTATACATCGTGTGAAATATCTGACTCATTGTTCTATCTGTGATGTATATCCTATTGCCGCATTTAAAACATCTGGGAACTTGGAAATCTCCGACTTCCGACTTCATTTCGTTCAAGACAGTTGGCCACTCTGAAAAAAACGAGCGCCGAATGGGATTATACATTTTTAGAACGGTCATCTAACTCAGAATTCCAAGTCAGGACTCTTTCTAGAGCTCCGATTTTCCGACATGGAGCTCACTGATGTCATGATTTCAGCTCGTTTCCCCCCCCGAGTTCCCAGTTTTCTTAAAAGCACCATTAGGCATGAGAGCACGAGCCTCCAAGCCTGAAGGCCCGTGATTGGTGTATGTCAGCATAAGCACATTTTAGATCCCAAAACGGCTGTCCAAAATAAATGGATTTGGCCGTTCTGGCGATCGTAATTTACATAGGCTTTCTAGGGCAGACCAGGGCCTTTGGCACCGCAAGGTTGCTACGCAGTAACCGACCAGCAAAGTTCCTGACTTCACGCCCCAGACCGGACACTGGGGGACTTTGTAATACGTGTTTGTAACAGTCGATAACAGTGAGAATAACAGTTTATAGCAGTGTACTAACTGTTTATAACAATGTACAGCACATCTACCAATGCACGGATGCGTTTCAAGAGCCTAAGTTTTGTTTCAGAGTCCTCAGACCCCTGACGGGGAGCAGCATGGGGACAGTACTATCTAGTTGAATGGAAATTAAGCTATTATTCCAGATATTATTTAATGAAGAATATTTACATTTCAATCATGAATTCCTTTTTAACTCATTTATATTTAACATTATTGTTTAAAACACATTTCGATGTCCCGTTATTAAAACATTTACTGATTGTATCTTTTATTTAATTTACCCACCTTGGCAGACCACTAGAACTCAAAAATAAGCTTCAATCCCTCCTATGAAAAGGGGAGGGTAAGATCAGAGAAACTGAACGCATCTTGCAACAGGCAAAATACACTATAATTTCTGATATTGTGGTCAAGTAAAAGGATAACTTTTATTTTTAAGGTATTTCCATTGTTAGAGCAGTCACTCGACTATCTTGTCAAACAATCTTTGCCCTCTTGAACAAGCTGAAAGACTTCCTGTTAGCAACCAGCTCGAGTACGTTTGTGTCTGGTTACCAAAACGGATACGAATGGTCTTGTTTAAAAAAACAAAAAACAAATGGTCTTGTTTTGCTGACTGTGAACGTTGTTATGGTGTTTAAAACGAGTATTCCTCGAAATAAACAAGGGGACAAGCTAGCTGGCCACTTTGTGCATACGAACTGTCTTGTTAGCGTGTAACTTTAGCTAGCTATGCTTCAAGCTATCCACCTAACGTTTTATAACAGTATCTAACGTTAGCTAAATAGCTAACTTTACAGTATGTAGCAAGCTAACGTAATGCTAGTTTTGATTCTGTATTTTTGCTAATCCTCTTGACTAGCTAACATTATCTAAAATTATTTACCTCGCTTTAACGTTAGCTGACCAGTTGATTTTAAGATGAGCAAGCAACTTACATTTATTGTTGAGCACCTGAATAAAGACCCCTTCAAGAAAAACGTTAACTTTAAAAAGGTAACCTGATCACCTTCGACTCACTGGAGCCAATGCAACTGCTGGAGATTCTCAACGATGTTCTGGCTGAAATTGACACTAAGGTAAGATAATGTAAACAATGGCAATGTAAACAACAACCTCATACTTTTGATCATGAGTTGTCCCAGTTGATATTATGTCTCAAATGTATGATGATGACACCTACCCCATTTTGAGCCCCACTACTATTATGTTTCCAATTATCAGTCAGTCACCTAAAGTGTGTGTAAAATGTGTGAATGAATTGTAAATCATATTTTATCCATTTCAGTAAGCTATTGATATCCGTCACTGGTTGCTGCAGAGGATCACAGAGCTGAAGAAGAGAGCTTACCTTGCTCGCTTCCTGGTTAAGCTGGAGGTGCCTGCAGAGTTCCTGCAGGGTGGTGTCATCACTGACACCTGTCACCAGGTTTGTTTAACACTGACTTCAAGGTGCAAGCATAACATGGAATAATGGGAACGTGGGATAATGACTCCTCCTCTCGCTAGACTAGAGAGATCACGCTATGATGCCATGATTATAAACCTTATTTTATTATTTTTAAGTTCACTGTGGGTCAGAAAGATGTGATGGAATGCATAACTAAGATATGATTAATCATTGCATAGTGTTTGATCTGTTGTTTTTGTAGTATGAAGAACTAATGGAAGGTTTCAAGACCTACCATAAGGAGTGTGAGCAACTGAAGAGCTCTGGCTTTTCCACTGCAGAGATCAGTGGAAAAGTGTGACACCTTTTCAATAGGTGTCACATGGAATACGCTTAAGGCAGTGCTAAAACACAATATTTTCGCCAACCTCAGGACATTGGTGCTATGGAAGAGGAGAAGGACCAGCTGATCAAGCGAGTGGAGCTGCTGAAGAAGAGGGTAAGGCAGACAATCTGTTTGAGGAAGCCCACCCTGTACTAATGCCTGAAACTCACAGGGACTCACAGAGGAATGAAAACATGACATCTTATACACGCCAACGGATTCCTTTTGGTAATGAGACTAGACAGGCATCTGAGAGGCTCACGGCTTCACCCTTTTCCAGAGCAGAATAGTAATAGAGTGCTATTTTAGTGGATCATAATTTAAGGCCATGCCAGAAGGGAAACTGAGGTCAGTGGTAGTGGCTCCCGGCTGTCGTGTGAGGTGAAACTCAATCTCAGGTGCCGAATCAGTATCACAGTTGTTTTCTGTGTCCACCAGGTGGAGTCAGTGTTCAACCACCAGCAGATGCTGGAACTGGCCAGACAACTACATGTGGAACAGGAGAGAGAAGAGTCTCTGGCTCAGCAGAAGAACCAACTAATGATATGGCATGTCCAACTTTCCAATTTACAGGCTTTGTAATCCATATTATCAACTTTGCTGCATACAGAGTACACATAAACTCAGCAAAAAAAGAAATGTCCTCTCACGGTCAACTGTGTTTATTTTCAGCAAACTTAATGTGTAAATATTTGTATGAACATAACAAGATTCAACAACTGAGACATAAACTGAACAAGTTCCACAGACATGTGACTAACAGAAATGGAATAATGTGTCCCTGAACAAAGGGAGGGGGGTCAAAATCAAAAGTAACAGTCAGTATCTGGTGTGGCCACCAGCTGCATTAAGTACTGCAGTGCATCTCCTCCTCATGGACTGCACCAAATTTGCCAGTTCTTGCTGTGAGATGTTGCCCCACTCTTCCACCAAGGCACTTGCAAGTTCCCAGACATTTATGGGGGGAATGGCCCTAGCCCTCACCCTCCGATCCAACAGGTCCCAGACGTGCTCAATGGGATTGAGATCCGGGCTCTTCGCTGGCCATGGCAGAACACTGACATTCCTGTCTTGCAGGAAATCACACACAGAACGAGCAGTATGGCTGGTGGCATTGTTATGCTGGAGGGTCATGTCAGGATGTGCCTGCAGGAAGGGTACCACATGAGGGAGGAGGATGTCTTCCCTTCCCTGATGTCTTCCCATGGGAAACAGTGTTTAAACCCTTTACAATGAAGATCTGTGAAGTTATTTGGATTTTTACAAATTATCTTTGAAAGACAGGGTCCTGAAAAAGGGACGTTTCTTTTTTTGCTGAGTTTGTTATAAAGACACAGGTAAAAGTTGACATGTTATCAAAGATTGTTGTCAATTACATATTCCAAATTCACCTACAAGTAGATTTATAAGCATGATGTTGGTTTCTTTTAAAATGCTGATAAGGTGTGTTGTCATTTGGATATGTCCAGCTTTTCCAGGCAGAGCAGACTGCAGAGATCTCAGCAGCAGCTGAAGGACCTGCGGCAGGCAGCAGCAGCAGATTCCAAGCCAGAGAGTGAGTAGGCGTGTTCTGCATCACCCTCCACACCACATCTGGTTGAAAAGGTTGAAAGGTCAAGGACACAGCAGATTAGGCTGAATATCTGTTAATTGATTCTGTCACGGTTGTCGTAAGAACAGGACCAAGGCGCAGCGGATATTGAGTTCCACATATTTATTGCAAAATGAAACATAAGCCAAAACAATAAATCAAATAAACGAACAACAGAACGTGACTACGTGGTGCACATGCACAAACACAAAATAATATCCCACAAACACAGGTGGGAAAAATATGTACTTAAATATGATCCCCAATTAGAGACAACGAATACCAGCTGCCTCTAATTGGGAATCATACAAAACACTAACATAGAAAACATAAACTAGAACACAACATAGAAATATTAAACCAGAATATCCCCTAGTCACACCCTGACTTCCTACACCATAGAGAAACAAGGGCTCTCTATGGTCAGGACGTGACAGATTCACATCTATTAAGGCCATGTAATCATCTAGTGTTGGCCTCTTTACAATCACACAGGAGATTTACACATTTATAGTTTCCAAAATGACCAAAGTAAAGAAAGACAGACATGAAAGCTTTTGTGAGTGGCACACCAACAAAGCATTTGACAATCCAATGACTCAAAATACCACATATCAAATGATGTGACCCTCTTGTAAAGGTTTTCAGTCTCATGTAGGTCTACTGTGCATCAGTTAAACAGCAGCATGGAAGAACACTATCTAGAGTGCATTTTGAAAGTATTCAGACCCCTTCCCTTTTTCCACATTTTGTTACGTTACAGCCTTCTCCTAAAATGGATGAAAATATTTTACACACAATACCACATAAAGACAAAGCAAAAACAGGTTTTGGGAATTTTTGCAAATGTATAAAAACAGAAATAGCTTATTTACATAAATATTCAGACCCTTTGATATGAGACTCAAAATTGAGCTCAGATGCATCCTGTTTCCATTGATTATCCTTTATCAACTTGATTGGAGTCCACCTGTGGTAAATTCAATTGATTGGACATGATTTGGAAAGGCACACCTGTCTATATAAGGTCCCACAGTTGACAGTGCATGTCAGAGCAAAAACCAAGCCATGAGGTCAAAGGAATTGTCCGTAGAGCTCAGAGACAGGATTGTGTCGAGGCACTGATCTGGGGAAGCGTATTATCAAATGTCTGAGGCATTGAAGGTCCCCAAGAACACATTGGCCTCTCATTCATAAATGGAATAAGTTTGGAAGCACCGAGACAATTCCTAGAGCTGGCCGGGCGGCCAAACTGAGCAATCGAGGGAGAAGGGCCTTGGTCAAGGAGGTGGTCACTCTGACAGAGCTTCAGAGTTCCTCTATGGAGATGGGAGAAACTTCCAAAAGGACAACCATCTCTGCAGCACTCTACCAATTAGGCATTTATGGTAGAGTGGCCAAATGGAAGCCAAAGGTAAAAGGCCTCTCATTCATCACCTCGCTGACCAAGGCCCTTCTCCCCCGATTGCTCAGGAAAAAGGCACATGACAGCCCGCTTGGATTTTGCCAAAAGGCACCTAAAGACTCTCAGACCATGAGAAACAAGATTCTCTGGTCTGATGAAACCAAGATTTAACTCTTTGGCCTGAATGCCAAGCGTCACATCTGGAGGAAACCTGGCACCATCGCTACGGTGAAGCATGGCGGTGGCGGCATCATGCTGTGGGGATGTTTCTCAGCGGCAGGGACTGGGAGACTAGTCAGGATCAAGGGAAAGATGAACGTAGCAAAGTACAGAGAGATCCTTGATGAAAACCTGCTCCAGAGCGCTCAGAACCTCAGACTGGGGCGAAGGTTTACCTTCCAACAGGACAATGACCCTAAGCACACAGCCAAGACAACGTAGGAGTGGGTTCGGGTCAACTCTCTGAATGTCCTTGAGTGGCCCTGCCAGAGCCTGGACTTGAACCCGATCGAACATCTCTGGAGAGACCTGAAAATAACTGTGCAGTGACGCTCCCCATCCAACCTGACAGAGCTTGACGATCTGCAGAGAAGAATAGGAGAAACTCCCCAAATACAGGTGTGCCAAGCTTGTAGCATCATGCCCAAGACTTAAGTCTGAATCGCTGCCAAAGGTGTTTCAACAAAGTACTGAGTGAAGTGTCTGAATACTTATGTAAATGTACTATTTCTGTTTTTTATAATTTAGCAAAAATTTCAGTAAAACTGTTTTTGATTTGTCATTATGGGGTATTGTGTGTAGATTGATGAGGGAAAAAATCTATTGAATCAATTTTAGAATAAGGCTGTAACATAACAATGTGGAAAAAGTCAAGGGGTCTGAATGCTTTCCGAACGCACTGTATGTTGAGGTTATGCTCTTGAGTTGATTAATTAAAACAATGTTTTGCATACCCTCTCTTGATCTTGTTTAATGTTAATTCTTGTGATGAGCAGGTGTGCTCAACTCAAGTTCAGCATATTACCTTCCTTTTCTTCTATGAGCAGGTGTGCCTCATTGTGTTTCAAAGACTTTCAGAATGATGTAGCCTGATCAAATGTCTCTGTTACTGTCTCTGTTACTGTCTCTGTTACTGTCTCTGTTACTGTTTCTGTTACTGTTTCTGTTACTGTCTCTGTTAATGTCTCTGTTACTGTCTCTGTCTATGTTACTGTCTCCGGCTTCATGAAGAGGAGATCAAGTTCAACTCCTACATGGTGTCTGACAAACTGCCCAAGGAGCTGGAGAGTAAGAGGCGGATGGTGCAGTACCTGCAGAAGGTGGTGTCCAAGCCGGACATGGGCCAAGCTGAGCTTAGGGAACTAGAGGACAAGGTGAGCTATCTACCTACCTGGGTAATTAAGCTATAGCGCCTTGTCAATTTGGTTCAAGAATGACTGACAGTAACCAAACATGTTGTTTCTGACAAATTGAAAGTTTGAGTCTGACTGTTCCCCACTTTGTCCAGATTCGAGAAAACAACAATGAAATAAATCCGCTAATTGAGAAAAGAATGATGAGAAATGACCCCATGGATGATAAACTGTCTCTTCAGGCAGCAGGTGATTTGTTTCTCCTTGTCTCACATTCTTTAAACATACAGTACATTTATATGACATAACACCAGCAATTACATAGGATGAAGGTTATGTCCATTTCAGAATGCCATTCCCTGTCATTGATACTAAATCACACAGGTCTTTGTCAGTTATATGAATCTGTAAGGGCTGGCTGTCTGTGTGTTGTTAAGCGTTTGCTGGCTCTTTGAACTTGTTAGGATGATTGATGTTGTCTGATGAAGGGAGGCGGCTTTATTTATCATCAAAAGGTTTATTCAGGTTATCGTATTGATATTTTAATATTTTGTTGTCTCTTTTAGGTGAGAACAGCCAAGCACGAGACCTGGAGGGAGACGAGGTAACTAACCACCTCTCACAGCTCAGTATTCTGGTCTGAAAATCATCATCATCCACACCAATAGTAATCCCCTTACTCACCATTGAAACAGGGTTGGAGCCTTTTTCGATGGGGAGTGATGTATTGTCCAGCAAAAAGACTGCTACCCTTATACAATCTACAGGAGGTTGGTGGCACCTTAATTGGGGAGGACGGGCTCGTGGTAATGGCTGGAGTGGAATGAGTGGAATTGTATCAAACATGGTTTCTATGTGTTTGATTCCATTCGGCTCCGTTTCAGCCATTATGAGCCGTCCTCTCACCAGCCTCCACTGATACCATCTGCTCTGTATTCGCACGTTACGTTGTACATCTGCTCACCACTCAAAACTGAACATCACTATCCAAACTCTCTGAGGATAAAGCAAAATGCATCAGAGATGATGTTTTCCATCTTTAGGGGTAGATTGATTAAACATTCTACTGTTTGCTTACGTCAAACTTTGTTGATAAGAGTGAAGCGCGGTAGAGTTGTGCGCCGCACTGAACGTGAGATGCTATTTCTGCTCTTATGTAAACAGAGAGGGGCTTACTGGCTAAAGCTACTTATCCCTTTCCCCTCACTCTCCCACATTCCCATGCAAGGTTAAAAATAGACCACAACATGGACTACCTAGAACCAGGACAGTATTGAACAAACTGTCTGAAATGTTAACTGTTTTCAAATCTCTTCTAAATTAATTCCGCAAAACACAAACCATTGCAGTGTGAATCCTTCAACTAAATGTAACTCGAGGGCTGATATTTTACCCCAATCGAAACAAACTGACACAAGCTTTGACGCTATGTTTGGTTAGATCCCTCTGAACCACTGGCAGAGAGTGGACTCTCAAATTTGAGTGGCTTTTTAGCCTCTGCAACACAGTGCCAGGAGCCATCACTCCTGTGTCAACACACCCTGTGCCTGGCTGTATAAGATCAAGGATAATAAGGAAAAACGACCACTCTTCACATCTCAAACTATGCCTGTTCCTGTTTTCAGAGCAACCTTTGGCCATAAGCAGGTCTATATAGTTGGTGGTCGCTGTTGGATAAAAGGCACGTACTGCACACATATGTTCATGTCTGAGTGTTTTATGAGCAGGAGTTCCACACTTAGTGAGATCATGGTGCTGAGAGCTGGACAGGCTGGCAAGGCACATAAGTTGCCTGTCTGAAATAGCAGCCACTTCCTCCCTGCTCTCCCCAATGCCCTGTTCAATGTGGGTGGTTTCATCTGCTCCCCTGGATAATAAGTGAGTGTGTTTTGATGGGAAAGGGAACTCTAAACCTACTTCTCAGTGTGGCAAAACAGTAGGTGAGAACAAGGGTTCCTGTGGTAAATGGAAAGGACTTATCAGTCTCTCCTGGAGTCATGGGTCATGGTGGAAATGATCACCTTATCAGAGGTATTTTCCATTCTGAGCGTGCGTGTAATCACATGTCACCCAGCAGCTGCCTGTATTATGCCCCTGTGTGCCCATCCTTAGTTAGCTTGGTTTTAAACCCCCTACTAACTGGTCCACCATGTGTCTAGTGTTCCATCGTCCATTGCTTGGCTCTCTGTTCACTTACACCCCAAATTCCCCCAACATAAATAACAGATGTGTTTGCTCAATCTGGAAAGGTTATTCACCCTGCCGAAATAGATTTCACATATACTGTAGGCTACTGCTATTTATAAATATGCACAGTGCGTACCATGTTTAATTATCTACTATCCCATTGTGCTGCATTTTCAAAAACGATCCTCTGTCATGATAAATAGTTCAAGCCCTTCAAAGTACTGGCTAATTTAGTAGCAGTTGTTCTGGGGACCCATTGTATGTGACGAGAATGCTATGCAGCATTATTCTGCCTGCTAATTCCCTCTCAACCTTGTCTGCCCTTGATGTCCTGAAATAAAACAAACCATACATTCTTGCGCGCAAGCCGTGCATGCCTGAAGTGACGTAACATTTTGTGATTTCTGGGGTTCTCCAGAATGAACAACCGCTATAAATGTTGACATGCACATGATTCTCATTGTACCCCTACGGAGGAGGAGGGGGGAGGTTGAGTGCCGCATCCTGTTGGCCAATGTTTGATGTGTTTGCCAGGGGTCATGTCTGTCTTGGTAGGAATTGGAGAGGATGACCTTGCTTCAAGATGTGGTTGTTTTTGTGTATCTGGGAAGAAAGAGAACATGTCAGTCTCATTTTCAGACACAAAAAAATGCAATGTTATTGTCCTTACTTTTAGTAATTCCCTTTCTCTTAGCATATTTTTTTCATGACCATCTCCCTCGGTTCTTCTCAGTTCAAACGTTTTGTCGGGAAACTGCGCAGCAAGGGGACGGTGTTCAAGAAGAAGAGGCAGGAGATTACCGAGCTGAGCACGGGGTCCTGCAGTGGACAGAGGAGATCCTAAAACAGAGGCGTGAGGTCAGCCAACAGCAACTGGTAATGCACCTCACCAATCCCCTTTCACAGCAGGGCAGCTATCCACCCTACCTGCTTTCCTCCATACCGCATAAGCCCTCTTATAGTGCTACACGTGCCTTTCCATCCTGCCCATGTTCATGTAAATTGCATTAAAAGTGAAGTGACATTACCTTCCTGGAAATTACTTCACACCTCAAAACCCTCCCACCTCCTGACTTGCTAAAAGCCTGGCTGACGCAGGGAGGGCTGGGCTGCTGCTATTTGTGAAGGCTGCATCTGTTTCTCTCTATGACGCTGGTATTTTTTTATCAGTCGCTGCACCCCTCCCCCCCCTCGCCCCCCACCACGGCTGGTTGTCTGTTGGTGCCTGAGCCCCCTCTCCTCTCGCTACCTGCATTCCTGTTCCCAACTGTTACCCCTCCCACATAAAATGAACCATTCGCTGCAACAATGTTGGTTATAGCCTACAGTATAACCCAGAACATGCTAGAAGCCCAGCCTGCCACTGTGAACTTTTCATATCAGAACCAAATATTAGAATTAATGTAGTTTAATTAGGTCATTCACATTCAGTCTTTATCAGTGTTTGAACAGATTTGCAATAGAGGGCTGGGGGATACGTGGGAAGGAAATTGTGTTTATTTTCATAGGTCACAGATTTCTCACTCATCATATACAATAGACTGCACACACACACACACACTGCTACCTCAACCGCATGTAACCTTCTCTTCTTGGAGAACAATGTGGCCTGTACTCCCAGGTGTGGAACTGAGCCCTGACTGTTTGTGTGGACACAACCCTTCACAGTGCTTAGAGATGCGACACCGGTGTCAGAGGTCAGTTCAGGATTAGGCTCCGTGCTATATCCTCCCAGACAGGGAGGGAGTAACTTAGTCACTGAGTCACAGCTATAGACTTACACTTGTCGATATGGTGCAAACTAATTATAAACAATGAATTAGCTGAGCCATTGTATGTTATTACATGGAGGTTTACGCACCTCAAATTATTAACTTGTATTTACTGATTACACTCATTAAAATATCCCACTGTCTTGCAGCTCCTGTGGGTGTAGATAGACTACATTGCTCAAGTGCCAGGTTTTTCTAATGAACTCTTGCCAGGTCCCTACACTGACATTTGGTTTAGGATTATAAAACTGGACACAATCTCATGTTATGCTGCCATATTACAAGGCACAAGGATCTCATATTTTGTGTACTAATTGATGACTGGAACCCCATATGCCCTTTCATGCTCTTATTGTTGTCTGTGTAGCAATCCATGGAGGCACAGAAGCGGATCTCTGGGTACAGTGACACTCAGGAGGAACTGGAGAGGGTGTCGGCCGTCAAGGGTGAACTGGACGAGATGAAGGCACGCTCGCTGGACGACGTATCTGAAATGGTGACTATACCAGGGGATCGGAGCCACTGTCTGAGTAGCATGTCACTTTACCACAGGGACAGATCTTTACCCACTCCAGACAACCCCCATACTCAGTCACAGGAGGATGCTCATTGCCTTCAGATGCTCGTCCAGATGCACAATTTGTTTTACAAGAACCTTCCTTGTCTGACTGTGCTGTTTAGTTTGTGTCATTGATTACTTCGCATTGATTTAGTGTCTTTGAAACCTTTGAAATACCCCTCGTGCATACTTCAACTGTCCTTTGTGCTTGTATTCAGGGGAAAAGAAGAGTAGTTGGTGAGTTTCAAGCCAGGTTTTATCACCAAATCAACCTGTTTATCAATATGTCATTCCATTGCAAGAAAATCCAAATAGAACCAGTTGCAAATGATTAGACCCCAGTCCAATATGTTTTTGAAATTCTTTAAAGGTTAGTCAGGGTTTGTGGTTAAAGCTGGTGTCACGTCCTGACCATAGAAAGCCTGTATTTTCTATGGTAGAGTAGGTCAGGGCGTGACTAGGGGTGTTTAGTCTAGTTTATTATTTCTATGTGGGGTTCTAGGTTTATTAATCCATGTTGGTGTTTGTGTATGATTCCCAATTAGAGGCAGCTGGTAATCGTTGTCTCTAATTGGGGATCATACTTAAGTTGCATTTTTTCCACCTGTGGGTTATGGGATATTGTTTCTGTGTAGTTGCCTGTTTAGCACTGCATTGTCATCACGGTTCGTTTGTTCTTTATTTAGTTTTTTTTGTATTTGCTTAAGTTTCACTTTCATTAAAATGATGTGGAACTCAACGTACGCTGCACCTTGGTCCGATCATTACTACGAACATCGTGACAGCTGGCAGCTTTCACACTTAGAAGATAGTAGACTGCCGTTCCCAATGATGGATTCAAGCATTCCTGGCTGTAGCTATAAAGTAGACTTTCACTCAAATCACCATCATCCAGATTCCTCATTCCTCATATACAATAGACCACATAACCACACACACTGCTATACACACACACACACACACACTGGAGAACGGTGGCCTGTACTCCCAGGTGTCGAGCTGAGCCCTGCCTGTTTGCTCAACCATTTAAAGTGCTTAGACCTGCAACACCTGTCGCTATAAAGTAGACTTTCACTCACCTCACAATCTTCCAATCCTCTGGTTGGCCTTAGACAGCTTTGCCTCTCCATGCACACCCTATACGGCCCCTGCTTGTGTACAACACAGGTAACATATGATTATTAGATGTTATTATGGGCATAGTTAGTCATCTTAAACTGACATTTCTGTGGATCATTTTTCCCACCAAACCAGGATGTTGGCATATGGGTTGAAATATGTGTTACCTTTTTTCAGGTGAAGGAACTGAACTCGACGATAGTGGAGTTCCCTTGCACCGACCATGAAGGAACCGAGGCTTTTGAGACAGCAGCGGCAGGTGAACGTCACACGCTGTGAAACTTTGTCTGTAGTTTCATCTTCAAATTGCGTCATTACACAGAGCTGTGTCTATAGAATTAGCCAAATGTACAACCCCAGATTATTATGCGAAACTAGAAGCTTAGCAAAGCATGACAGGAGGTCAATAGGTTTATCAAAGGAAGGGGAAAACCCTGATGCCTCCACCAGCTGCTATTCACTTTCAAGTTTTAATGTCACATGCACAAGTATGGTGAAATGCTTTTCTTGCAAGCTCCAAACCCAACAATGCAGTCATCAATATCAATGTAGCCCTAAAAATAACTTATGGTATAACAAAAACATACGAGAAATAAGAATAAGGTTTGCAGGATCTTTGTGGAGTCCATTAACGATAGTTTACATGTAGTCTATATGTAAAGTGTATGATAGGGAAAGCCCCTCACATCCCTTGGCTAAAGCAGGGGATCATATTTTCCAATATGTGTTCGCTAAGTTGGTATAAAATTATACGGGCTAACAATAACTAATGATGAAAAGATGCATCAGAAATATTTTAATAGACTAAGCTTGAGCTAAGATTCAGTAAAACGGTGCAAATACATGGGCTTTGATCTGATAGTGATATGAAAGGGGTTGGGGAAACTAACATTTGTACTAGTAGGGGGGTATTCAGACCCCTTGACTTTTCCCCAAAAAAAATTATGTTACAGCCTTATTCTAAAATGGATAAAATAATTAGTTTCCCTCATCAATCTACAGACAATACCCCATAATGACAAAGTGAAAACAGGTTTTTACACATTTTTGCATATGTATTATAAAAAAAAAAAAAGAGATACCTATTCAGACCCTTAGCTATGAAACTCGAAATGTAGCTCAGGTGCATCCTGTTTCCATTGATCATCCTTGAGATGTTTCTACAACTTGATTTGGAGTCCACCTGTGATAAATTAAATTGATTGGATATGATTTGGAAAGGCACAAACCTGTCTATATAAGGTTCCACAGTTGTCAGAGCAAAAACCAAGCCATGAGGTCGAAGAAATTGTCCGTAGAGCTCCGAGACAGGATTGTGTCAAGAGACAGATCTGGGGAAGTTTACCAAAACATTTCTGCAGCTTTGACGATCCCCAAGAACACAGTGGCCTCCATTCTTTAGAAGAAGTTTGGAACCACCAAGACTCTTCCTAGAGCTGGCTGCCCGGCCAAACTGAGAAATCAGGGGAGAAGGGCCTTGGTCAGGGAGGACCCGATGGTCACTCTGACAGAGCTCCAGAGTTCCTCTGTGGAGATGGGTGTTGTCCTTCTGGAAGGTTCTATCTCTGCAGCAATCTACCAATCAGGCCTTTATGGTAGAGTGGCCAAATGGAAGCCACTCTTTAGTAAAAGGCATATGACAGCCCGCTTGGAGTTTGCCAAAAGGCACCTAAAGACTCTCAAACCATGAGAAACAAGATTCTCTGGTCTGATGAAACCAATATTGAACTCTTTGGCCTGAATGCCAAGCGTCACCTCTGGAAGAAACCTGGCACCATCCCTATGGTGGTAGCAGCATCATGCTAAGGGGATGTATTTTAGCGGCAGGGACTGGTAGACTAGTCAGGATCGAGGGAAAGATGAACTGAGCAAAGTACAGAGATCCTTGATGAAAACCTGCTCCAGAGCGCTCAGGACCTCAGACGGGGGCGAAGGTTCACCTTCAAACAGGAAACAACCCTTAGCACACAGCCAAGACAACACAGGAGTGGCTTCGGGACAAGTCTCTGAATGTCTTTGAGTGGCCCAGCCAGAGCCCGGACTTGAACCTGATCAAACATCTCTGGAGAGACCTGAAAATAGCTGCGTAGCGACGCTCCCCATCCAACCTGACAGAGCTTGAGAGGATTTACAGAGAAGAATGGGAGAAACTCCCCAAATACAGGTGTGCCAAGCTTGTAGCGTCATACCCAAGAAGACTCGAGGCTGTAATCGCTGCCAAAGGTACTTCAACAAAGTACTGAGTAAAGTGTCTGAATACTTATGTAAATGTGATATTCAAATCAAATGTTATTTGTCACGTGCTCCGAATACAACAGGTGTAGATCTTACAGTGAAATGCCTACTTACAAGCCCTTAACCAACAATGCAGTTTTAAGAAAAATAAGTGTTAAGTAAAAAATAAAAGTAACAAATAATTAAATAGCAGCAGTAAAATAACAATAGCGAGGCTATATACAGGGGGTACATGTACAGAGTCGATGTGTGGGGGCACCGGTTAGATGAGGTATTTCATTTTTTTTTTTACATTTGCAAAGATTTCTTAAAACCCATTTTTGCATTGTCAGTATGGGGTATTGTGTGTAGATTTGATGAGGGGAAATCAATTTTAGAATAAGGCTTTAACGTAACAAAATGTGGAAAAAGTCAAGAGGCCTGAATACTTTCCGAATGCACTGTACATAACATACTATAACAGTGAAATGTATTGTCATTGTACTTAAATGCTGTAGAATATGCGCATGTATGTGTATTTCTCTGTTCATGTATCTGTGAATGGGGATTTCATTCTTCACAGGAGCTAACTCAAGAGTATGAGGAAAAGAAGGCCAAGTATGACAGCTGTACTGCAGGTCTGGAGAGTAACCGATCCAAACTGGACCAGGTACAATATGAAATGCTATGTGCTACCTGACCTAACACCACATATGACATTTTCTATATGTAATTTGTTCACATACACCACACAATTGTAATGTTCACTCCAAGAGGAACAGTTCAGTTTCTTCTTGCAGGTGGTGAGAGCTCTGAAGGAGGCGACGACTCGGGAGGAAAACTGATACCACTACATCAACTGCATGAAAGAGGTAAGGGGCTCAAGTAGCAAACAACACCTGTTCTGTGCTGCGACAGTCAACCAGAGCTCCTGTTCTTCTCCCCATCTCTCTCTGTTCTTCACAGATCATTGACTTGAATATGCAGCAAGCAGCAGATGAGATGAAGGCCCCTGATCCGCAAGAGAGGAGGAAAACCATCAGGTGAGTCTGCCAGCTGCTTAGGACTTCTATTACCGCAGTCCCCTCCATAGGCTCCTATTACAACACGTGTGGATCTGCTACTGTTGCCACACACCTCCCCATACACCTCCCTCAAAGGACGCACTTACAGCAGTCCGTTAGTAGGTTCATCCTCATTGGTCTTTTATATACTACTGCTATGCATTTCCAAGTGTGTCCAGAACTATTGCTTTTCTTTAGAAAAAATATGTTAAAAAAATACTGGTTTAATAAAATCTGTTATGGATGTTTGCTACTGTTTGTTGTGTTATTCATCTAACAGGTAGTCTTTCCCTTGTGAAACTCACAATAATGGCAGGAGTGATCTTGCGAAAGTTAATAGGCTCACGTGACCACTGACCCTCCGGCTGTTTCACAGGGAGCAGTACATGAAGAACGTTGCAGAGCAGGAGTCCCTGGGCAAGGTGAGCAGAGGTGCTGTGTGTGCTTTGTCAGGGTGCAGGCACAGTGCCAATGGCATCTGACATGGATCCCCTGCAAACACAGGGGCCATACTTTAGGTTGTTCCTCACCTTGATCAGAATGGGGCCAGAGAGGAGAAAGTGCATGGCAGAGGGGGCTCCGCTGCATTCCTGCTAAACCATTTGGCCCAGTAGACGAGCTGTAATGTAGACATACAAGCTGCACCTGTACTGGTGTGCTGCAGCAGCACAACACACAGCAGTGATACATTACTGTAATGCACTTGGTAATATTTGTCTGGTCAAGCTTCCAGTCAATGAATACAAAGATCTCATGACCACCCTTCCATTCAGTGTTTGATACAAAACCATATGCTGACACTTGAAAAGAAACTGAAAATGTCTGTTTAACTATGCTGGTATCATACACTGTCTTCGATGTCAAAATGAGCCTGTTGTGCTGATGTAATAATGATTCCTCTTTCCCTTTGGACAACAACAGAAGTTGCGTGAGCAGCAGAAGGCGTGAGGGAGAGGCACAGGCCCAACATGAAGCAGGTGAAGATGTGGCTCGACCTGGAGCAGCTGATGGTGTGCAAGCTTGGGTGCTTCCTGAGGGCCCAGAGCCAGGCCTCCATTGGTCAGGTCATCCAGGAGGGCGGTGAGGATAGGCTGGTGCTGTGAGAACGAGGAGACTGTCAACGCAGGGCTAACTCTGGTACACTAAGCTCTACCACAATGACCAGGACTTCTCACTCATCTCACTACTGTACTTTGTTCTCCAGTTATAGTTCATCAGTCTGTCTTGCTTTTTATCTAGAGATGAGATGATTACTTTTCATCTCTTAATGTAATCAAAACATCTCTGCTTTCATTGCCTAAAGTTAAAAGGATTAAATTCAACCAATCTGTGTTGATCCTGGTTTAGTTAGCTAGTTATGTTCTCTGTGAATAATCCCAAAGTAGGATTTAGTTCCATTTAACAGATTTTTCTCCTGTGAGGAGCACCTTTCCGGTGATGATATTGTGAGAGGTGCCTGATGAATCCAGAACCGAAAGAACACATGATCCAGAAGGTGTCTGGCGGATAAGAGGTTTAACTCTCTGACTTCAAACAAATCCTCAGCCTCCATATTTTTTGACACATCTTTAAGAATACATCTCCAATCTATATGTCTAAAGATAACCGCGTACAAAGTGTTGCACTTGGGACACGGCTGCGCTCCGCTATTTTGGGAAACAACTTCCATGACCTTGGGCCGAGGAGCTTGCCTATTTTGGAAATCAATTGGACCCCTGTTGTTAAAACAGGACAGTGCAGGGTGAACTGGTCCAGCATTATCATCTTGCATATTGTACCTTGGCCAAGTCTATGTCCATTTTAACACTTAAAATGTAACAACTAAATTTTTTACATATATCATATTAGCTACATAATATCCTGTTGTACTTCTCATTTGACTTTGTTAATACAAATATATGCTTAAAACAATACTTGAAGATAATCAATATTTGGTCGTAATTCTGTCTGACTAGTCACAGCCATCTAAAGGTGATGGATAACAGTGAATGATAAATCAAACTGACAGGTTAACTGTCGTCCTTAGAATATACCTCTCCTATTCACAAATCACTCATTCTGAATACCTCTGTCTATAAATGCCGACGTGAATAAGGGGACATGTCACTCGCCGTGCCCATGCCTTAGCTTTGGCTGTAGTGAAGCATAGCTCAATATTCTGCTCACAGCCACAGTTAGTGCCAGATGGATCAAGAGTGAATTCTAGGAGGCTACTTGACTGGGAACTGATTGGCAGAGAATTATAACTGAACAACAGGATTGGCGATGTGCCACTGGAGGCCTCATTAGGAAGTGTCAACAGATGATAAATGCCAGTCCTGTTTTAAAGAGCTGACAATAATCCCCCCCTAATAAACACAGTGGGGTGTCATCTAGTGGCCTTCGCTGACATCCTTCACACCATGATGGCAGTTTGCCTGTGATGGCTTTGCATCGCTTGGTTTGACAAAGAGAATCTGCCTTTGTTTACGTCACATTCTGATTTCAGGTGAGGTGCATGCAAATATATGAGCATGCTGCCTGGGGTCCAGTCACTTTCATTGTTGTTGGTTATCAGGTTTGGGGAGTAACGGATTACATGTAAGGGATTACAAAATACGATAACTAATCCATTGCGTCAGCAGAAAAAATATTGTAGTCAGATTACAGACACTTTTGAAAATCTAGACTACTTCATGGATTGCTTTTATTCAGAAATGAGGTTTGTGAAAAATCTTTGACACTTCTGTTTTCTCAGACATTCAAATCAGCATTGAAAAAAGGTGCAAATTTAAGTTTGTTCCACCTGAACGAGTCTGACCAGAAATCAGAGACCACTATGATGACACACCAAATGTGTGTGATGGATAGTGGGAAAAGAGCAGGAATAGGCTTTTGTAGGCTACAGTCCAAGTTGTCTTCCAATGGTGCGACTGCTGTCGGGCATCCAAAGATTATCCAACTTGAATAAACGCTTGGAGGTAAGGATGACAGCAGTGGTGTAATCTACGGGGATACGGATATCACTTATTGTTATCTACATAGCGCATTGATGTGAATCACACTGCTGCTCTCTCATTTAGCTATTTGCGCTTTACGGATTGTGATTGTTGTGGATGGCTGTTAACAAATCTAAATGTGTATTTGAACCCAATGGTTGAATTCAAGAAGATTAAGCTGCCTATCAATCATTGTTTTTGAAACCAGTGAACATGCCAGTGAAAAATGTGGATCCCAGCCTATGGAATAAAAGTGGGGCTTTTATTGCTCAATGTAATTCATGCTGATAATGTTTTTAAATCCATAGGCCTAATGGACACATGTTCAAACTAGCACACTTTTGATAGACTTAAAGGGACAATCTGTAGTTGCTACATCCATTTTTGGACTTAAATACATTCTTGAAGAATATAACTTATAAATGCCTCATGAGCTTAGTTCAACTGTCACACTCCATGAGAACCCAAAATATAAGCTTGTTTTTCTCCAATGTTTGTAAACATTGTAAATGTAAACAAACACTGTATAGCCTCATAACATGGATAAAACAATTATTGTTATATCATGGATGGTCAGTCCTTGCATCCATAGCTCTGTCTATTAATCTGAGAGTGGTTACATTTCTCCAGGCCCATCCCTCAGCTTTTTACCAAAACAGAGGTGGGGCGTCCATTTTGTTATTGTTTCATCTGTTGCTTTGCCCTTTAAACAGTTGCATATTATCAAGATATCAAAGTGTCACCAACAAAAGGTTAAACAATAGGCCTATAGCAAATGCAGCATATGGCATTCATTATTCCCATGTAAATATCACTTTTCAGTAGCGCTCAAAGCATACCATTCCATGAGCGCAGCATTTATTTTTTCATCTTGAATCAATGAGCCTAATCAGTCCTGCATGACACCAAAATCATAAACAGCAGGGTAAATCTTTAGTTTTTAGGTTATGCTGAGGTTAAACAATTTGGCTAATCTATACTTCCATATTTCCATAAATCCTATTCTTGAAGATCAAGGGGTATAACATGTATTGGAATGACTGGAATTCTGATAGACTTTGGTTTTTAATGTAAAGATATAATTTAATCATATTATTATATGTAGTAGAAGGCGATGGGTTAGAAGAAGCCTACATAACCAATCCATAAAGTAAAATTTAACATCCATATGGCCAGCTATGTAAACTTTAACATTGATTTATCCTGCAATAGATGTGGTTCAATAGGTAACATACATTTTCATCTTCTTCTAATGCCTCTTAAGGGGAAAGTAATCTGAAAGTAACTGAATGTAATCAGATTACATTACTGAGTTTGTGTAATCCAAAAGTTACGTTACTGATTACAATTTTGGACAGGTAACTAACTAACTGTAATGGATTACATGTATTAAGTAACCTACCCAACCCTGTTGGTAATACTAATGTATGTAAATACTGGGTGTGGCTAGGTATGCAAACCTAGAGTGTGGATCACAATCTATGCTGGTACATAGACTTTCAAGATAAGGAAACTAATATTTTTCCATTTTGGTGAACTAAGAAGAACAAAACAAGTGAATTGAATGTGCCACATCTAGGCCTATGTCTTCATTATCCCATGTCAAAGTACATTGATCTTGTGTTACTGTAAATTAGTTAATGGCTTTTTAGTTTGCTCATTTAATAATTCAGAGCAAATACTGGTACTGGAGACTGGAGACTGGAGAGCGAGCAGGCTTTCGTTACACCCCTCTGATTCAGTTAATCATGGACTAAATACCACAATATGTTGTATTTTAACAAGGTGTGTTAATGATGTGCTGGAATAAATGCATGTAGGCCTACACCCAGTAGCCCTAGAACCTGAGTTGGAGAACCCTGAACTAGGGCCTTACTGATCCTGGGAAAGGAAAATGTATCAACCTGATTTTCTATATCTGACTACTACAGAGTCGGAGGATTGTTTGACAATGTCTGTCACTGGCTGCAAACTAATGGCAAACTCTTGGTAAATACAATTTTGCGTAACTGTCCTTACTTTCGAGTAAACATTTCCGGACTCCTTCTGTCCAACGAGAGTAGCCCACAGGCGGAATATGCAAGAAAGGGGCCGTGTTGAGGTCGTCACTAGTTACCACAGCCACAAAGTCAGAAGGTCCGCTTACTCAACCAATCAGATGAGGGAGTGTGATGCCGCGTATTAGGGTTCGCAGGAAACACCTAATTTTCGAAATTGCCTACCTTGAGTTCAAGTTTTGAAGACCAAATTAGTAAATACATTCAAGAGCAAAAATTAACAACATCACTAAAATTCATAACATTGAGAAAGTTTGGGGCAAAATGCCAAGTTGTCTTTTCTTTTTTATATAACTTGTAGCTATTTGAGGGTGTGTTCTCAGAACATGTGCAAAACAGTTTGCAGGTATATTCACTCTAATGTTCAACATCTCCTTGTCCCCAGTCTGTAATCCCCACGTTTTGAGAGAACCACCATCATTCCTGTTCATGCCACTATGACTACCGCCCTGTAGCACTCACATCTGTAATCCTGAAGTGCTTTGAGAGGCTGGTTATGGTACACATCAACTCCATCATCCCAGACACCCTAGACCCACTCCAATTTGCATACCGCCCCAACAGATCCATACACAATGCAATCTCAACTCCACTCCACACTGCCCTCACCCACCTAGATAAGAGGAATATCTATGTTAGAATGCTGTTCATTGATTACAGCTCAGCGTTCAACACCATTGTCCCCTCCAAGCTCGTCACCAAGCTTAGGAGCCTGGGACTGAACACCTCCCTCTGCAACTGGATCCTGGACTTCCTGACTGGCTGACCCCAGGTGGTGAGGGTAGGCAGCATCACCTCCGCCACGCTGACCCTCAACACGGGGGCCCCACAAGGGTGTGTGCTTAGTCCCCTCCTGTACTCCCTGTTCACCCACGACTGCATGGCCACGCACAACTCCAACATCCTCATCAAGTTTGCTGATGACACAACGGTGGTAGGACCTGAATTCCGACGGGGATGAGACTGCCTACAGGGAGGAGGTCAGTGACCTGGCAATGTGGGTCCGTAACACAACCTTTCCCTCAATGTTAGTAAGACCAAGGAGCTGATCGAGGACTACAGGAAATGGGGGGACAAGCATGCCCCATCCACATACACGGGGCTAAAGTGGACCAGGTTTCCAAATCACTAAGAACTTAATGGTCCACACACGCGCACAGCTGTGAAAAAGGCGCGACAGCGCCTCTTCCCCCTCAGCAGGTTGAATAGGTTTGGCATGGGCCCTCAAATCCTCAAAGTTCTACACCTGTACCATTGAGAGCATCTTGACTGGCTGCATCACTGCTTGGTGTGGCATTCCACTAGTATAATAAGGGATTCCATTCCAAGCACACATGAGTTTAGTGCCTCGTTCAAGTGCTAGACGGAACTCTGAAATGTATGACTTGCTAACTGGTTGTAGTCCTACACGAACCACGTTCAACCAGTTAGCAAGTCGGTAATTTCAGAGTTCTGACTAGCACTTGAACGCGGCACTAAACTTGTGTGCTTGGAATGGAGTCTTCTGTAGTGGGAAGTTTTGTTAAGATCCCCAACGCTTGGTCCCAACATTAACATGCAATGTACTGTTTTGGAAGCATAAGGACCTTGTTTTTTCAACAACCAATTTTTTTTTTTTCAAAAAACAAAAGGTTAGATTGATACACACCTTGATAGGGTTATGGTTAGTGTTCCCACACAGCCGTATCTTCATGTTATAACGTTTATTTACGGAAAACTACGGAAGACGAAGCGACCAACTTTACACTGAACAAAAATATAAATGCAACATGTAAATTGTTGGTCCCATGTTTCATGAGCTGAAATATTTGTCGTATTTCTCTCCAATTTTGTGCATAAATGAGTGTACATCCCTGTAAGTGAGAATTTCTCCTTTGCCAAGATAATCCATCCACCTGACAGGTGTGGCATATCAAGAAGCTGATTAAACAGAATGATCATTACACAGGTGCACCTTGTGCTGGGGACAATAAAAGGCCACTCTAAAATGTGCAGTTTTGTCACACAACACAATGCCACAGATGTCTCAAGTTTTAAGGGAGCATGCAATTGTTTTGCTGACAAGAGGAATGTCCACCAGAGCTGTTGCGAAATAATTACATTTTAATTTCTCTACCATAAGCCGCCTCCAACATCGTTTTAGAGAATTTGGCAGTATGTCCGACTGGGCTCTCAACCAAATAAAATAAAATGTATTTATATAGCCCTTCTTACATCAGCTGATATCTCAAAGTGCTGTACAGAAACCCAGCCTAAAACCCCAAACAGCAAGCAATGCAGGTGTAGAAGCACGGTGGCTAGGGAAAAAAAAAAGAAAAAAAAAAAAACTCCCAGAAAGGCCAAAACCTAGGAAGAAACCTAGAGAGGAACCAACTATGAGCGGTGGCCAGTCCTCTTCTGGCTGTGCCGGGTGGAGATTATAACAGAACATGCCAAGATGTTCAAATGTTCATAAATGACCAGCATGGTCAAATAATAATAATCACAGTAGTTGTTGAGGTGCAACAAGTCAGCACCTCAGGAGTAAAATCCGTTGGCTTTTCATAGCCGATCATTAAGAGTATCTCTACCGCTCCTGCTGTCTCTAGAGAGTTGAAAACAGCAGGTCTGGGACAGGTAGCACGTCGGTGAACAGGTCAGGGTTCCATAGCTACAGCAGAACAGTTGAAACTGGAGCAGCAGCATGGCCAGGTGGACTGGGGACAGCAAGGAGTCATCATGCCAGGTAGTCCTGAGCCATGGTCCTAGGGCTCAGTCCTCCGAGAGAGAGAAGAAAGAAGATTAGAGAGAGCATACTTAAATTCACACAGGACACGGATAAGACAGGAGAAGTACTCCAGATTTACAGACTGACCCTAGCCCCCCGACACAAAACTACTGCAGCATAAATAAGTACTGGAGGCTGAGACAGGAGGGGTCAGGAGACACTGTGGCCCATCCGATGATACCCCCGGACAGGGCCAAACAGGCAGGATATAACCCCACCCACTTTGCCAAAGCACAGCCCCCACACCACTAGAGGATACCTTCAACCACCAACTTACATCCTGAGACCAGGCCGAGTATAGCCCACAAAGATCTCCACCACGGCACAACCCAAGGGGGCGCCAACCCAGACAGGAAGATCACGTCAGTGACTCAAACCACTCAAGTGACGCACCCCTCCTAGGGATGGCATGGAAGAGCACCAGTAAGCCAGTGACTCACCCTGTAATAGGTTAGAGGCAGAGAATCCCAGTGGAGAGAAGGGAACTGGCAGGCAGAGACAGCAAGGGCGGTTCGTTGCTCCAGAGCCTTTCCGTTCACCTTCACACTCCTGGGCCAGACTACACTCAATCATATGACCTACTGAAGAGATGAGTCTTCAGTAAAGACTTAAAGGTTGAGACCGAGTCTGCGTCTCTCACATGGATAGGCAGACCATTCCATAAAAATGGAGCTCTATAGGAGAAAGCCCTGCCTCCAGCTGTTTGCTTAGAACTTCTAGGGACAATTAGGAGGCCTGCGTCTTGTGACCGTAGCGTACGTGTATTGTTGTCCGGTAATGTGATGCTGTGTATAAAAGTACCATGTATGTAAAGTGTATGAATTATGTATATTAAACTAAATCTATGTTTAAAATATATATATACTTTTGTCCTCGGAAGAGGGGCGTGGATGGGCTAGATAAATAAATGCAAATAAAGAGTAAGTTAGTGTGGTGAGATTCCCCTTATACTATAAAGAGCTTTGGGTGTCTAGAAAAGTGCCATGTAAGTACAATCAATTATTATCATTACATGTTTTGCCATCTTCCATAGCTTGAAGACTATGACTTTGTACAGAGATGGAAACTGGCACAAAATACCAAAAAGGTGGACTACAAGGCAATGTTAAGTTTAATAAATAATTGACTGTAGTATTTTTTATTGAACCTTTATTTAACTATTAAAGTCAGTTAAGAACAAATTCTTATTTACAATGACGGCCTAACTTGGCCAAACCCGAAAGACGCCAGGCCAATTGTGCGCCACCCTTTGGGGCTCCCAATCACGGCCGGATGTGATACAGCCTGGATTCGAACCAGGGACTGTAGTGACGCCTCTTACACTGAGATCCACTCGGGTAAGTGCCTAGGTGCCAAATAAAGTAATAGGATTGAAGTTTTCATCTTAAATCAGCCAATTTCAAACATTGACATTTCTGTGAACATTTCTGTGAAACTATGTACGTTTTACTTGTGGATTACTTATGGATTCTGAAAATAAAAATCTAAAATCAAGATTTACCAATTTGTTTGTCTACATGCCATTTTAAAAACAATGCAGATGTTGGAGTAAACCTATTCTGGGTTAAGACAAGTAACTATGAGTAAGGACAAACATCCTGATAAGCTTGCAAGATGAGTTTTTGAGTAAGACATCCAATTACCACTTTGCATTTAGAACGGTTGGTTTGTTTTAATATAGATAATAAATAACCAAATCTTTGATGATCTCTAGATAAAATAAATGCGTCTCGTCTGCTTCTGCAAGACGGTCGGCATAATCGTCATCATACTCCCTCATCTGATTGGTCGTTTCCAACGAACTGTAACCGGCATACGCGTCATCACACTCCCTCATATGATTGGTCGAGTATTCGGACCTTCTGACTTTGGCTGTCATCACATTCCCTCGTTTGATTGGTTGAGTAGGCGGGCCTTCTGACTTTGTGGCTGTGGTAACTCATGACGACCCAGTGTTGAGGCACTTTCAATAAAATCAGATCAGCGCTACAGTTTGTTACCACTGAAGCTGTGAGCTGTGCCGGGAAAGGTGGATTTAGGTCAGCGCAAGGATTGGACCGGCTGATTGCAGCCCTTAACATTGGCGATTGCGGCACTCTTTTCAACCATTTTTGGGGAGATAAGAGGACACCCAAAGTAACATTTATTGAGGGAGGAAGAGTAATTTTTTCGTTCCAATTAGCTCGTTTATCAGCCTACCAATTTACGGACAATTTCATATTCGTATCATCGACATCTGGCCTTTCTGTGAATGCATATTTCACAGTTGGCAAGCTGTATTTCTGCTGAAAGGTTTTAATTTTAAAGAGACGGAGGCGGCTGAGTAAACAAAGTACAACTGACAAGAAGCCCACCAACCATCATGGATAACGCTCACACAAAGAGTGTTGAAGAAGTTTATAGCCATTTCTCCGTCAACGAAAGCACTGGACTTGGTTTGGACCAGGTGAAACGTCAAAAGGAGAAATGGGGCTCGAACGGTATGTGAACCTCTACACCTTTACTAGTAGTACCGGTAGCTATTTAGCTAATGTTCACTATATGTCACTCATGAGGGAACATGATACCATCATTTAGTCCCACTGTTAGCTAAAGTTACCTAGGAGTTACACATTGGGGTAAATGTCAGCCCCATCACTCGGCCCGGTCATGGACTGAATTAATTTGGCTGATGTCATCGTAGACAACCTCGTGGGTTTCAATCTTGTACAAACTAGCTAGAAAGTAGTCAGTTACATGGGGGAATTGTTATATTAGTGTATGGGTATTTTAAACCAGGTATACAAGTATAGACCGCTGACGTGTGCCTTGGCATTCTGATGTGATGGCTAGCCTAGGACATTTGGGACAGCATAGCCGCTCGCCATGGGCATGGCACAGGCCTAGCTAGCTGACAGTTAATGATGCTAGTTAGCTAACGCAAGCCGGTTCATAGAATCCTGGGTTCTGTAGTTTTTCCTAGATGTTCACACAAGAAACGAGGCTCGATTCCCGATTTAAGCTCATGAAAGCGTCTACTGGATGACATAAAATAGATTGGGTGCGTCTGACACCATTCAAGGTGACCTCTGAGAACATGGGTTCAAAAAGTTACCTAATGTGTCACCACCATGAATTCAAACATTGATTGGGCAATATGCTTACCATCTACGACTTGCTACTGTTAATGACTCAGCCGAACACAAGACTGGGGTTTCACTCGGTGAATGCAATTAAATCAAAACCCTGTTTTTCCATGTTGCCTATAGCAAAGTTTTAGCTTTAGCAAAATCTGAACCAGGACATATGGGGTTTAGTGGGGGTCATTGGGAGTCAAATGGGGTGGAGATAAACAAATTGCAGTGCCATATGTTTGATTGTCAAAATTAACAGCATTAGCTACTAAAACATTACTAATGTAATGGTGTGTTCTCTTTTCCCTGTATGCACTTTGGATTGGCCCATCTCCAGAGTTACCTGCTGAAGAAGGTAATAACAACACGTCATTAAAATAGTTTGTTGTAAAAGTGAAATCTATGTGCTACAAATTCTTCTTGATTTTATGTGTTTCTACATCTCTTTCATTCCACAGGGAAGTCTCTATGGGAGCTTGTTGTTGAACAATTTGAAGATTTACTTGTACGAATTCTTCTGCTGGCAGCTTGTATATCTTTTGTAAGTATATCGCTTAGACTCTTTGTTTTTTTAGATCGGGTTTAGAACACACACTAACTTTGGTACTGCTGCTGCTTGCCATGGGCCTGGCATTTGGTCACAATCCTTTACAGTGACCGCTGTATTGAAGAGTATTGTGAATGTATTAGATTGTTTTGGTTTATTACATAGAGGTGACAATCCCCCCCCCCCCCCCCCCATGTTGCGTTAAGTTGTCATAGAAACAAACTCTTAAATCATCTGCTTGCTGTTCAGAGCTGCTGATGAAAGCACATCAGTAGGAGTGGGCTGTCTGGCATGGAAAGGGAAAGTGTATGTTTGACTTAGTGGCATGAGACGTGTGGACAGCAAATGTCTTCTGTTTGAATGCCTAGGCTGAGGTTACATTCACAGATCAGGCAGCCAAACAGCTGAGAAGGCTAGCTACACATCTGAGGAATGGTGATGACAGCAGTTGCTTGACTCGAGTTGCTATCACCATGTGTCTAACAAGACATTTGAGTCGTCTTTTACTCTCGCAGTGTAATCACTTCCTCTCCTCTGCCTCGTTATTTGGAGTAAGAAGCCTATCCACAAGCTAAATGGTTTGATTGAAATGTAACTGACAGCATACAGTGATCTAGCCTAATTTTCATTGTTCTGCAGTATTAGCAGTGTACTGCTACATCAGTGTTTACTATTCATGTTTTTTGGTAGTGGACAGAAGGAGGTTTTGGCACTGGAAAGGTTTACAATGTAGTGTCAGATAGTATGTACATTGACTTGAGGAGATGAGGTCCTTTTGATGCCAGTATGGAGGTGTCAAGAGCTGTAATCTATAATCCCAGTGTGTGTCAGTCTGCTAGAGGAGCTGATATGCAGTGCCCAGCCTTGCGATATGGTGGTGTTGGTGGTTGCTGTCTGATGGGGACAGGCCACCACTCAAGACCAAATTTGGGCTCTGACCTTCAGTGGGAGGGCATTCCCCAGACGAATGCACCACGCCTTCTCCAATGCACCGCACTCCCATACTTTTGGTCGGTTGTCAGTTAAGTCAGATCCAATGATGGGCGAGTAGTAGGCTAATGAAATAACAAGCGGGTGCAGCAGAACTTGCAGAAGAACTTGCAGCGCGGTGTTCATGATGCGGCTTTGTCACGTTAAAGTGAATTTGTGCAACACGTGTCGTGTGCTCTTATTCTCAGTAGATAACATGCAAATTAGTCTTGCTCCCAGAAGAGTGTTTTTATCTCTGGTTTGTGAGAGAGGAAGAGTGCAGAGTTGGAGAATGGCTATGTTGAGTGAAATCTGTTGGTTGTGACCGATTACTGCAGCAGTAGTCCTGGTAACTGGTTTGTTTGAGGTGGTAAGGTGGCTGGCTGTTTGTTTCAACTGCTCATATTTGACATGCATACTATGCATGATACTTATGGCTACTGAGGGCCATTGATTAATTTGTCCAAATGTACTGTTATGTGCTGACACTGAAATTACATACATCAACACGATCTGTTATAAACTGTAGTCTTACTGTATTTTCGGTGTTCGATTTAAGTTTTCGAATTTCAAATGTCTTATGTGCAAAATTGACCATAAATGAGATAAAAACAGATTTAATTTGGAACTTTAATTCAACAATGTGCGTTTATAAAGAGTTGGCTATGTATTGCTCAGTACAGCAAACTCTAGTTAAATAATCACTCAAAATAAAATCACGGTGCAAGATTACGATGAGGTTTATGGTATTTGAAAGGTGCTACGCATAGGATTTGTTAGAATTTTTGCGTTGTAATTTCAGAAAATGCCCATTAATATATCTGGCACTAATAATGGAATGATAGTGTTTTCACAATATTACATACCCACCAGTGTTGTGATTTTCGCCTATTTAGGGTTCCTGCCTGAGCAACATCTGTCAAAAATGTTCTGACTTTGTGGCTGTGTTATCTTATGAAAATCGCTATCATTTCCTGGTTGCAAAAAGTCTACACTGTTCGCTCAATTTTTGTTTGTGAGACAACAGGCACTGAATAGTGTAGGGAATCATTGTACCATCCAAATCGTTGTGAAATATATTTTGAATAAGTACAAGTATTTTTTTACAGCTGTTTGAAGCTGGTGGACCAAAACCGGGAAAAAAACAGCAAGTTACTTTCTGTTCCGGTCCACTAGCTTCAAACAGCTGTAAAAACGATATCTGCCGGGAGAAATCAATGGGCTAATATCACAGCCAATCAAAACACTGGCGGGTAAGTAATACTGTGAAACACTATCATTCCACTATTACTGCAGCTATATTATGGACATTTTCTGAAATTACAATTCAAAAACTCAACAAAATCCTATGTGTTGCACCTTTAGCACATTGCTTTTGAACTTGGAAAATGTTGTCCGGTTTTGGTGTTAAATGAGCTCAAAGCTTTAGAAAATGTTTTAACATCTAAACAAATGTGTTGTATTCATTTTGTTTAAATGTGTTACTCTTGCACTGATATCCTACTGTAAATCTTCTGATGTAACTGTTTGTATGTTCATCTTGTTGTCATTTATGTAAAAAATGCAGCTCACTCAACAAAATGTACATTTCTATGCATTTCTACCACTGCTAAGTTAATCAGTCGTATCAGAATGCATACACATTCTCCGTGGACATTTAGTTTAACCTTATTTCACAACCGTTTTCTTAACATGATTCTGATCGCTTAAATACATCGTAGTAAGCGTAACCAGGGGGAGAGATGTTATTAATTACTCCTGTGGAATCATGGCAATAATGGATCATCGTTGTCTTGTTTACCTTTAGGTCTTGGCCTTGTTCGAGGATGGAGAAGAAACAATCACAGCCTTTGTGGAGCCTTTTGTAATCTTACTCATTCTTATAGCCAATGCCATCGTGGGTGTGTGGCAGGTGAGCAACTTGCATGATGTAATTTAGACATCTTTTACAGTATTTTGAAAGTCGATGTTCAGTGTGGCGTTGCAATGTCAATGACAGTATTCCGAAACTCTTGTTTTGGTGCAGGCTGTGGAAAGGAATACTTATTGTATGCAACTAGCTAGCGACTATAGGCAAAACAGCTACCATAAAGAGTTGTAGGTAGGAGAATCCACAAGTCTCATACATTCTGTTCATTGGTCACATGGCAGTTTTATGCTTTCCTTTCTTTAAGGACTTGCTGTTCAATGGTAGATGAAAGTAGATGAAAAATGGGGCAAGGAAGAAAGTGGGTCACTGAGTACATTTGAGAAGGTTTAGGCATGACCAAAGTGACAATCCCTCCTCTTGCTCAGACTTCACGTCTGTTGCTTTAATTATGTTTACACCCATGGTCTCTTAGCCATTCTCTAATGTTTGCAGTCTTTGCAAGGAGAAATTTGTCTGTAGCAACTACCAACACAAATTGGCTGGATGCTCCCTTAGGATTTATTCATTCAGTCTAAATTCCTGCATGAGTTTGTCCAGAACTAGGTTACATTTCCTTAGTCTGTCGGAGTTTAACATTCCATAGATGGCATGTTTGTGAGCAAATGGTCTTGAACATTTGAATCCAGTCCATAAAGCATTTCTGTGTAGTCAAAGAATGGAATAAATGATAGGCAATTCAATCCACAAGTTGATAGTTGTCTCTTTTACTCTGTTTCGATGCCCATTTTCTTGTCAGACCTTTTGTCATGCTGGTTGACTTTGCTTGCACTGCCAGGCAGCCCCTAGGAGGAATGTTCAGTAAGCTAAGCCAGTGCATGCCATGGAGTAGACTTACTCAACAGGAAGTGATGCAACTGGCCATTCCTGCCCTGATAGGCTCTCACTAACTGATACGTTGAAGTTGTCCTAGAAATGTGGACTTTAGAACTAAGCTTTCTATTCTAAGTGATTGAGTGAACGTGACTTTGGCATGGTGTGAAGGTTCTTATTTAGCTACTGTTTTCATAAATTACTAGTATATGTGACTGACACAATGTTTACTACTTGCACTTCTGTTTTCTTAAGCATAATCAGTTACCATATGTAACTTTTGTTTTTGGCAACCTGACCAAATTCACATAGAAATTAGAGTTATATCTGTTATTCTAATTGAAAGCGGGTATATGAAGCTTTTAGATCTGTGCTATTTCTATGATTTTGTGCCTTTAAATTAACCCACCTATGTCTGCCGAAAGATATTTCACAGCGTTTTAGATTGTACAATGATTCTGAAATTAGGAAAACAATTAGAATTTTAGCAACCATGAAATGGCAGAGCGATTTCTGCATATTGCACCTTTTTTTTCTTTTTTTCCCTTCCAGATTTTAAAATATGCGAAGGCAAATCTCCTGGTCCTTGTCATGCACAATCTAAAGGCACAATCTCTAAGATCTCCTGCTGTCTTTGGATTCAAAACTGGTTATATTTCACAAGCCCCATCCATCAGTTAACAAAACAAAGTGGCATGTTGAAGTTACAGATTGTGCCTTTAAATGAACCCACATATCTGTAGTTTGTGAGATAGTGAAAAAGTAAAATGAGCTTATTTGAATTTGCATCTATAATGTCGTCAGATCATCAAGTTCAATTTCAAATATGTAAGCAAACGGTCAACATTTCTAATCTACACAGGAACGCAATGCTGAGGATGCCATTGAAGCCCTAAAAGAGTACGAGCCTGAGATGGGCAAGGTCTACCGCCAGGACAGGAAGACCGTTCAGAGGATCAAGGCCAAAGAAATCGTGCCAGGAGACATCGTAGAGGTTTCTGGTAAGGTAACCCTGTCTTTCTCGGTGCTTTAGGATGCATTAGACCTAGACTATTTCTGATAATTCAGTCATTTTGCTTATGAATAAGTATTGTTTAAGGTTGAATTATTAACAGTTATTATTCTTTGTTAGAAAAATATTTCCCTTTTAATAGTTTACCACTGTAGAAAAAAAGGACAGTCCTGATCTCTTTTTATGCAAAACAGCATTGTTTTTAGCCTTTGCTTTTTATGACACCTCATTCAGGTAAATGCTATTTTTAAAAGGGCTCATGAGCCTAGGCAAGGTCAGGCTGACGTTTTAGCAGTAAAAGCTCATTTCAATTCCCCTCTTCCCCTAGTCCCACTGCAGAGGTGACTCACCCTACAGAAGTGGTGTATTTTGGGATGTTTCTATTAACCCATTGTCCCAGATGACTAGGCACTAGTGCTGCTAAAGGCCTCTCGGATCATGTGCGCATGTTTCCTGGGGGTGCTTAACTCACCAGGGTGCACTGAACACACCACCTTGATGAGTCTCGCATGCGGCTCAACCGTAGCTAGAACATCCCCCTTGGAGCCGGTAAACTCAACCTTTGAGTGGCTTGTCTCCCGTTTTCTCAGTGCGGCTGGTATGACTCACCCAAAGACAGTGACTCTAGCACTTTAGCGAAGAGCGAGACGTCTCTGGTTTTGAGAGGAATGTGTCCTGGGCAATACCTGGCTGCAGTGCAGCGGGGGATGGACGTATTCAACTGATGTGGAGTTGAATGCTGGAGCCCTTGAAGGGCTAACGTTATCATGATACTTTGTTTAACCCTAAGCCATTGAGGTGATGCAGTGTTCTTTTGCGCAAAGTGGTGGGTTTATTTTAAGCCTGGATAGCCTGTCTAGATTATAAAATCATGGTGTATTTATAGCAGGCAGTGACAGTAGGGAAGATGGCCGGTGTCTTGTGCCCCCCCCCCCCCCCTCCTGGGAACATTGCCAGCAGCATACCACCCTGCATACCACTGCTGGCTTGCTTCTGAAGCTAAGCAGGTTGTCCTGGTCAGTCCCTGGATGGGAGACCAGGTGCTGCTGGAAGTGGTGTTGGAGGGCCTGTAGGAGGCACTCTTTCCTCTGGTCTAAACAAAGATCCCAATGCCCCAGAGCAGTGATTGGGGACACTGCTCTGTGTAGGGTGCCGTCTTTCGGATGGACGTTAAACGGGTGTCCTGACTCTC
This sequence comes from Salvelinus sp. IW2-2015, assembly GCF_002910315.2. NCBI lineage: Eukaryota > Metazoa > Chordata > Actinopteri > Salmoniformes > Salmonidae > Salvelinus > Salvelinus sp. IW2-2015. Next base: position 12,444,829 of record NC_036872.1, read on the forward strand.
TGAGGTCATTAAAGATCCCATGGCACTTATCGTAAGAGTAGGGGTGTTAACCCCGGTGTCCTGGCTAAATTCCCAATCTGGCCTTCAACCATCACGGTCACCTAATAATCCCCAGTTTACAATTGGCTCATTCATCCCCCTCCTCTCCCCTGTAACTATTCCCCAGGTCGTTGCTGCAAATGAGAACGTGTTCTCAGTCAACTTACCTGGTAAAATAACGGTAAAAATAAAAAATTGTTGCAGTGTGGGACAGTTTTTGGCAGGGCTCCAAAGTCACCTTGAGAAGGGCACCGTCAGCACTGTGTGCATTAGCTGCTCGCTAATTTCTATTAAACCAATTGTGATAGAGTGATGGAAAATTAGGTTTGGGGGGTAGATGTTTGACAATGGCTTCATAATAGTATGGTTATCTAAGTGGGTCCTGGAAGTCTTCGTGGGTATTCTGTATAGTTGCCTTTATTTGATGCACAGGAATTTGTCAAAGACTGGTCCTGCTGTGTGAATTCCAGCCTCTGTGCCTCCTATGATTGTTTAGTGTGGGCATGATTGGTTGTGTGCTCTATGTTCACCCAGGAAAATGGCTAACATCCTTGCTCGGAAAGCAGACTTCCAGAGAGCGGCTGGTAAAGCAGATATTGTCAGAGTGATGCGTTGTGCATGCTGTCAGGTGGAAATTGAGAAGCTCACCTAAAAGAGGGCATATGGGTCAATTCTGCAGAGCCTTTTTATATTGGTTTCTGTGATGTTCTTTTCTGAATAATGTTTTTTGCCCAAAGTCCCAGTGTGACCCCCCCTGCCAGCAAGAGGCTGGTTGTGACGCAGATGCCAGCTCACTGCTGAGGCAGAGGACGCAGGCTGCAGTGACTGGCTGAGCTGTGAGCAGAATACTAAACGGGCCATCTCTGGCCCTGCCCTGCCTGTCAGCCAGCCTCTCGCTCCGCTCCACTCCGAGCCCATTTCTCCTTCCCAGCTCCTGTAAGCCCTCTGGAGGTAGACACATTTAGCTCTCTCCTTCTCAACTCTCATAAGCCCACATGGGACATCCACAGTCTAGAGATGGTGCTTTGCTCTCTGCTGATGTGTTTACTGTCCGGAAGATTATAGCCCAGTGTTGGTTTTCATTAATGTTTTGATTGTAGCTAATGCATTTCTCAGTACATCCTCTGGCTGGGCTGGCTGTCCTCTTGCTGTATCTGTGTACTGTAGTTCATCCTTGTCCAGCCCAAGCTGTCTGACCCAGCACTGTCAATACAGGGATGCTGTGCTGAGGTTTGCTGTCACTGCTGTTCTTACTAAACTAATCTGCAGCTATGTGATGTCAGCTTTCCTTGACTGCTGTTCCAGGCAGGGTTCCAGACTGCAACCATTTAGTTGCATTTTGTGACCCTTTGACTTGGCTGTGCGAATAAATGTTTTAATTGAACTCATCGGTGGGAGCTGCACATTCTACATGGTCACCTCACTCAAAATGTTTTTTTTTTTAGGTGGCTTAAACCATTATTTGGTCAAACAGTAAAATACATTATTCTCATGATTCCTGCCTGTACATGTTTCGCTGGGGCCTGCTGCGATGTCGAACGAGTCACTCGCTTTCCTTTCCCGGAGAAAAAGTGTTCTGATTGATTAATTAGTTTAAACAAACCGATATCTTGTCAGAGGTATAATTTTTATTTCTCAACTCTCCATTTTGTGCTTAATAGCAACTATTTTACAACCAGATACAGTCCATTCAGAAAGTATTCAGACCCCTTGAGTTTTTCCAAATTTTATTACGTTACAGCCTTACTCTAAAATAGATGTAATAGTTTTTTCCCCTCATTAATCTACACACAATACCCCATAATGACAACAAAAAAAATTATGTATAATTTCTTTTTGGGGAAATATCACATTTACATAAGTATTCAGACCCTTTACTCAGTACTTTGTTGAAGCACTTTTGGCAGCGATTACAGCCTCGAGTCTGAGCACGGCCGGATGTCTCTCACACCCTCCCGTAGCGCCCAAGTCTTTGCAATCGCAAAAAATCTCTCCTCACATCAACCCTCAGCACTTTGATGTGTGAGTCTGTGTTTTATATGCTGACCTCACACCTCAACAAGCTTCTGATTTGGTCAGTGTCAATACTCCTGTCCACCATTGATTGGCAGATGTGTGAAGCAAATGCGTGTGCCCACAGAACAGTTTTTCGAGGTTGAGGAAGTGAGCGAAACATCCACACTAGCTCAGCCATCCACATAGCGTAAAGAGCTGCGCGTGTGATTATTCAACTGGGAACATTTTCACGCTGGGAGAAATGTTAAAGCATGACGTCACAATCGGAGCACAATCAGAACGATTGGGAAGAATCTTCTTCACGCTGGGGGGATTTTTACATGACGCCACCAGGGAAAATGTTGGTCTGATGAGCTGCGCCCTCTAGCATGTCCCTCACAGCACCGTGGTTCAGACAGCTGCTGCTCCTGCTAGGCGATTCACTTATCTCTCAACCCATAGTCACTCTTAATTTATCTCAGAACTTCAGGGAAATTAAGGAGATGGTTCTCTTCTCCCTGAATAGCTCAACATTGGCCATAAATGCAACGGCCATTCTTTTTAGTTTAACTTAAGGTGTTTATTGCACATAGCTAGTCATCAGCATAATGTGGTCTATATCCCGAGGTGTTGCATTTCTGGGGGTTCTGGTACCTGGCCGGTGCATGTAGAGTAAAATAAGGGCCCACATACTGATAGGGGCCAGTCAGTGTTGAGTTGGTTGAAGGATGGAGGGGGAGGATTGCTCAGCTGTTCCTATTGTTTGGACAGCAAGATGACCTTGTAGGGAAGTCAGTGGTAGATGGCGATCCCACCCCTCCAAGCCTAACGCGCAGACACTACCCATCAGCACCCTCCATGGCCTGGGATTCCAGACACCTAGCATGGCATGTGGCATTTTATGTGGGTCTGGCCAGCGTTTGCTGTCACTGTGGGGTCTTTTGGTGAGTGTCGGGTCAGCAGGAGGCACAATGTCTGGCTGGGTCTTGGATGAATGAGGCGGAGGGAATTGTATGTACTTGAAAAGAGGGCAGTATGCACTAAATAACCTGCTGTTCATTTAGCCTTTATTGTTGTTCAACATTACCAATTCATTTAGACATTTCAGTGTTAAAGACTAACGGTACCAACCAACCGTTAAGGTACAATTTTCGGCATGTTTGCATTGCCCTTGCTTTTGAGTATTGAACTGCACTGTGGCAGCTTAACCTTGAGGCATGTCCTGAATTGCCTGCTGGGAATCTGCGCTATGCTGTCTGGTTAATAGAAGTCGCGGTAAATGGTCAGACCCTGGAGAGACTGTTAAGAGGAGCCAGAGATTGACCTTAACAGGAACATGAATACCCTTCAGAGCTTCCTCTTTTACCGTGGTCAGACTGTAGCCTTGTCCACAGCTTCTCATGACCACATGTGGAACGGTGCATTAGAATATTAAGAAGACTACTGTGTGGAGAGGGAAGGTAGGATGAGTCATCAACACTCCCCTTTCATTAGGCTAGGTATAGGGATTAGCAGGCAGAAGTTTTAAATGTAGACTCAGCTAAATGACGTTGCCATGAACAGCACCGCAGATATTGAGCTGAGCGAGATGCGAGACTTCACTCTGTCATACACAGTATCTGTGCATGTGCAGGGGTTCGCTTCACGCTGTTCACAACATGGTAGCCACGGGACCAAAACAGCAGAGGTTGAGCCTCGCGCTTCAATGCTCTTAGTTGTTGTGGAAATTTACCCACTATGCTGTTTACTTTCTGCGTCTACGTCATATCGCTAAGTCTACCTTTTAATTACAACCTTTTCATGGTGTTGATGGCAACAAAACGCACTTAGTAATGGGATAGGGAAAGGACCATCCAGAGATCTTCTTTAACTAATCATTTAAATGTCTGAGATGCTACAGTTCATTCGGGAAAGTATTCAGACCCTTAGACTTTTTCCACATTTTGTTATGTTACATCCTTATTCTAAAATGGATTAAAAACAAAAAGCCCTCATCAATCTACACACAATAACCCATAATGACAAATGAAAACAGGTTTTTAGAAAAGTTTGCAAATGTATAAAAAATAAAAACAAATACCTTATTTACATAAGTATTCAGACCCTTTGTAATGAGACTCGAAATTGAGCTCAGGTGCATCCTGTTTCCATTGATCATCCTTGAGATGTTTCTACAACTTGATTGGAGTCCACTTGTGGTAAATTAAATTGATTGGACATGATTTGGAAAGGTACAAACCTGTCTTTTTAAGGTCCCACAGCAAAAACCAAGCCATGAGGTCAAAGGAATTGTCTGTAGAGCTCCGAGACAGGATTGTGTCGAGGCACAGGTCTGGGGAAGGGTACCAAAAAAATGTCTGCAGCATTGAAGGTCCCCAAGAACCGAGACCTCCGTCATTCTTAAATGGAAGAATTTTGGAACCACCGAGACAATTCCTAGAGCTGGCCGCCCGGCCAAATTGAGCAATCAGGGGAGAAGGGCCTTGGTCAGGGAGGTGACCAAGAACCCGATGGTCACTCTGACAGAGCTCCAGAGTTCCTCTGTGGATATGGGAGAATCTTCCAGAAGGACAACCATCTCTGCAGCACTCCACCAATCAGGCCTTTATGGTAGAGTGGCCAGACTGAAGTCACTCCTCAGTAAAAGGCACATGACAGCCCCCTTGGAGTTGCCAAAAGGCACCTAAAGGACTCTCAGACCATGAGAAACAAGATTCTCTGGTCTGATGAAACCAATTTTGAACTCTGGTCTCAATGCCAAGCGTCAGGTCTGGAGGAAACCTGGCACCATCCTACGGTGAAGCATGGTGGTGGCAGCATCATGCTGTGGGGATATTTTTCAGAGGCAGGGACTCGTAGACTTGTCAGGATTGAGGGAAAGATAAACGTAGCAAAGTACAGAGAACTCCTTGATGAAAAACTTCTGAAGAGCACTCTGGACCTCAGACTGGGGTGAAGGTTCACCTTCCAATAGGACAATGACCTAAGCACACAGCCAAGACAACGCAGGAGTGGCTTCGGGGACAAGTCTCTGAATGTCCTTGACTGGCCCGGACTTGAACCCGATCGAATATCTCTGGAGAGACCTGTAAATAGCTATGCTCCCCATCCAACCAAACAGAGCTTGAGAGGATCTGCAGAGAAGATTGGGAGAAACTCCCCAAATACAGGTGTGCCAAGCTTGTAGTGTCATACCCAAGAATTGCTACCAAAGGTGCTTCAACAAAGTACTGCATAAAGGGTCTGAATACTTATGTAAATGTAATATTTTATTTAATACATTTGCAAAAATGTATAAAAGAAAAAACTGGTTTTGTCATCATGAGATCATACTTTTTGGAGAAATGTACTCTGGTCTGATGAAATAAAAATGTAACTGTTTGGCCATAATGAACATCGTTATGTTTGGAGGAAAAAGGGGGAGGCTTGCAAGCCGAAGAACACCATCCCAACTGTGAAGAACGGGGGTGGCATCATCATGTTGTGGGGGTGCTTTGCTGCAGGAGGGACTGGTGCACTTCACAAAATAGATGGCATCATGAGGATGGAAATTTATGTGGATATATTGAAGCAACATCCCAAGACATCAGTCAGGAAGTTAAAGCTTGGTTGCAAATGGGTCTTCCAAATGGACAATGACCCCAAGCATACTTCCAAAGTTGTGGCAAAATGGCTTAAGGACAACAAAGTCAAGGTATTGGAGTGGCCATCACAAAGCCCTGACCTCAATCCCATAGAAAATTTGTGGGCAGAATTGAAAAAGCGTGTGCGAGCAAGGAGGCCTACAAACCTGACTCAGTTACACCAGCTCTGTCAGGGGTGAATTTTGGCCCATTCCTCATCTTATTGTGGGAAGCTTGTGGAAGGCTACCCAAAACATTTGACCCAGGTTAAACAATTTAAAGGCAATGCTACCAAATACTAATTGAGTGTATGTAAACTTCTGACCCACTGGGAATGTGATGAAAGAAATAAAAGATTAAATAAATCATTCTCTCTACTATTATTCTGACATTTCACATTCTTAAAATAAAGTGGTGATCCTAACTGACCTAATACAGGGAATTTCTACTAGGATTTAATGTCAGGAATTGTGAAAAACTGAGTTTAAATGTGTTTGGCTAAGGTGCATGTTAACTTCCGACCTCAACTGTACATACATACATTTCTAATCGTATAGTATACATAGATTGTGAGCTAAAGAACCTTTCCTACAAGGATTATTTATTGACTATGGCTTTCCAAATCGCCAACCACCGCTATTTGTAAGGTTCATTTTAAGTGAATGTTGTGATTTTAAAATATTTTAACCATTCCTGAACCTGTGACCAGAAGCAAGCTACATAGGGGCAATACCAGAATAAATGATCTAGTGATTGTCTCTTTGCAGCAAAATCTACAGAGCTGAGAGAGGTTCTATGCCCCATATATATAGCATTCTGTTGGTGGCAAGAATTTTGTATAATAATTTAAATTGAAAAACTTGACGTGTTGAATCAAGGTTTATGAACTGGTATTAAAAACACACGTGCCATGGAATCGGTACATCAAATCTCTTCCCATTTATTTTGAAACCTGTATGGAGCAGCTGTCAACATTTTTTGTCCTCATGAAACTGATATTTTTCTATTTATGCCAATTTGTGTCTTTTAATATATGGCAGGCGAACAAGTTCCCTACCTTTTCCCTTTTCCACTTGCCTCCTACATTTTTGTGGTAATGCTGCAATCAGTTAGTTATGCGTATGGATTGAGCAGACATTCCCATATATTTTCAATAGCTGCATATGTGACAACTCCACCGTTTTATTCATAATATCATTAATAAATATTATACATTTTTTCCATAAAGAATGTTTTTTTTTAATTAATCAGTATATTTGAGTATAACAATTATTCTATCTTTTCAGGAGGATAATACTGAAATTGTAACCGGCTTTGTATGGCTTGTTTAAGGAAGGGCGATACTTAAAATGATTTTTTTTTTTTTTTTTTTGTCGGAAATGAGAAGCTGTAATCTGTAGAAAGGCAATTTATGAACAAAGGATGAGCCTTTCTTGATAACCTACTGGAGAACCATTTTTGGTTTAAGTTTAACTTATGTATGAGTGAAGCTTTTAGTAAGAGGTTTAAAGCTTTAATATCTAATTTTAGCCCCCCCCCAAACTCATTCATTATATAAATAGGCACGTTTAATTTTGTCTGGCTTAGCATTCCAAATGAAATATTGTTTGCTCATATGATTAAAAAAATGAGTCATCTGGAGTAGGCAGGACCATTAGTAAGTAAGTAAACTGTGATAGGACCAAAAAGTTAATCAATGTGATTTTTCCATAAATAGACAAGTATTTACCTCTCCATGGTTGCAGAATCTTATCTATTTTTGCAAACTTTCTATTGAAATTAATTGTAAGTTCTTGTATATATATTTAGATGTGAATACCAAGTATGTCTACATCATCCACTCATTTTTAGTATTTAAACTACCTTGTAGTTTACCAATGAATTTTTGCATCACAACATAAAGTGGAAGAGGCCTCCAGTTTTTATTTATTTAAATGGACTGGATCTTTATACTTACCACCTGGGTCCTGTTTTAGTAGTAATGAAATCAGACCTTGTTGAGTGCCTGAAAGTCTACCATTTTTATAGGAGTAATTCAAATGGCCTCAAAGTTTCTCTTCTGTAAGTTGGCCTTCACACAGGTCTTTCTGTAAATTTGTTAATTTTACATTATTACTATTATTAGGAAATAAATCCTTACAGTTAACATCATTCAGGGGAAATGGAGGAGACTGAAAAAATATTTTGCTTCTTTCAACAAATAATTTGGTGAATCATGGATGACTCATTTGTAATGAGTTTCTGTAAATTATTTTTGGTAGTATTTGTATGTTGAAGATTCAAGAATTTATTTCTTTATTTTTGTAGTACATAGTTCTTGAATAAGTACCTCCATTTCTTTTTGTTATTCCTTTTACCTATTTTGTGCCTCTATAGTACAGTTTCCATTACCATCTACCTGAATTGTTAGTGTACTATACACTTGGTCAGTAGTGGATACTGCCTAGACAAGAACAGCTGGTTAAGAGCACTTTAAGAGTTCCAGGACGTTATTACCTGTTGAGTGTTTCTGAAATAGCCTCCTCAGAATAGCAGCTTTTCAGCCTTTTGTTGTATCTGCCATCAGCACCTGCACCCTCAGGATTGGACACACAGAAACCTGCTGTGTCATGCAGTCATAAACGCAAGGGCTTGTGTCCGTCTGTCTGTCTTCCTGGTTTGGCGGCCTTGCTTGGACCTACTCCTCTGTTGTAAAGAAGGACACCCCTGAGAGTCATGTCTGGCACTGACTCTTGAGTCCGTGCGTCTTGTTGCTATGCTGCCTGTCTCACTCTCCTAGGTGTGGAGACTGTCACAGAGGTTTGGCCTGGTACCAAGTAGGATGTTGACATAAAGGGACAGATTATATATATACACACACACACTTCATCCAGAGCAGTCCTGCGGGCCAGTTGAACTGCACCAGGACAATGTAATGTGTGCCTTGTGTGCTTTTCACTGTTGCGTTTCCTTTTTTCTTATGACATCAACAAGTGCCATTTTAAACAGCCTCAAGCCATCCCAATTTGTTTCTCTAGTTCCCTCCTGTCCTGCAGTCATAAGTATGTCTTAAAAAATGTATTGTCTCTTAGCACAGGAAGTATTACACAACCCTTAGGATGTGGCCGTTATACTTCATGGCCGAAGGGGAAACATTTGACTGGTCATGTTTTCTTTCTGTTCAGTTTGGCCTCAGATTGTATATTGAAACTCTTCCCAAACGTATCTTTCTTTGGCCTTTAGATATTATTCTGTAACAGTTTGCCTTTGTCTGAATAGACCAAGTGAGGCTGATGATAATTTGTTTTGTTTTTCAGATGAAGGCCCTATAAATTGTCAGACTAGCCACCCAAGTCAGACTGTTTTCTCTGCTACCGCCAAGACACAAGACTGCTTAACAGTTAATAAAAATGTGCTACTCGGAATATTCACACCTCAGTTTCAAGGGTGTTTATTTAAAACAATAAAGAAAAATAACCCGGTTTCCTCTGGGGTAGAACACCAAGCCCCTCGGTTCTAGCAGAACATAAGGATGTCTGTCCGGTAGTATTCACACCTCAGTTTCAAGGGTGTTTATTTAAAACAATAAAGAAAAATAACCCGGTTTCCTCTGGGGTAGAACACCAAGCCCCTCGGTTCTAGCAGAACATAAGGATGTCTGTCCGGTAGTATTCACACCTCAGTTTCAAGGGTGTTTATTTAAAACAATAAAGAAAAATAACCCGGTTTCCTCTGGGGTAGAACACCAAGCCCCTCGGTTCTAGCAGAACATAAGGATGTCTGTCCGGTAGCAACCTCTCACTACCTCCAACCCTCCCGTGTGCTGCCCTCCTGACAGCTTTATGGGCCCCGTACAGCTGGTGAGCAATCAGCCCCTTGATTACTCAAAAGCCTCAATTAGTCCTGGCCGGAGGAACCGTTGAGACCTGGCACGTCGCAGAGGGAGCCACCACCGCGGGATGTAGATCTGTCACCACCAGGCCTCGAGTCTCCCCTGGGTGCTTGTCTGCGGTACGCCTCCTCCGGTCGTCAGTGCGATGTACGTCTCCCTTCTCGATAGGGCATCCGCGTTCCCATGCTTCGCACCTGACCTGTGCACAACAGAAAAAGAGATGTTGAAGGGACAAGAACCACCAGGTGACTCGATCGTTCGTGTCCTTTCCCCTGGCCATCCAGACCAGGGGAGCATGGTCTGGGACCAGGGTGAGGTGAGTGCCCAACAGGTAATACTTAAGTGTCTAATGCCCACTTCACCGCTAGACACTCTCGACAATCGAGTACTTATTTTCTCAGGGTATCAACTTCTGGCTTATGTACATGGGGTGTTCCTCCCCATTGTGTACCTGGGACGGGATAGACCCTAGTTCCGTGTCGCAGGCATCCGTCTGCACGAGTATTGGTACCTGGAAATCGAGCATCACGAGAATCGGATGGGAGCACAGGGCTTCTTTCAGACGCCTGAATGCCACTTTGGCCTCATCCGACCACTTCACTGTTTTTGGAAGGCGGGCCCTGGTCAGATCGGTAAGGGGGAGGCTATAGCTGCAAAGTTGGATAAACCGGCGATAGTATCCCGCCAGCCCCAGGAAGGACTTGACCTTTGTCTTGGTGCGGGGAACGGGCCAGTCACGAACCGCCTGGACCTTCCTCTCCTGGGGCTTAACGTTTCCCCTGTCCGATCAAATACCCCAGGAACTCTACCTCCTCGAACCCCAGCTTGCATTTCTTGGGATTCGCTGTCAACCCGGCTTTCCTGAGCGCGTCCAGTACCACCTGGAGGCACGTCAGTTGCGCTTCCCAACCTTGGCTGTGGATGATGTCATCCAAATAGGCTGCTGCGTACTGTTGGTGGGGTTGGAGGACTAAGTCCATCAGGTGCTGAAACATGGGCGGGGCTCCATGGAGAACGAATGGGAAGACCCGGTATTGGTATAACCCGTCCCGTGTTGAGAATGCTGTCTTCTCCCGTGAGGAGGCTTCCAAGGGTACCTGCCAATATCCCCTGGTCAGGTCCAGGGTGCTGATGTACCGGGCCTTTCCAACCGGTCGATGAACTTGTCCACCATCGTCATGGGGTAGGCGTCAAACAAACAATATTGTTCACCCCCTAGATGTCATTGCAGAAACGCAGACTACCGTCCGGTTAGGGCACCATCACGATGGCGCTGCACCATGCACTTTGGTACTCCTTCGATGACTCCCATCCTCAGCATAGCCTCCACCTCCTGCTTCACGGCCTTCCTTCGGGCCTTGAGGATCTGGTATGGCCTCTTTCGTATCGTGTGTTTTTGGGGCGGTGATTTGACACTGGGTAGCTACGGCAATATTCTTCCAGGCGGCAATCCGTTACCGGGTCTTCTCCATTCCCAGGTGCGCCCCCAACAAATGGGTGTGGGCTAGCTAAAGAATGGTTCTGACGTACCGGTGGGGCAGCAACAGCACCTCTCGAAGTTCTCCCTGTTCGTGCGACACCTGATACAACAGGTTATTTTCGATTTGGAAATGGGGGTATTGCCGGTCATTCAACCCCGGAAGAAGCTGGCCATCCACCACTATCACTTGGGCTGCAGCAGCTTTCAAGTTTGGATTCTCCCACTGGAAGGTCCTGAACTGTCCCCCTCGGGGCTCAGGGCAGGTGTCTCGGGGGTCCCTCGAAATCAAGGAGGAGGAACATGGGTTCATACTCTTATCCAGCTCGTGTTTCCACTGTGCTGTGGACAATCTTGTCCCACGAGGAGGGGTACCAGAAACTCTGGTACGGCACCCACCACCATCTGGCAGCTCCCTTGTGGCGTCATGATGGTGGCCTGCCCAGTCGAATACCGCTTGGTGCCGCTGTGGACAAAGGAGACAGACATCTCACCATGCTCGGTCAGATGGGCCTGCAGGCGTGCTTGTACAAGTGTTACCACACTCCCAGAATCCATCAGGATGTCGTGACCGTCAACTTTCACCGGGACCATGGGTGCTGGTGGTTCGCTGCGGGCCCAACAGGAGGTGACATAGTTTACTCTGTGCCCCGACTCGTCTCCGGGGCCCCCTGATGGCATCGACTCCTCTCGACCCGGGCAATTCCATGCAAGGTGTCACTGGGTGCCACACTCAAAACACCACCTTTGGTCTTCATCCACCTGGGGTCGTCGGTGGTGGGTTGACTCCCCTGGTGGTCTCCCTGTGGGACTGCAGTCCTTTAGCCCAGCTGACTGTCAGATTGGGGAGAATGGTGGTGGGATCGTCCTTCCGTTCCCTTCGACGGCTCCCAGACTCGGCCTACGTCCCCTTCAGCAGGGCCTCTGTGTTCTGGTGCGTCTCCACGGCTCCCAAGGGGTCCTCCCAAGGTTTGGGGCGTACGTAGGCTTGCCGCCCTCTTCATGTCGTGAGGTAGCACCCGTAAGAAGCGATCCATGACCACTTTGTTGATAATGGGGAAGGTGGCTACGTCGGTTAGGAGCCATGCTCTGGTGATGCGCAGTAGTTTGCTCACTTGGGCTCGGGGGGGAAGCTTCTGACACAAACCTCCAGTTGGGACCAAAGGGCCAGGTTGTACCTGTAGCGGCTGAGTACCTCCCACTTGAAACAGTCGTAGTTAGCCACCTGTTTGGTGTTGAGGTCATAATACGCCTTTTGGGCGTCTGGACAGGAACGGGGCCAGCAGACTCGCCCACTTCGCCTTGGGCCAACCTTCACGGAGTGCTGTCCATTCGAATGTGCAGAAGTAGGTCTCGATATCATCATCCTCCGTTAGCTTGATTTAAAAACTGAGTGGGATGTGATTTGGTCTGTTTCTCCTCGAAGCTTCCTGACTTCCTCCAGCTGTCGGACATTCTGTAGACGCTGTTCTTCCAGCGTTCGTTCCTGAATGTCCTGTTGTGCTTGTTGGGCCCGAACGAACTGAGCTATCAGCTCGTCCGCGCTGATACTGCGTAAACGTCAACCCTGGTCTGACCATGTTGTCAGACTTGCCCGCATTCTCCACCACTTGTGGCAGACCAGGGGGTTTGATCAAAACGTTTACTCAGACAAGTGTGTTACCTCAGTTTCAAGGGTGTTTATTTAAAACAATAAAGAAAAAGAACCCGGTTTCCTCTGGGGTAGAACACCAAGCCCTTCGGTTCTAGCAGAACGTGAGGATGTCTGTCCGGTAGCAACCTCTCACTACCTCCAACCCTCCCGTGTGCTGCACTCCTGGCAGCTTTATGGGCCCCGTACAGCTGGTGAGCAATCAGCCCCTTGATTACTCTCCAGCCTCAATCAGCCCCAATTAGTCCTGGTCGGAGGACCCCTCGAGACCTGGCACATCCAGCAGAGGGAGCCACCACCGCGTGATGTAGAATGCCTGTCACCATCAGGCCTCGACGAGTCTCCCCCTTGTGGCTTGTCCGCGGTATGCCACAATACGCTCTCACACATACACACACACACACACACACACACAATGCACATGCATGTTGACGCCCCCCACACACAGACACACTCACACAGACACACTTTCACTCTTCACATACGCTGCAGCTACTCTGTTTTATTATCTATCCTGATTGCCTAGTCACTTTTCGGCGCAATTCTGCGTTTTGAATCCAAAATAGGTGACCTACGTGATTCGTGTAGATCCAATGAGAAAAGTTTGGGCGGGGGGGCTTTGGATCACTACTAGCTGTCAGTGAACGAGTGATGCGCGTATGGATAAATACTGGCTGTATCCAAGGCTCAGCCAATCGTTCACATAACAGAATGCAGCACGCGACTGAAGAGAGACACAACCAATGTGCTAGTTACAGCATCAGCGAGCACCCTGGAAATACAGCGGGCAGTTGGCGCGTCCTCTGAACGATAACGAAGAGGTAGGTGAGAAGCCTGACCACGGAGACGGGGGCAAGAAGGTGATGAAGCGTACTTCATGAACTGTAACCGAAAAACAACTGGCATTTGGATAGTTTGAGGTGAGGGAGAAAGTGTGGTAGAACAAGTATTGTTCACATTAAGTATCTTGCTAGCTTTATCGAATTCTCTGTTAGCTAGCCAGAGAAATGTTGAGCAACATTAGCCAATTTAACTGTTCAAATAATTTAGTTTATGGTATGAAAAATTAGCTGGCTAATAAAGTCAGACAGCTAACGTTAGCTAACACCTACCTACATGTACATTTTACTGTATCTCAACTACGTCGTACCCCTCCCTGCACATTGACTCAGTACCGATACTACTTGTATATAGCCTCATTATTGTTACTATTTCCTTTTTTCATTTAACTAAATGTTTTTACCTTTTAACTCTGCATTATTGGGCAAGGGCTCGTAAGTAAGCATTTCACGGTAAGCCTACACCTGTTGTATTCGGCACAAATAACATTAATACAATTTTATACTTCCCTCTGTGAGGTAGGTTGCCTGACCTTATCAGAAGTGAAACGCATTGTTCCACATTAGACAGTTGAAAGATGCGATTGAGCTCTACACAATTATTTCTGAGAAAAGATGTCTCATGATTGGCCCATGGCCACTGGTGGTCCAGAACTCCTGGCACCAGTGTCTGTAATATGGCCTGATACACGTACCCAACTGCACACCGGGGTGAGTCTGTCTCTCTCTCTCTCTGTCTCTGTTCCAGTGTGTACTGTTTGTTCTAAGAGCCACTCCTGTTGTGTCTGAGTTTTGGAAGGCGGGGCTCCATGTCCGAGTGACAGCGTCTGGGATTATCTCCTCCACCTCTTCCTGTTCAGTGGAGATGATGGAAACAGCTGCTATCAGTTACAGTTCAATAAAGGAAATTAATGACTGTGCAGGGGCATAGCCATGGTGGGCCCACCCACTGGGGAGCCTGGGTGGGGGTGGGGAGCCAGGCCCAGTCAATCAGAATGAGTTTTATTACAAACAGAAATACTCCTCAGTTTCATTAGCTGTCTGGGTGGCTTGTCTCAGACTATCCCGCAGGTGAAGAACCCGGATGTGGATGTCCTGGGCTGGAGTGGTTACATGTGGTTCTGAGGCCGGTTGGACGTACTGACAAATTTTCTAAAACGACGTTGGAGGCGGCTTATGGTAGAGGGATGAACTTTCAATTCTCTGGCAACAGCTCTAGTAGACATTCCTCCAGTCAGCATGCCAATTGTACACTCACTCAAATTAAGACTTCTGTAGCATTGTGTTGTGTGACAAAACTTCACATTTTAGAGGCCTTTTATTGTCCCCAGTGCAAGGTGCACCTGTGTAATGATACGCTGTTATAATCAGCATCTTGATATGCCACACCTGTCACTTGGATGATATATTTTGGCAAAGGAGAAATGTTCACAAACAGATATAAACAAATTTGTGCACAATTTTAGAATATTCTGGGATCTTGTATTTCAGCTCATGAAACATGGGACCAAACTTTACATGTTGAGTTTTATATTTTTGTTCGGTATAGTTTTATATTTTCCTCTCCCCTCAAGCGCACAGGGGGATCATGTTTACATAATTAAAAAACAAGCCATTTATTAGCCTTTTCTTTTTCTTCTCTGTCTGCATGACATCACCTTGTTCGTCCTGGGATGGTTTAAAGTTGACTAAAGATGCACGTCTTCTTGTTTGCCTCCTTTGCGAGATGGTCTGTGTGTGGAGGTGTTTTTATTAGGGACATTCATTTTGACAGGCCAGCATGGTTAGTGGAATAAATGTAATACTATGTGGAGTCTCCAGGGCCCGGTTTCCCGATAGCAATGGAACTTTGGCATCTACGAGGGCCGAAGATTTAACATGCGTTTCCCGGAACACCACGCAGAGAGAATGATCAATTAGTACGTCGTTGGAGCATGTCTACTGATGGGATCGAAAGAAAGCCAGTGCTGCTCTCGGATCAGCTTCCTCCATTCAAATCTTACTTTAGCATTATATATGTTCCACAATACTGATGGCAGATTAGCTCCTAGAGATATTATCACCTATGGGTGCAAATATTGAGGCAGCTTATTCTAACGCTTACTCTATAATAATGCATTAAATCAAGATTTGGTACATCATGAAATATATTGAGGAAAAAATTGGACAGTAGTGTACAAATCGCAAATTAGAAGTCAATTAATTGAACATAAATATATAGGCCTATAGCCCACATGGTATATTATTTAATGCAGTCATTCTGTTTTTAATTTGATGCGTCCTTTTTACCGTTTGCTTGTTTGTAACAATTGCAAAGACATTGGGAACTTTGTATTTGTAGTCAACTTCACAACGAAGTCATCGGCAGTCCCAGAGAGACAGATAAACATCTTGATTCTATGTTTAGCAGAGATCTTCTGTGTATAAAGTGACACGGTAGGGAAAAACGCATCTAACGACTCACTTAGTTGTTCCACGAGTGGTCTGAGGCAGTCGGTAAATAACAAGCTTTTTCAAGTCCTGCTTTGGTGACGATGGTTTTGGGAAACAGCTCGGAGGTTTAACGATGCTCCTATAAAAGTTCTAACTACCAACTTAGCCTTAAGATGCTTTTGGGAAACCGGGCCCATATCTGTAAGAGCAAATTGACATGTTTTATGTGGAACTGCTCTGCACGTTGAAACTGGAAGAAGAACCGTGCCTTAAACCGAGTGGTTTCCCCATCTCCCAGCATTTATGCGCTAATAGGTTGCTGAATCGGGTCACCACAATTCAGATGTGGCCCAAATTGGGTTCTTTCTTATGGACCGGCCTTTTAAGGCTCACCAGTCCTCCATTTCCTATTCCTGCTCCGGTGTTTCTTTCTCCCCTACAGCGATAGAAGCCCAGTACCCTTCCTCTGCCTTCGTGTGGCCCAGCAACCAACCTTGAAATGAGCTATAGTCTGTCGGTTAACAGTGAAGCTGAATAAATTGCATCTATATTTCAGTGAACAGCTTGGTAGTCTTCAAGGTCCATTAGTCTAAGCACTCTGTATAGGGTGTTTTTTTTCATAATGTTCTGCTTACAGCATAGGCTTAAACTTGTTTATGGCTTTGCACATGCATAACCAGTTTGTCTTGAGAGACCTGTAACTATATTGTGTCTGTTTTGTGCTACAATGAGTTGACATCATGGGCAGATGTTATGGAGGTCATGTGAGGTATCATGTGTCTACTTTTTGCTGATTGCAATGCATCATTGTCCATTTATGACATTGTAATCTGTTTCTCTAATTCTCTCTGTGTGTCTGTCTTCTTTCCCCCCTAGTTGGAGACAAGGTTCCTGCAGACATCCGTCTCTCTTCCATCAAATCTACAACCCTGAGAGTAGACCAGTCTATCCTGACCGGTAAGACACACAGCTGTTTGCTGCACTGTTTTTCCTATACTCAGGGTTGCCATGTCCATGGTTTTCCTGCAGAATTGGGCTACTTTGAAAATTATGTTGCGGGTGAAAATGTATTGGTTGTGGGTTTTTGGGTTATTTCTATGTCACACCGCGGCCGCCGTGGCATTTCTCTGTAAAATATATATGTATATTTCACTGTGACTTGCTGCTGGCAGCGAGGCAGGTTGTTGGTGAGTGAGTGAGTGGGGTGTTGAGAGAGAGCACTGCAGCTTAGTCCACTATTGGAGTCACGTGAATGAGAGGAGCCATAGCAGAACGCGCATCACGTCGTGACAACTGTTTTTAGACTATCATTATAGAAACACCTATTTTTCTCCAACCCTTTTTCCATTAAACATATTAACAGGCTAGAGCTGATGCACGTCAATACATAATGGAGACAAAGCTCTGGAAAATGACTTTGGGCGCACTAGAGCGTATTACATAAATTATCTCGGATGTGGTTTAAACTCCATTATAATGTGGACTTTGCTTAAAGAAAACAGTATCAAGCAAAGTGTTTTAAGCATTCTCAGTTCTCAGTTATGGAACTCCCTTGCGTGGTTCTTTTTAATGAAACTGACATTAAATGTGGAAATGATACATTTACCTTTGGCCAGCAATTAGCCTATTCATTTATATGCTACTGTAGGCTACCAATTGATACAGAAAATATGTAGAAATTACAATCACTGGAGTCATTGCAAATCAATTTGTGCCACTTGTGTAGTCTACCTGGAGCTGGCAAACTGATTTATTAAATAGCCAATAACTTCAGTTTGTTGTAGCCTTTTTGTTATTGTGCGATTATTAAGGGCCAAGTTTAGTTAATTCAATTGGACGTTGTCAAAGCTCTATTGCAATTGCAGATCAGTTGTTGGAATGCATTAGATTGATGGTAACCGTGGTCAGATTAGGCCAAACAAATAATCACTGGCTGTTGTTGACAAGCATATTCAGATCATATACATGTTATTTAATTCAGTGATTGAAATGATGACCCCCATCCTCAGTAGGCTATTGGGAAATACAAACACTTATCTTGCAATCGGCTCGCTTATTCATGTTTAATAAATTAGTCTAAGCAAGCTGCTAAGCAAGCTGCTAAATTGTTCAGTTTACATATTGTCTAGCCTACTGTAGACTACCTGAAATGAGATGTAGGCCTATCAGGGGCTATAGGCTACCTGCATGTATCCACGCAAACCATGGAAAAGTTGAATTACAATCATAGGCTACAGAATTAAATCTGGGTTCATGCCTTTTATTTATTTATTTTTATTTCACATTTATTTAACCAAGTAGGCCAGTTGAGAACAAGTTCTCATTGACAACTGCGACCTGGCCAAGATAAAGCAACGCAAAGCGACAAAAAAACAACAACAGAGTTACACATGGGATCAACAAAAGTACAGTCAATAACAATAGAAAAATCTATATACAGTGTGTGCAAATGGTGTAAGGAGGTAAGGCAATAAATAGGCCATAGTAGCAAAGTAATTGCAATTTAGCAAATTAACACTGGAGTGATAGATGAGCAGATGATGATGTGCAAGTAGAAATACTGGTGTGCAAAAAAAAGTAAATAAAAACAATATGGGGATGAGGTAGGTAGTTGGATGGGCTATTTACAGATGGGCTGTGTACAGCTGCAGCGATTGGTGAGCTGCTCAGATAGCTGATGCTTAAAGTTAGTGAAGGAGATATGTCTCCAACTTCAGCGAATTATTATTATTATTTATTTTATTATTATTATTTTTTTTTTTTTGTAATTCGTTTCAGTCATTGGCAGCAGAGAACTGGAAGGAAAGGTGGCCAAAGTAGGTGTTGGCTTTGGGGATGACCAGTGAGATATACCTGCTGGAACGCGTGCTAGGGGTGGGTGTTGTTATGGTGACCAGGTAGCTTTACCTAGCAAAGACTTATAGATGACCTGGGGCCAGTGGGTCTGGCGACGAATATGTAGCGAGGGCCAGGCAACGAGAGCATACAGGTCGCACTGGTGGGTGGTATATGGGGCTTTGGTGACAAAATGGATGGCACTGTGATAGACTACATCCAGTTGGCTGAGTAGAGTGTTGGAGGCTATTTTGTAAATTACATCGCCGAAGTCAAGAATCGGTAGGATAGTCAGTTTTACGAGGGTATGTTTGGCAGCGTGGGTGAAGGGAGCTTTGGCGGGTGCGGGCAGCAATCGGTTGAAGAGCATGCATTTAGTTTTACTAGCGTTTAAGAGCAGTTGGAGGCCACGGAAGGAGTATTGTATGGCATTGAAACTTGTCTGGAGGTTTGTTAAGTGTTCAAAGAAGGGCCAGATGTTTACAGAATGGTGTCGTCTGCGTAGAGGTGGATCAAGGAATCACCTCGGACGATACGAAAGAGAGGTTGAACAGGCTAGTAATAGGGGTTGCAACAATGGCGGCGGATCATTTTAGACAGGGCCCAGATTGTTTACAGAGAAAAGGGTCGGCCTGAGAATTTAACCCTGTGGTACCCCCATAGAGACTGCCAGAGGTCCGGACAACAGGCCCTCCGATTTGACACACTGAACTCTATCTGAGAAGTAGTTGGTGAACCAGGCGCGGCAGTCATTTGAGAAACCAAGGCTGTTGAGTCTGCCGAGAAGAATACGGTGATTGACAGAGTCGAAAGCCTTGGCCAGGTCGATGAAGACGGCTGCACAGTACTGTCTTTTATCGATGGTGGTTATGATATCGTTTAGTACCTTGAGCGTGGCTGAGGTACATCCTTGACCAGCTCGGAAACCAGATTGCACAGCGTAGATGGTACGGTGGGAATCGAAATGATCGGTGATCTGTTTGTTAACTTGGCTTTTGAAGACTTTGGAAAGGCAGGGTAGGATGGATATAGGTCTGTAACAGTTTAGGTCTAGAGTGCCACCCCCTTTGAAGAGGGGGATGACCGCGGCAGCTTTCCAATCTTTAGGAATCTCGGACGATACGAAAGAGAGGTTGAACAGGCTAGTAATAGGGGTTGCAACAATGGCGGCGGATCATTTTAGAGAGGGCCCAGATTGTTTAGCCCAGCTGATTTGTACGGGTCCAGGTTTTGCAGCTCTTTCAGAACATCTGGATTTGAGTGAAGGAGAAGCCGGGGAGACTTGGGCAAGTAGCTGCAGGGGGTGTGGAGCTGTTAGCCGGGGTTGAGGTAGCCAGGAGGAAAGCATGGCCAGCCGTAGAGAAATGCTTATTGAAATGATCGTGGATTTATCGGTGGTGACAGTGTTTCCTAGCCTCAGTGCAGGAGGTGGTCTTATTCTCCATGGACTTTACAGTGTCCCAGAACTTTTTGGAGTTAGAGCTGCAGGATGCAAATTTCTGTTTGAAAAAGCTAGCCTTTGCTTTCCTAACTGACTGTGTGTATTGGTTCCTGACTTCCCTGAAAAGTTGCATATTGCGGGGACTATTCGATGCTAGTGCAGTACGCCACAGGATGTTTTTGTGCTGGTTGAGAACAGTCATGTCTGGAGTGAACCAAGGGCTATATCTGTTCTTAGTTCTACATTTTTTGAAAGGGGCATGCTTATTTAAGATGGTGAGGAAAATACTTTTAAAGAACAACCAGGCATCCTCTACTGACGGGATTAGGTCAATATCCTTCCAGGATACCCGGACCAGGTCGATTAAAAAGGCCTGTTCGCAGAAGTGTTTTCGGGAGCGTTTGACAGTGATGAGGGGTGGTCGTTTGACCGCGGACCCATAATGGATGCAGGCAATGAGGCTGAGATCCTGATTGAAAACAGTAGAGGTGTATTTGGAGGGCAAGTTGGTCAGGATAATATCTATGAGGGTGCCCATGTTTAAGGATTTAGGGTTGTACCTGGTGGGTTCCTTGATAATTTCTGAGATTGAGGGCGTCTAGCTTAGATTGTAGGACGGCCGGGGTGTTAAGCATATCCCAGTTTAGGTCACCTAGCAGAACGAACTCTGAAGATATATGGGGGGCAATCAATTCACATATGGTATCCAGGGCACAGCTGGGAGCAAGTCAATCTCACAAATTGGCCATTTATAACGGTTTGTAGTCTTAACATCTGGCACATAATGATGGCACAATTGCCAGAAAATAGCCTAACATTTGTTTTTGTTTTTCGTTTTTTTCCCCCGCCCAAGTCTTTCTTACTCAGAGATTTTGAGACCCTCTGTCCAACTTTCATCACTCAAACTCTCCTGTCGGATTTATCTATAGTTATGCACATCCACACAAGGGATTTATTTACCATTTTAAACTGGGTTTGAGCCCTGAATGCTGATTGGCCGAAAGCCGTGGTATATCAGACCATATACCACGGATATGACAAATTTTTTATTTTTACTGCTCTAATTACGTTGGTAACCAGTTTATAATAGCAATAAGGCACCCCATGGATTTGTGGTATATGGCCAATATACCACGGCTAACTGATGTATCTGGATACTGCTTAAGAACAGTCGTTAGCCGTGGTATATTGGCCATATACAATACTGCCCTCGTGCCTTATTGCTTAATCATAGCAGTCAAACTAGTTAAACCGACATCCATTGATGGAAATGATCAGGTGAGTTTAAGGGCAAATAATTTTCTCTTGCGACATATTCAAATTCCTTTATTATGTCATAGCTCGCAAGAGTTATTATTTTGATTAAAACCGAATTCAGCTTCTAATGTTATTACAAGTTCCGTCTATTCCTTAATTGGCTCGATAATGTTATGGAAAAAGGGTTTATTGTATAAATGTGGCAACTACTCTCTTTCTGTGAACATTTTGAGCTTTTTGGGCAGGTTTTGAGTGGTCATTGATCTGGAAACGTTATCTAGACCTGGCAACCCTGCCTATACTGAACCAACTTAGGATACTGTACTTCTCTAGTAAAAATAGATTTTGACAGAGGCTCATTCCAGGTGTTCTACAGCTGGCTTTACTGATAGCAGTAGCTACTCTGAGCGTACAAGCATACTGTATGACTCGCTCTTGATTGTCCTCTGCCACAGGTTTATTTGCATTCATTCCACATAGGCAAACTCTAAAGGTTTATTCCTTTAGAGTTTGTTATTCAAAACTTTATTTGATAGATGACTCGCGTCTCTAAAGTAAATGTCTCTTTGCTGGTCTGACTGTTTGCAAAGCTGTTCTACACTCGGTACACTGGCATATTATTATGATACGTCGGAGCCAGTTCAAGCCCAAGTGCTCAGCACAGCACAACAAATGTTTTACTTTAGCTTATCAAAATGAAAGACATTGCATTGTTAATTTAATATCATGACAAGGGGCTTGACATTAACTTTTTTTTAGCCACTTGTCCATTGAATAAGTAGGACAGATAAGTCACTTGGTCTGTAACACAATTTTTACATTGTTGTATGATGCAAGGATGCCACTTTACAAAATTATTAATTATTGGTCCCATGTGGCTCAGTTGGTAGAGCATGGCGCTTGCAACTCCAGGATTGTGGGTTCGTTTCCCACTGGGGACCAGTACGAGAATGTATGCACTTATGTCGCTTTGGATAAGAGTGTCTGCTAAATTACAAATGTAAAATTATATTAGTCAAACATGACTGGTATTTAACATATATTTATGTAACTAAAAGTGTCATTAAAGTTTGGCTACATTTTATGCCGCCTCGCTCATGTCCGCATCTGTTTGGACATGAGGCTGTAGCCAATATGCAAGTAGGCTTTTTTAAATTTATGTACATGAAAAATAGATTAGATTTTTCCAATGTTGGCCTCTAATCCAATTCTGATCAGAGTAATCGTTTGATATTGTGATAATTTTTTACTTGTCCTGGACAAGACAACAGGGCTCTACAGTGTGACCATTTTAGTTGCCTAAATAATTTGTGCTTTCTGGAATTTTTATTTCAGAGTACCAGTGTGCCTAGAAAAATGCAAGGATTCTAGCTTTATAACGTCAAATAGCTTTTGTGCTCCTTAATTTCTTTGTGTGCGCCTACATTTTTCAACTTAGGCACAGACCTGCTCCTTGTAAAAAAATAAATGTTTTTAAGTCAGCGTAGAGCCCTAATCAGCGTTAATGTTGAGCCTGAATGAATGAAGGAACTGAGTTCACCTCTGAACTGGGTTAATAGCAAGGGTTGATTTCCTCTTGATCCATATGATTAGAAGCTTTGCCCTGCATCATGTGCACAAGCATTCAGAGCGAGGAATGTTACACGTTGATTGTGGCGTGGGAGTCTATGATTGAAGTTGATGTAGTTTTTCCCTGAGGTGATGGACACCGACAAAGGGATATCAGTGTGATATGTGATCTGCACTGCCCTCCGCTTTGATTCCAGGCGAGTCCGTCTCTGTCATCAAGCACACCGACCCAGTGCCTGACCCCCGAGCTGTCAACCAGGACAAGAAGAACATGCTCTTCTCTGTAAGCAACACTCTTCACTCCTTACTGCTCCTTGTAGTGGCTGTATGATGATTGAACTCTCCACTATCAGCTAATAGTTTGAGCTTCTCCTTCAGTTATTTGTTTCAAGTTGAAGACCTGATGCATGGATCTTTAACATTTGGGCACAAATTATGCCAGTATCACTCGATATCAAACGTACTTACAAATGCAGATCCTGCTATGTTATTTTGGTTTGTGAATACAGAGTTTGAGTTTCCATTTGGTCTGCTCTCCTCAAGCATGTGCAGGACTGTGTGGCCATAATGTTCCACCTGTGTGTTTTCAGGGCACCAACATCTCGTCTGGCAAGGCTATTGGTGTGGTGGTGGCTACGGGCGTGAACACTGAGATTGGTAAGATCCGTGACGAGATGGCAGCCACTGAGCAGGAGAAGACCCCCCTGCAGCAGAAGCTGGATGAGTTCGGGGAGCAGCTGTCCAAGGTAATCTCCCTGATCTGCATCGCTGTGTGGATGATCAACATCGGCCACTTCAACGACCCCGTCCACGGAGGCTCCTGGATCCGCGGCGCCGTCTACTACTTTAAGATTGCCGTGGCCCTGGCTGTGGCCGCCATCCCCGAGGGTCTGCCCGCTGTCATCACCACCTGCCTGGCCCTGGGCACCCGCCGCATGGCCAAGAAGAACGCCATCGTCCGCAGCCTGCCCTCTGTGGAGACCCTGGGCTGCACCTCTGTCATCTGCTCCGACAAGACTGGCACCCTCACGACCAATCAGATGTCTGTCTGCAGGGTGAGTCTGATTGTTTTCTTGCTAACTTGCTTTACACACTGACTGAACAGAGAGGTCTGCCTCTGAAATGGCTCTGTTGCATTACCTTGCTGTGATTGGGTTTGAGATGGTGTAAGCAGAAGGCTCTTTGTAGTGGGGAATCAAGAGTGAGCTGTGTTACAGAGGTGGTGAGGCAGCGACGCGCTGCGGCTGTGATCTTCATTCAGCCGCGGTGCTGTTGCATAACTGACCTTGCGTCACAGCTCTGCAAAGCATCCAGCCCCTCCCTCCCTCCCTCTTTCTGAGTGGCTCTCCAACACACTTACATGCTCTCTCCCAGAGCAGTGAGACATTTAATTATTAATTGAGCATGTTTATTCTCTTTTTGTTGAATATGCACAGAACTTTGCACGGAACCGCTGACTGCACTCGTTTAAAACATGATTTATTTTTCTGGATGAGAGACTCTTTATCGGCCAGCGGCTATTTATTTCCCAGAATACATCTATTTTGATCTAGCATTCCAATGGGTCTCTATGGTCTTATTTTAATGTCTTTCCCTCTCTAGTCATTTCCCTTCTCCTCTGGCGCAGACTGAGATTATTAGAATGGATGATGCAATTTTTGCCTTAATGCACTAGTAACTACTAGTCATGTCCTACTGTGCTTATCTCATTGTTTACATTACATAAGTGAGGAGGACATCTGTTTAAGCAGTGCATCATCTTAATATGCCAGTAGGCTAAACTTCCTCCACATTGCTTTCCCCTATCAAGTAGGTTAAAGGGATACTGCGAGATTCTGGCATTTTAATGTACTTACCTATAGTCAGATGAACTTGTGGACATCATTTTTATGTCTCTGTGTGCAGGATGAAGGAAGTTAGCATTGACTCGAGAATCTACTGCTAACTAGCTTTAGCGCAATGACTGGAAGTCTACAGGTACAACATTGCTACTAGGATATCAAGACCTTAAATACCAGAATCTCGCAGTATCCCTTTAAGATCTTTGAGGTAGAGGCTAGGAGCCGAAAGTAAACCAAGTCTTCTTCAGGTAACTGCCCAGCAACCATCTCCCATTTCATCTCGGTCAGTGATGCGTGGAAAGAAAGTCTTCCACAAAATTGTTTTGTGTTGAATTCACAGTAACAGAAGCATAATGTATCCAGCGAAAGAGAATGTCATTTTTTCCCCTAATCATCTGACGCCAGCAAGGCTCTTTGAAGTGTGGCCTCTGTCTGGAAAGGACATGACTGATTACCATCACTCTTCCTTCCTTGTATCTCTGACTGAGACTGCTGTGGTGGTGTCCCAGCTGACTGGCTGTTGTGACAGTGTTTGTGTGCGTGTGCCTACTCTTAGGTTTGGACCAGTCCAGTTCTTCCTGAGGGAAAAGGCCAAGCGCTCTGGGCTCCAGCGCTCTCTTCTCTTTATTCAGGGTCCCTGACAGACGGCCTCCATTATTTACTTATGTAGTATGGACTAAACCAAACAACCAGTGCTCACTGCTACACTCCTACCATAACCCCCACACACAGCCAGAGAGGGCATCTAAATCCCTGCAGCCCAGAGTGTGTACACACACACACACACACACACACACACGTTATGTTCTTCTATCCTCGTGGGAACCTAAAATTTTAATTTCAAATCCTATTTTCCCTAAACCTAACCCCTAAACTTAAAATAGCCTTTGTCCTCATGGGGATGTGGGAAATGTCCTCACAAGGCAGAATTTTCCTTGTTTTACTATCCTTGTGGGGACTTTAGTGGATTTTAGGTCCCCCACTAAGATAGAAGAACCAACCACACACAGTATAGGGTGGTCTACAGCCCTCACAGACTCTGTGGCGCTGACTTGCTGCAGTCCACTGTGCTATTATGTTGTCGGTCTGCTGCCATCTACAGTGTCAGTTAAGAAACATCCTCTAATGTAATGTTGTAACCATACATTGGGTGTGAGATGATTAGGCCTAACCTTGTCTTGTCTGTGCTGTGTCGGGGTCCCCAGATGTTCATCCTTGACAAGGCCGAGGGGAACAGCTGCTCTCTGAATGAGTTCACCATCACTGGCTCTACCTACGCCCCTGAGGGAGAAGTGTGAGGACCAAATGCACTCTTAATGCTAATCCATTCATGCTACAATTATTGATTTACTTCTCGTTACGTCTATTGTTAAACTCCCTCCAACATTTCCTCTTGTGTCCGGCCCTGTCCTTTGTCTCCCTCCAGGTACCAGGATGGCAGACTAGTGAAGTCCTCTGCGTACGATGGTTTAGTGGAGATTGCCACCATCTGTGCTCTGTGCAATGACTCCTCTCTGGACTATAATGAGGTCTGTGCGCTCGCCTGCCTGCCTTTCTCCTTCATATGGCTCATCATGGGACGTGGAGTAGAAGTGACTAATGTTTATGTTTGTGTCATCAGGCCAAAGGTGTGTATGAGAAGGTTGGCGAGGCCACAGAGACGGCCCTCACCTGCCTGGTGGAAAAGATGAATGCGTTTGACACCGACATCAAAGACCTGTCCAAGATCGACAGGGCCAACGCCTGCAACTCTGTAAGCACACTAACCGCAACCGTTGAATGGTGTGAAACGTCACCGCTGGTTTGTTAACAGGTTTTCTGAGTCGTGTGTCTGCGTGTCTTCTATTAGGTGATCACGCAGCTGATGAAGAAGGAGTTCACCCTGGAGTTCTCCAGAGACAGGAAGTCCATGTCTGTGTACTGCACTGCCAACAAGGCCCGCTCCTCCCTCGGAAAGATGTTTGTCAAGGTATCACCAGCTTTTAGCAACCCGCTTGACTCACTTTGAACCAAGTGTTTTTGAGTCACCCGTGTTTGAATCTGTGTTTCAACCTCAAACTCGTTCTTACCCCACAGGGTGCCCCAGAGGGCGTTATTGACAGATGTACCCATGTCAGGGTGGGCACCAACAAGGTTGCCATGACCCCAGGCATCAAGGAGAGGATAATGTCTACAATTCGAGAGTACGGGACGGGGCGTGACACCCTGCGCTGCCTGGCTCTGGCCACCCGGGACGCCCCACCCAGGAAGGAGGATATGGTGCTGGTCGATTGTGCCCGTTTCGCTGGTTACGAGGTGAGGGTTACTCATCACCACTGTTGCATAAAGTAGATAATATCTGACTTACACTGCGGGATGCTATTAATATCATATCTAGTATAACGGTTGGAAGTTGTCCTGTATTGTGCAGTTCTAGTAGGAACCCTGATGACGACGCTGATCGTGTGTGTGTTTCTCTGCCCAGTCTGGCTTGACCTTCGTGGGCTGCGTTGGCATGCTGGACCCTCCCAGGACAGAGGTGGCTGCCTCCATCAAGTTGTGCCGCCTGGCCGGCATCCGAGTCATCATGATCACTGGCGACAACAAGGGCACTGCCGTGGCCATCTGCCGCCGTATCGGCATCCTGAGCGAGGAGGATGACGTGGACAAAATGGCGTTCACAGGCCGCGAGTTTGACGACCTGTCTCCCCAGGCACAGCGCGATGCCGTGACCAACGGCCGCTGCTTCGCCCGTGTCGAGCCCTCCCACAAGTCCAAGATCGTTGAGTTCTTGCAGGGCATGGATGAGATCACGGCCATGGTACATTGAAACCCCCGCTCACATCCCCCATCCTTATCCTTACTGTACCTGTAAAGCTTGTATATCTATTGTATTGCTGTTGTCATGTAGCCTCCTATCCATCCTTAAGTATCTCTGTTTTCTCCCACACAGACTGGTGACGGAGTGAACGATGCACCTGCCTTGAAGAAGGCAGAGATTGGCATCGCCATGGGCTCTGGCACTGCCGTGGCCAAGTCAGCCTCTGAGATGGTCCTGGCCGATGACAACTTCTCTTCTATCGTGGCGGCTGTGGAGGAGGGCAGGGCCATCTACAACAACATGAAACAGTTCATCCGCTACCTCATCTCCTCCAACGTGGGAGAGGTCGTCTGGTGAGTCAGCTGTTTGACGTACCTCCTCCTGGCACTGAGGTCTTTGTAGTGGTGCTGGTGGTGTTAACAATGTTTCTCTGTGCGGGCAGTATCTTCCTGACGGCTGCTCTGGGCTTCCCTGAGGCTCTAATCCCAGTTCAGCTGCTGTGGGTCAACCTGGTGACAGACGGTCTCCCTGCCACTGCACTGGGCTTCAACCCCCCCGACCTGGACATCATGAACAAGCCCCCCCGCAGCGCCAAGGAGCCCCTTATCTCCGGATGGCTCTTCTTCAGATACCTGGCCATCGGATGTGAGTTAATAGGACTGTTGTACTTTATTCCCATTTTTGTCTCAAATAGCTCCATCTTAAGGTCAAGCTTACTACTACTGGCATACCCTGCCATATAGTGTTATTGTGCACTCCTCTTCCCCCACCCCCTAGTCAGAGAACAAGTCTGTCCCACAGTCGGTCAACTATTTCTCCGTCCATGTCCTCAGGTTATGTGGGAGCTGCCACAGTGGGAGCCGCTACCTGGTGGTTCGTGGCCGCTGAGGACGGCCCTATGATCTCCTTGTACCAGCTGGTGAGACTAGCTCCTAGAGGTCAGCTTTACTGTCTGTGTGGTGTTGTACCTCCCAGCCTAAGTCCCTCGTGTCTGTCTGACTCCTCCCCCCACAGAGCCACTTCCTGCAGTGTTCCCCTGACAACCCTGACTTCGCCGACCTGGAGTGTCATGTGTTTGAGTCCCCCTACCCCATGACCATGGCCCTGTCTGTGCTTGTCACCATTGAGATGTGCAATGCCCTTAACAGGTGGGTCCCCTGAAGTGAGCGGAGCGTTCTTTCATCCTCAAAGAATAATTAGCATTCAGTAGTGGACAGCTACAACTTTCTAATTACATGAATGGAATAGAGTAGAGTACTCTATGTGGACCCTAAATCATATCTTAATGTGACCTTCAACCTCTCTATCCCCAGCCTGTCAGAGAACCAGTCCCTGCTGCGGATGCCCCCCTGGGAGAACATCTGGCTGCTGGGGGCCATCTGCCTCTCCATGTCCCTCCACTTCCTCATCCTCTACGTAGAGCCACTGCCCGTAAGTCAGCTTTACTCCTATCAACCTCTCAACCCAGGTCATTCTCTAGCTGCCCCATTCTCACTCTCTTCATCCCTCTTCCTCCACCTCTCCAGGTCATTTTTCAGATCACCCCTCTGGACCTGACCCAGTGGCTGGTGGTGTTGAAGATCTCCCTGCCCGTCATCCTGCTTGATGAGCTGCTAAAGTTCGTGGCCAGGAACTACCTGGAACCCGGTAACCAGCCAGAGTATAAGTCATCCGGCAAAGGCTGGTCCCCCTCTGCATGCACGGAGGGCATCTCCTGGCCCTTTGTGGGCATCACCCTCCCGCTGGTGCTATGGCTCTACAGCATCGACACTAACGTGTCTGCCCTGTTCTGGTCCTGACTGACTCCAGCACACAACCCTCCCGATGCACCAGTGTGAGTGGAGATTAACACACGTCTAACAACCCCCCCCCCCCCATTAACCAGGATCAACTACAACAACCACATCAACTGCAGTGAGCGCTCAAGTCAACATTTGTACCTGTGTCGACGACAGATGCTATCTGTGAGCCCTCTCCTAGGTTTGTCTCCAGGACATTTTTGTCCATTCAGTTTTTTTTTTACCATTCACTATTCCCTGAGGTTAATCATTTGTCGATGTGTCTTCGTTTAATATCAAGCTGTTGGTTGTGTTTTTTTTGTTGTTTTTTTTTGAACAGGCGTAAAAATCATCTATTTATGAGACGTCTACAGAGAATTAACACTATTTTATCAAGATGAAGATTTTTGTAGCTTTGGGAAAGGGTAGGTGGGGGGGGGGGGCAGCTGGGACCCATAAGCGACGTGCACAGGACTTAGACGTTTGACTCTTGTTTTCAGTGTGAACTTTGACCTCTAAAAACCTTGTGGATAAGTATGGTGTGTCGTAACTGTAAGGACCATCATTTGCACTGACTCAGAAGTCTGCACAAAAACATGCATGTATTCTGCCCTGGCATGAGTAACTGAGATTTCTTCAACAATAAATGTTTCCTTCCCGTTTGATCTCCTCCATGTTTCCTTTCTGCACTAGGCACAGCTACCTCAACGCTAATAATATGACTATTGATAACTACCCGTGTTTCTCACTAAGCTTTTCATAAACATTGTCATATTGAGTGTTGAGGTATGCACCATTTTGCTTTTGCAGAAAGAAATAGAAAGCCCTCATTTGCCTTTTTCATGTTATTTTAAGAGCTTTTTAAAAAGTTTAATCTGTGTTCTTTTTATGTTCCTTGAGTGGGGTTAGGACTAAATGTTACCTTAGTTCAATTCAAAGCATTTATTTTATATAGACAAGCCTGTCGTTAAACACGTTTACTTGAACACAACATATTATATTATTCCCATAAAGGTTCACTTTTTTTAGGTTTAGCTTTAATTTACGGCACTGTAGTTTCTTTATTACAATAATTATGATATGGATTATGTATATTGTGCACATACTGTACTTGAATATGTATAAATGCACCAAGGGGCTGATTTATCTTATCAGTTGAGCACAAGATGGATGCTTGGTGGGACCTTTATGTGGTCTGGATTGCCTGTTTGGGTGTGTCAGTAAGTGGAGTCTGCTTTGGCCATAGTATATAAGCCCAACTCTAAAAGGCTAAGATGACTGGCTGGTAGAAGAGTCTGTATATCTGTACATAGCACACAAAATAGTATCTATGTGCATGGAGTTTTACAGATGCTCCATACCTTTACACTAGTTTACTTGAGCGTGTTTTAGACACACTTTAGGTAGGTATTCCTGGAAAGCATGCCCTCGCCGATACCAGGCCAGTAAGCGCTTGAGTTTTCTTAAACCTAACTGCTATTTCTTCCAATGCCTTCTGCCTGTTAACCCAACAGAGTGAGTACCCTCTGCCTGCATGCTTTCTGCCCACTAGTGTCTCCTCTCATCCTGGCACTGTCACACACCGAGCCTTGCTGTCTGAGTCTGACAGCAGTAACTCTTCTCCTTGTTGAAAGAATAAGTGTTGAGTCTGTGCTCTTGGTCTTTGATACATTCTTTAAATGGTACCATTCCTTGAGTGATATTACCAATTGGTCTTATCTATCAGCCAGCAGAGGCCATCGGCAGGATCTTGTAATATGGAGGAAAATTGGAGGCGCCTTCATTTCAACATCCCTTTGTCATTAAGTGCCAGGCAAACCTACACTATAGGATTAAGACCCTGTGTCTGTCTTAGTTCCACCTGGATCAAGTCTGTTTTTAAGGGATTGATGTGTAAAGCGTCATTACTGGTAGCAAGTTTTGAGCTCTGACATGTGACTCGCAGGGCATGGTGTTTCACTTAATATGGCTTACTGCATTTATTCCCATCCTGCTTGCACGTGGCATGGCCCTAGACATTATGACTGTAAGTAGAAAATGAAGCAGATTACCTTTTAATAATGGCTTTTTGTTCACCATGCCTTTTTAAATGCCTAGTGAGGAAGCCATGCCTCTGGTTTGCACCTTTTGCTTCTTTGACCTATGCCATATTTCTGTCGTCCTCTGATTGGTTTCTCTCTGTCTTTCTCTGTTCTCTCTCTGCAGCTAGTGCCGTGTAAACCCGCCCCTCTAAATCCCTTGCAGGAACTGTAAGGTTTTGTTTGTGTTGTGCATGTGTTTTTTGAGCAGCAGCACATCTTCCAAGACCTGCATGTCAAAGAGATATCAAGACAGGATTGATACATTTCATAAGCAATTCCATTTCAAAAAAAGTACTAATAATCAAATGGTAAATATTTTAAACAGAATGGGCATAAATGGGTATGAAGTGTTTTTGGAATCAAATTAACCAATCCCCAGTCCCTCAAACCTTACTGCATGGGGAAGCCTTCAAACTAGACAAGACAGAGTTCTCATGCCATCTTAATAAACTTAGATGTCATAGTTTTATATTAATGTACAATATTTCATGATGCATGTCCTCTGAAGCAGTGAATTATTTGATCAGATGTGTAATAGTTAATGTATAGTATTGCTAAATTAAAGACATTAATTTACAAACAATAGTACAAATGTTAAATAAGCTCAAATGCCTATCTTTTCCTAAGGAAATCTTTTTTTGAATAGGATGTGTAAAATAACCAGACTATTTGCTTTGCACTGTGATGTGCGATATGTTTGAAGCAGATTTTGCAGTATCTGGGAAGGGCGGAGGTGCGGCGATACAGTGATGCATACATTATCTTGAAAGCAGTCAGTCCCTTCAATGGCACGTGTTTGCCAAACTGTACTGTAATTTCAGAGCATACGATTGTATTATGTATCACATGATTTGTGGTTTCAGCTAAATAAAGCGATTATACATGTGTTGCTTTATCGTCTATATGCCAGTTTGGAGAGGTCTTCATTTGAAGCTACCTTGCTTGTAGCCTAAATACAAGGATGTTTTAGAGTTGCTCCTCAACAGGTCACTAAAATAAATGACCAAACTTTGTAATAAAGGAATGTCAGGTCATGAGACCTTGTCATGATTTTATTTTATATCTTCAAACATATATACAATGCACAATACATGCTTATACACATTTGCATTGGAAAACTAGTAACATTACTTTGCAAAGAATGTGAGTCAAATGAAATGACCACATGATTGACACATTAAACATTGAAAGGGAAAGTGTCACCAGTTTCACACCAATATTCTTCTTAAGAGAAGCATGTTCATACATGCAAATGTTACAGGGGTAAATAAACACTGAACAGAAAAGAAACAGAAATTAACTGACGTCACTGGTTTCATAGATTTCCTGTTTACCAGAGAGAAAACAAGCAAACAGTAATGGCAAACTCCAAGGCCATAACCCAGCAATCCTAATTGGCCGCCTCACCTCGTCTCCTTTACTCTAGGACGTAACATTTTCACCTGTCAACTAATCAGTGACAATCGCGAACTAGGAAAGGCGGAGTTAAGCTTACTGAATTCTCTGCCCATTGGAGTCATGAGTAAAATGATGCGTCCATCCCAAAAAAGCAGGGGCTGCTATGCTGACTTCTATAGAACCCTGGGATGGGGCTATACACCCATATTGAGTGGGTGACTAGAGCAGTACATCAGGTAGCCCATGATGCCCCTGTGTGGTTTATGCCCCCTGCCCCCCTCTATGCCCTTGGGGTCACTGCATGCCAAACCACTGCTCCTGGTCTGCCCACTGGGCTGCCTCACTGTCACTGCCTTCCAGGTCTCCATCCTCCCCGCTGCCCTCCATGTCATCCCCATCCAACTCCACAGTGGCATCAGCAGGGCTCTCCTCCTTCTCCATCTTCTGCATTCCTTCCAGAGACTTCTGGTCATTTGGGTCCAGGCTGAGAGACCAACAGTGTCAGAGAAACATGGGCATTCTCAAGATCAAAAGTGCAATGTTTACATATTTGAAAGAAGAAAATAAAATAGGCCTAAGGGCAACACTGCTTTAACGTTTCATGAGGTGTGTAAAACACTGGACTTGTGTGTAACATTACCTAAGTGCTATGCTGTATTGGTCCATTGCCTCTTGATAATCATTGACCGCCACAAGGAAATCCCCCAGCATTCTGTGCAGCACACAGTCACTCTGATTGGCTAAGGCATTCCGGAGAAGAGCAATCCCTTCTTCATATTTCTGTTCTCGACCTGAAATAGGATGACAAACAATATCCAAAATCTTTTCCCTTACACTTATGAAGATGCAAAGGTTGTAAATCTCTACAGCACAACAGCTGATAAGGATAGGTAGCAAGCTACATACTTAGCAGCTCTGCCTTTTTGACCACAGCCTTGGTGTAGTCAGGCCTCTGCGCTAGCGCCTTGTCCAGCAGGGTTTTGGCCTTCTCCTGGGTCACAGGGTCCTCCAGGCAGACTGTGGCCAGGATTGTTAGAGTCTGGGCATTCGCTCCCAGGGTTTTATAGATGTTATTGGCCATCCCCATCGCCTCTCGGATCCCATTGGATGCCAGGTAACAGTCAATCAGACCTGAGGACAGAAGTCTCATTACTACCTCAATACTAGTAGCAACAAATAATATATGCCATTTAGCAGATGCTTTTATCCAAAGTGACTTAGAGTAATGCGTGCAAAAATGTTGAGTATGGATGGCCCCAGGAATAGAACCCACAACCTTGGCGGTGCAAGCGCCATGCTCTACCCTCTGAGCCATACAAGACTACAAACCAATTTGCAAGCAAACTTGCATTGGATGTTTGATGTGGGGGGCTGTTCCCAAGTGTAAAACAGATTTTCATTAGAATGATTATCATAACAAGTAGGTCCCCTTGCCTTCGTAGCAGTCCAGACGGCATGGCGCCAGGCGCATGGCCTCTCTAAAGTGGATGATGGCCTCCTGAACTCGGCCCATGTTCCTCAGTGCTGCCCCCTTCAGGAGGAGGGCCTGCACACTGTTGCTGTTCAGCTGGATGGCCTTGGCACCCAGGTAGAGGGCCCGGGAGTAGCGCTTACTGTAGAAGCTGTGACATCTGAGCCACCAAAAACAGATAGGTAGGAACATGTATTTAGTGTACATAGACTGAAAAACAGGTTGATTAAACTGTTATAACAAAATACAAGCACTTTATTATAGATTAATAAAAATAAAAACTGCACTCAATTTAGTATTTCAACGACTTGGATCTTATCATACGTTTATTTCTGGTCACTGAAGATCACTTACCCAGATATGACCCAGGGCTCTGCATGCTGATCTGAGATGTTAAAAAGTCTTCCTCCAAGGACCTCAACATCCTCCAGGTGCCCCTCACGTGCCATAAGGTAGCCATATACATCCATGCCTGACAGCAAATATTGACAACATAACTGAATTAGTCCAAATATTTAATTAATTAATGTCTTAGATAAGCATCGCTAGCCTGGCTTAGTGAGTCCTAAAAAACAAATGTATGTGATGGGTTTTTCTGATACCAGTTGTCTAGTACCTTTGATCAGATAAGGGTCCAGCATCTGGGCCTGCTCAAACTTCAGGATGGAGTTCTTTGTGTCGCCTGCCCTGAAGTAGACATCTGCCAGGCTCACCAGCAGGTCCACATTGTCCCGCAATAAAGACTTTTTCTCCAGAGAGCTGAGAAGGAGAATCAGGGAACAGAGAAACACCCAGAATGAGAGCCCGAGCTTAACAATACCAGAGATGATGATTCATGAAATGAACAACGCTCCCATGGCGGTGAGGCACTGGTCTGCTCACCAGATGGTGTTGATTGCTCTGTGGTTGTCCCCTGCATGTATGAAGGCATAGGCTTTGATCCATGCAGAGAGCCAGTCCAGGTTGGGAATACTCTGGATCACATCCATAGTCATGGATGCCACCTCAGCTCCCTTCACTGACAGAGACAGGAGACCTACAACAGAAAAGGAGTTATAAGAACCCTTCAAAACGTAGAGCACAATAACACGGGGTGTTGGAATGTCTGTGTGGTGCACTACAGAAACATCCCAGTCACTAGTCCATACCAATGATGGCATCCAGTGCCAGAGGACACTGTCTCAGGACCTCTTTGTAGCTTGTGACAGCAGAGCGTTCCTGCCCAGCCTTCCTGTACAGATTTGCCAGCATCATGTTGATCTGAAAAGGATAAACAAATATGCAATTCCTCGCAAGAATCTCGGCTACATTACTTTATTGAAATAGTCATAAATGGCACCGCAAGCTTAGCTGACCCCACCGCAAGCTTACCCTTTCAGGAAGGGACCTCGAACTTGGCTGCCTACCTTTGGGGTTCTCTGTCTAGATGGAATCCCATCAAGCACTGCAATGGCATCCTTATCCAGCTTCAGGATGGTGTAGCACTCTGCAATCTTATACTTGACCTCAATCTCAGAGGGCAAACTCTGGGAAAAAGACAAATGTCATTGGTCAATTCAGAAGGCAATGTGATTCCTTCCAGCACATTGTGCACAATTATGTACAGTGTATTCGGGAAGAATTAAGACCCCTACACTTATTCCACATTTTGTTACGTTACAGCCTAATTTAAAATTGATTCAATTAATTGTTTTCCTCATCAATCGACACACAATACCCCATAATGACAAAGCGAAAACAGGTTTAGACATTTCTGCAAATGTATATTTAAAAAAAGATAATTAACAGAAATACCTTATTTACATAAGTATTCAGACCCTTTGCTATGAGACTTGAAATTGAGTTCAGGTGTATCCAGTTTCCATTGATCATCCTTGAGATGTTTCTTCAACTTCATTGGAGTCCACTTGTGCTAAAGTCAATTGATTGTACATGATTGGAAAGGCACACACCTGTCTATATAAGGTCCCACGGTTGACAGTGCGTGTCAGAGCAAAAACCAAGCCATGAGGTCGAAGGAATTGTCCGTAGAGCTCGAGACAGGATTGTGTCGAGGCACAGATCTGGGGAAGCTTAACAAAACATTTATGCAGCAGTGAAGGTCCCCAAGAACACAGTGGCCTCCATTATTCTTAAATGGAAGAAGTTTAGAACCATAAAGACTCTTCCTAGAACTGGCCAAACTGAGCAATCAGGGGAGAAGGGCCTTGGTCAGGGAGGTAACAAAGAACCTGATGGTCACTCTGACAGAGCTCCTCTGTGATAATGGGAAAACCTTCCAGAAGGACAACCATCTCTGCAGTACTCCACCAATCAGCCCTTTATGGTAGAGTGGCCAGATGGAAGCCACTCCTCAGTAAGAGGCACATGACAGCCCCCTTGGAGTTGGCAAAACGCACCTAAAGGTCTCTCAGATCATGAGAAACAAGATTCTCTGGTCTGATGAACCCAATATTTAACTATTTGGCCTCAATGCTAAGCGTCACGTTTGGAGGAAACCAGGCACCGCTCATCACCTGGCAAATACCATCCCTATGGTGAAGCATGGGGTTGGCAGCATCATGCTGTGGTGATGTTTTTCAGCAGCAGGTACTGGGAAACTTGTCAGGATCGAGGGAAAGATGAACGGAGCAAGTGCAGAGAGATCCTTGATGAAAACCTGCTCCAGAGCGCTCAGTACCTCGGACTGGAGCGAAGGGTCACCTTTCATAAGGACAACGAACCTAAGCCAGCGCCCGACTTGAACCCGATCGAACATCTCTGGAGAGACCTGAAAGGTTGAGAGGATCTGCAGAGAAGAATTGGAGAAACTCCCTAAAGACAGGTGTGCCAAGCTTGTAGCGTCATACCCAAGAAGACTAGAGGCTGTAATCGCTGCCAAAGGTGCTTCAACAAAGTACTGAGTAAATGGTCTGAATACTTATGTAAATGTAATTTCAGTTTTTTATTTAATACATTTGCAAACATTTTTAAAAACCTGTTTTTGCTTTATCATTATTGGGTATTGTGTGTAGTTGAGGGGGGGGAAACAATTTCATAAATTTTAGAATAAGGCTAACATAATAAAATGTGGGAAAAGTGAATGGGTCTGAATACTTTCCGAATGCACTGTATACTGTCTGTAGAGCAGGTCAGTCAAATGTGCGTTATTTTATATTAATGACATGAATGCTTGTTGCTAATATGTGTTGTAATTGACAGAGTTGGGAGCCTTGCACACCTGTGACTGTATGGAGGATGCAGTTCCCCCAGTAGATGGGCGAACTTTGGACGTTTTGCTGAGCACTTTCTTCTGCTGCAGTGCCATGTTGTACTTGCAGGCAGCATTACGGTACTCCTTGTCATGGAAGATGGCATCTGCATGGTAAACCAGCAACTGGTACTTCTGGGATGGTGAGAACAGCTCTCTGCAAGAAAAGATGTGGCACGCGCATCAATGGCACAGTATTAGACTGACAACTTAAGTGGTCAAGATCAATAGCAATCAACATACAACACATTCACAACGTCAGAATTAATCCATCTTATTAAATTTACACCCATCTTAAGCGATCTAGTTAACGTTAGCTAGCTTGCTACAAGTGCTTGCTTGTCAACTTCAACTTGTCTCGTGACGATCAGCATGCATTCATTAGGACACATGTTTTTATCAATTGTACAGAATGATATGCTTCAAAGCTGATCGAACGGAATTAATAGCTAGCTAGTTAGATAAAATGTGGATGTTCAGTAATAACGTTAGCTAGTTAGCCAACAAGCTAATACTTACGGATTGTTATTGCTCATTGTCAGCAGTAAGCTACTCATTATCCGAACGTTTGAGTGTAGTCCCGCAGCGGCCATATCCCGTACATGATCTATGACGTTCATTTCGATGTATTTTGATGGGTATCTTTGAGATTTTAAAAAATCTAAAGTTATACGATTGCAGTTAGTCAGTTAACTTACTAGCTTTCATCACAAACTGCGATGTATTAAATATGGCGCCGGAAGTTGGCAAGTTGAAGGACCCATGAATTATGTTTTGCTTTTATAAAAACAACATCCTATCCTTGATACATGTGGCATACATATTATATCTATTTTTTCTTCTCCTTGGTGTAAATGATTTAAATTGTAAAATAATTCGTTTTAAATAATTTTTAATACCCACTCAACGTTTCATGATCAGGAGAAAAGTCTAGCCAGCTATAGTTTCTGCCCAAGCGCTGTTGGAACACATCTTACCACTATCCTGTCATAACACGGAGGTAGCCTATCTAGTTGCCAATTTTATTTTATTATTTCTCTCAGTGTTTGGCAACACATTATTTTTTTGGTTTAAGCTCACATACAATGACTGAACAATCAGCATTACTTCTTCGAAAGCAATTGGCAGGTAAGACAAACGTTTAAAGACAGAAAGAGACACCCAAGCTACGTAGCTATCTAGCCTAGCTAACCAGCCGCCGGGTTCAACGAGGGCAGCCACGGTTGTTTGTTTACATTAGTGCAATGATCTTGGCTGTAAACACAGTTTAGTTATATGTATTCCACTAAATTATCATATTAAGATGACGGAATTCAACTGCACAACTAACCCCATCTATGCATTGACGTAGTCTAAACTTGCAAGTTAGCCAGTTTAACATATTGACTGTCAATGAGAACGTCACCAGCGTTACGTTAGTTGGCTAGCTAGGAAGTCAATATTTTGTTACTGATTCGAGCTATAGAGGAAATAACTATCTAATTTAGCCCTAACCTAATCTTACACCAACCTCTGTCTGCAGTGAAACACAACCCTAGTGGGCTATTAACATGATCTGGCTTGCTATTAGCTAACTGACAAGCTAGCCAAGGAACAAAGGAATAATCGTCCCCAGGCCCATCTGACAATGGTGGGAACATCACATCATTGTTAGCCTGTTCACTCGTTCTGGCAATGGCATACATTCACTGTAGCTAACTCCATTAGCTGTTGACAGCTAGCATATACGGGTAAATCTATTTGAATTCAATCACTTTTTGACAACACCCCTTTTGATTTGAACGAAACCTACCATACATATTTGCTCATTGTATAAGTGCTCAGAAAGGTACTATTTGGACCTGAATGCCAAAACGTTCAAGAGGTTAAGGTAACCAAAGTTGACCCATTTTGCGTACCCCCCCATAATCACTGCAAAGTATAAAAGGTTGAGATTGCTTTCATTTAAAAGCTTACAAACAAAGTTGTCAAACAGTTTTATATTTACCGATTTTTTGGTATAAAAAAAAATTATATATTTTTTTAACCTTAAAGTCAATTATCCAAACGCGTAAACTTCGATTTTTTTCCAAATGTTCATATGTTGTCGTTTAGACCCTATTTGACATAATATCTGTTTTTTTCTGTTGTGACCACCATCGGTTGAGACACAACATGCTCTTTAATACATGGTGAATGTCAGGTTTTGGCTGATAAATGTACTAAAATTGGAATAAAAATTAAATGTCGACTTTCAAATTGTACCACCAAGATCATTGGAGCTCCACACATCAGCGAATGTTGACTTGAATGGGAACGGTTGTTTTAAATTATACTGTCAATCTTCCATAGGAAACCTTTTGAAATCATAGAAATATAGATAATAGAAATGACAATTTAAGTTGACATTCGACAGTGGGTGGAGAGGCGGTCATCTTTGGGGTAGTAATTAAAGTAAAACATTTTATTAAAGTTCAATGGTGTACCAGCTAAATTGCAGTGGTCTGAAGGAATAGGTCCATTTTATGAATGCTATTGGTGAAATGACACCCACCCTGTATTCAAGAGCATTTTGTTTCTCAACTGATAGTGGGCACAACACAAACACCTTAGATGATCTGAAATGGGGTCTAAGCTACAACATGCGAATATAAAAAATAATCAGAGTTTAGGTGTTTTAAGATCATTGACATTAAAGGTTTAAAAATGATAATTTTTAGTTTTTTAGTTTGACAGCACTGTTTGTAAGCTTTTTAAATTATATAAAACTCAACCATTTATCTTTTCCAGTGATGAAAACATGGATGTCTTATGGTATGGTTGGGTATGCAAAATGGATCAACTTTGAGCACCTTTATCTTTTGAATGTTTTTGCGTTCAGGTACAAAAAGTCATTTTGACCACTTCTTCCATAGGCAAACATCTATGGAAAGTTTTGTTTAAATCAAAAGGGATGCTGTCAAAAAGTAATTTAATTAAAATGGCTTTAACAAGCGCAGTGGTCTAAGGCACTGCAGTGCTAGCTGTGCCACCAGAGATTCTGGGTTTGAGTCCAGGCTCTGTCGCAGCCGGCCGCGACCGGGAGGCCCATGGTGCGGCGCACAATTGGCCCAGCGTCGTCCGGGTTAGGTGAGGGTTTGGCCGGCAGGGATATCCTTGTCTCATCACGCACTAGCGACTCCTGTGGCGGGCCGGGCGCAGTGCACGCTGACCAGGTCGCCAGGTGTACAGTGTTTCCTCCGACACATTGATGCGGCTGGCTTCCGGGTTGGACGCATGGCTCTCGACCTTCGCCTCTCCCGAGTCCGTACGGGAGTTGCAGCGATGAGACAAGACTGTAACTACTACCAATTGGATACCACGAAATTGGGGTGGGGTGGGGGGGCTTTAACAATACAGGTTTTAATTCTGCTATAGAGAGCATTCAGAAAGTATTCATAACCCTTGACTTTTTCCACATTTTGTTGTTACAGCCTGAATTCAAAATGGATTCAATTGTTTTTTCCTTTCACCCATCTACACACAATACCCCCATTATGACAAAATGAAAACATGTTTTTAGACATTTCTGCAAATGTATTAAAAATTAAATATATAAATATCTAATTTACGTAAGTATTCACACCCCTGAGTCAATACATGTTAGAATAACCTTTGGCAGCAATTACAGCTGAGAATCTCTCTGGGCTGTCTCTTATACACATCTAGATGTGTATAAGAGACAGACATCAAGTTCATTTCTATGCCTATTTTTTTTTTTTTTTTTGCAGTTTTACTTTAGTGTCTTATAGCTGTCTCTTATACACATCTAGATGTGTATAAGAGACAGGTTTTCATTTGGCCTGTGTTTTAGGTTATTATCCTGCTGAATGGCGAATTTGTCTCCCAGTGTCTGTTAAAAAGCTGACAACCAGGTTTTCCTCTAGGATTTTGCCTGTGCTTAGCTCTACTTAAAAATAATAATAATTCAATTGTAAAAGAAAAACTCCCTATTCCTTGCTGATGACAGGCATACCCATAACATGATGCAGCCACCACCATGCTTGAAAATATGAAGAGGGTACTCAGTGATGTGTTGTGTTGGATTTGCCCCAAACACAACTCTTTGTATTCAAGACATAAAGTTCATTTCTATGCCTATTTTTTTTTTTTTTTTTGCAGTTTTACTTTAGTGTCTTATAGAAAACAGGATGCATGTTTTGGAATATTTTTATTCTGTACAGGCTTCCTCCTTTTCACTCATTAAAGTTAGAATTGTGGAGTAACTACAATGTTGTTGATCCATCCTCAGTTTTCTCCCGTCACGGCTATTAAACTCTGTTTTAAAGTCAACATTGGCCTGAAATCCCTGAGTGGGTTTCTTCCTCTCTGGCAAATTAGTTAGGAAGGATACCTGTATCTTTGTAGTGACTGGGTGTATTTATACACCATCCAAGTGTAATTAATAACTTCACCATGCTCAAAGGGATATTCAATGTCTGCTTCTTTTTTTTTACCCATCTACAGATAGATGCCTTCTTTGCAAGGCATTGGAAAACCTCCCTTGTCTTTAGTTGTTTGAAATTCACTGCTCGACTGAGGGACCTTACAATTATCTGTATGTGTGGGGTACAAAGATGAGGTAGACATTCAAAAATCATGTTAAACACTAGTATTGCACACAGTGAGTCCATACAACTTACGTTACTTGTTGAGCAAATTTTTACTCCTGAACTTATTTAGGCTTGCCATAACAAATAGGTTGAATACTGATTGACTCAAGACATTTCAGATTTTCATTTTTTATTAATTTGAAAAAATGTCTGCACATAATTCTGCTTTGACATTATGGGTTTTGTGTGTAGGCCAATGACACAGAATCTCAGTTTAATACATTTTAAATTCTGTCTGTAACACAACAAAATGTGGAAAAAGTTTGAGGTTTGAATACTTTCTGAAGGCAAAGTATTAACTAACTCCATCTTCTTCTGTATCTTAGTAAATAGCTATATGTTTATCTTGGCAGTTGGCTGAAAGAATGTTCATGTGTCTGACAATGGAAGTTCAATTTTGTGCACCGGGGGGGTACATGTTGGCTGACAATAGGTACTCTCTTTCTCTACCTCTGTCTACACAACTTTTCACTGTTCCTTTTGTCTCTTTTTGTTCGTTGTTGCATTTTGTTACCTTGTGTCTTTCTATTTCAGAGCTCAACAAGAACCCAGTGGAGGGCTTTTCAGCTGGCCTAATAGATGATGAGGATATATACAAATGGGAGGTGGTCATCATAGGGCCACAAGACACCCTCTTGTAAGTTAGGACATTTATTCGAGAATGTGTCTGAACATAGGTTGATATTCTCTAAAGAAGAGGAGTACATACTTTGAATGTACTCTGTTGGGTAAATGGGGATGATGACTGCTTTGACCTTGACGGAGCTGCTCTTCTTCCCGGGGAAAGCGTTCCCGCTTCACGACCTTTCCATCACGGTTGAGTACTCCACATTGTCCCCCTCCCAGAGGGCAAAGATCCTTCCCGTGACCCTGAACAACACCCTGTCATTCTCTGAACTCGCTCCTGCAAGTTCATGCTCTACAACAGCTGTGGAGTACGACCCTTCCTCACACAGAAAGCGGCAACGGTCCTATTCCAGGCTCTTGTCATCTCCTGTCTAGACTAATGCAGCTACAGTATCTCTTGGCTGGGCTTCCTGCTTGTGCCATGAAACCCCTGCAACTTATCCAGAACGCTGCAGCCTACCTGGTGCTCAACTTTCCCATGTCACCGTGCTCCTCCGCACACTCTGGCTTCCAGTCGAAGCTTGCATCCACTCCAGGACCATGGTGCTTACCTACCGAGCAGCAAGAGGAACTGCTCCTTTCTACCTCCAGGCTATGCTCAAACCCTACACCCCAACCCGAGCACTCTGCCACCTCTGGTCTCTTGGTGTCCCACCCCTACGGAGGGTCAGCTCCTGCTCAACCCAGTCAAAGCTCTTCTCTGTCCTGGCACCCCAATGTTGGAACCAGCTTCCCTCTGAGGCTAGGACCGCAGAGTCCCTGCCCACCTTCCGAAAACGTCTGAAACCCTACCTCTTAAATGAATCCCACAGCCCCCTTTCCATGACACAGACTGACCAGGTGAATCCAGGTTAAAGCTATGATTCCTTATTGATGTCACCTGTTAAAATCACTTCAATCAGTGTAGATAAAGGGGAGGAGACAGGTTAAAGAAGGATTTTTAATCCTTGGGACAATTGAGACATGGATTGTGTATGTGTGCCATTCAGAGGATGAATGTGCAAGACAAAAGATGACAGTGCCTTTGAACGGGGCATGGTAGTAGATGCTAGGGACTTGAGTGTCAAGAACTGCAACGCAGCTGGGGATTTTCACGCTCAACAGTTTCCCGTGTGTATCAAGAATAGTCCACCACCCAAAGGACATCCAGCCAACTTGACACAACTGTGGGAAGCATTGGACCAGCATCCCTGTAGAACGCTTTTGACACCTTGTAGTCCATGCCCCGATGAATTGAGACTGTTCTCAGGGAAAAAGGGGGTGCAACTCAATATTAGGAAGGTGTTCCTAATGTTTTGTACAGTGTGTGTATATAGTCCTACTAGCACTGACTTTGCTGATAACTACTTTACTGACTGTGATATGTGGTTGTCTCACCCAGCTATCTTGAGATGAATGCGCTAATTGTAAGTCGCTGTGGATAAGAGCATCTGCTAAATGACCTCAATGTGAAATGCGTTGCTTTCTCTGTTCTCTCCCTTACAGTGAAGGAGGGTTTTTCAAGGCATACCTGACCTTTCCCTATGATTATCCACTACGGCCTCCCAAGATGAAGTTCATCACTGAAATCTGGCATCCTAATGGTAAACACACTGGTCACAC
The DNA here is from genome assembly GCF_002910315.2 of Salvelinus sp. IW2-2015. Lineage (NCBI taxonomy): Eukaryota > Metazoa > Chordata > Actinopteri > Salmoniformes > Salmonidae > Salvelinus > Salvelinus sp. IW2-2015. Next base: position 12,489,338 of record NC_036872.1, read on the forward strand.
ATTATGAGCCCTACTAAACCTAGAGCTGTAACCTTTTAAAATCATTGGAGTAGGATTTGTGTCCCCTACCATGTTTGCTGTTTACTAGTGTATATAATGACTTCATCTCTCTTAGTGGCAAAGAATGGTGATGTATGTATCTCAATACTGCATGAGCCAGGAGAGGACAAGTTTGGCTATGAGAAACCAGAGGAACGTTGGCTTCCAATCCACACTGTAGAGACTATTATGATTAGTGTCATCTCCATGCTGGCCGACCCTAACAGTGATTCGCCTGCTAATGTGGATGCCGCGGTGAGTTGTAATAATACATTTATTTAACACTGTGTTACAATACCCAAGTACGTCCAGAACCTGTGTCAAAGTGACAATGACAACTGTGCTATTGAGTTTGTGCCTGTCCCACAGAAAGAGTGGAGGGAGGATCCTAATGGTGAATTCAAGAGGAAGGTGGCTCGCTGTGTACGGAAAAGCCAGGAGATGGCATTTGACTAGAACCCAGACTCAGTGGCAAAGTTCCAGGGTGAGTAAGCAACATTCACCTACCTACTCATTCTTGTTGTTATTTAAAGGAATGCAATCATTATTTTGTAGTGTTCAGTTTTGACTCTTCTGTTTCATACTTGACTGTGGTAGAAAACATTGAATGTTTTTCCCCTCTTCCATCTAGCTAAAGGAAATTGCTTCAGAAGGAAAATAGTCAGTTCAGACTAGGCTTTTGCACCCCTTCTTTTGCCAATCAAGGGATTTGGTCGGCCAGCCACTTTTTTTTTTTCAAACGAAGAATGAACGTGAGAAACCTACCAGCAAATATTTCCCTCCATTTCCTACCTGGAATTGTATATTTCGTTTTATTTATTTGGAAAAATATGATGTAAGATATGTCACTACTGTAAATTAACTAGCTTTTTTTTAATCTGCTGCTGAACAGTTTCTACTTTATACCAGGTTTCTTATGCAATTTGTTTATTGTGCTTGAAGAATTTAAAACAAATGAAAGCCAGTTCTTCTCATTATTAGGTTCTCACCAAGTGTCCCATCTTCAGTCACCTCTACAGAATGCGGGCCTGCCTGCAAAACCTTGTCAAGCATGTTTTCGTCATTCAACACCTGTCATTTGATCACTGCTGCCTAATGTTAGTTCTACTCCCTCTTGGCGGTTGTCCTCTCCCTGGAGGGTTTGATCAGTGTGCTTGTTGACTGGGTCCTCTACCCAGATAATCACAATGTATGTTACCAATCATGTCACTCTGCTTTAATGAGACTTTTTCCAAAACAACCAAAAAGTTCTATGTGGTTAAGAATGAAGCTGTGATTATTCAGTGGATATACCGGTTTTCTGGCATCTGAATTTACCTCAACTTAAAATGATATTTTTTTTAGGTTTTATAGTTGTTTGATTTGTTCTAAGTCTAGTGTTACATGGGAGCTGTAAATGTGATTGACATGACTTGTCCCTCCGAGGTTGTTTCTGGGTGATGGGTGGCACGTTTGGCTTCTTGGTGCATGTGTACCGTTATTTTTTTATCAGATCTTGTAGAATTCACATCTACCCCTAGATTTATATTCTGACTTGTGAATTCAGATTATGAGTACAAAAGTCTCAAACTAAGGCCATCTAATGTTCTGTTATTGGCACAGCCTATGGTGGACAACGTGTTTTACTTTCTTTAAGGAATGACAGAAGTCTCATGATATTAACCACCATCTATTTACTCTTGGTGAAACCAGGTGGTAAATTACTGGGAGGCATGCGATTACACCATTAGTTAGAAATGTGTAGCATATGCATAAGGTATCTAGGTTTGTTTTGTATGTTACATGGGATTTTGCTGTTGGATTGTTGACATGTGAAAAGGAATGGAAAAATTGAAAGTAATCTGGTATCAAGTGTTATTCTGAAAGAGAAAAAAAATGGACAGCTTTCTGATGCATGTTGATCTAATATTATGCATAACAATCAATGTTTGAATTGTGGTGGGGTGCTTTGCCACAGGCTTAATAATCCAACTTTGCTTTGATCGTGTTCATTAGAGCCACCCTAAAGCCGACACCAAATCATCAACAACAATGTCAGTCATGACCGATACTTTAAGACTATCATATGACAAACCACTAATGACACATGCAGTCATGTTTGCAGGTTGATTTGCCAACAAATTAGCTATGCTGGGATTGCATACAAATGCAGGTATTATTCATATATTTCGATGTGACATATGGTTTACAATTGATGGTATTGTGTAGGCTTTGACACAACTTCTTTGTACTCTTTAGATTTCACCTCAGACCGGTGTTCACTGTATTTGCATAAGAGACTTTGTGCATTTAAAACATCATGAAGCAATACACTCTGATCATTTCAATCATGTTTTTCCCGGGTAATCCTGTTCTCACCCTATCCCCCTTGTTTGTTGTGTTTACCACTTTATGTTTATGCCATGTGTATTTGACATGAGCTCAATAAAATGTGTTAACTGTCATACTTTTTGTATTTCTGTTTTATTTATCTAGTGTTGGTCTAATCGGATGGGAAGAGAAGTAAATTTACCCATTTCTTAAGGTGCATTCGGAAAGTATTCAGACCCCTTGACTTTTTCCACATTTGGTACGTTATAGCCTTATTCTAAAATGTATTAAATCTTTTTTTCCCCTCAATCTACACAATCTGCCCATAATGACAAAGCGAAAACAGGTTTTTAGAAATCTTTGCAAATTTATACAAAATAAACAAATACCTTATTTACATAAGTATTCAGACCCTTTGCTATGAGACTCAATGTAGATCAGGTGCATCCTGTTTCCATTGGTCGTCTTTGAGATATTTCTACAACTTGATTTGCGTCCACTGTGATAAATTGATTGAACATGATTTGGAAAGCCAAACACACCTGTCTATATAATGTCCCACACGTGATAGTGCACGTCAGAGCAAAAACCAACCCATGAGGTCGAAGGAATTGTCCGTAGAGCTCCGAGACAGGATTGTGTCGTGGCACAGATCTGGGGAAGGGTACCAAAACATTTCTGCAGCATTGAAAGTCCCCAAGAACCGTGGCCCCCATCATTCTTAAATGGAAGAAGTTTGTAACCACCAAGACTTCCTAGAGCTGGCCGCCCGGCCAAACTGAGCAATCAGGGGAGAAGGGCCTTGGTCAGGGAGGTGACCAAGAACCCGATGGTCACTCTGACAGAGCTCTGGAGTTCCTCTGTGGAGATGTGAAAACCTTTCAGAAGAACAACCAGCTCTGCAGCACTCTAACAATCAGGCCTTTTATGGTCGAGTGGCCAGATGGAAGCCACTCTTCAGTAAAATGCACATGACAGCCAATGGTGTAAAGTACTTAAGTAAAAATTCATTTTTGGGGTATTTGCACTTTACTATTTATATTTTTCTCAACTTTTACTTCACTGCATTCCTAAAGAAAATATTGTACTTTTTACTCCATACATTTTCCCTGAAAATTGTGAAATTCGTGCACTTATCAAGAGAACGTGGTCATCCCTACAGCCTATGTTCTGGTGGACTCACTAAACACAAATGCATCTTTTGTAAGTAATGTCTGAGTGTTGGAGTGTTCCCCTGGCTAACTGTACATTTTAAAAACAAGAAAATGGTGCCGTCTGCTTTGCTTAATATAAGGAATTTGAAATTATTTATACTTTTACTTTTGATACTTAAGTATATTTTAGCAATTAAATGTACTTTTGATACATAAGTATATTTCAAACCAAATACCTTTAGACTTTACTCAAGTAGTATTTTACTAGGTGACTTTCTCTTTTACTTGAGTCATTTTCTACTAAGGTATCTATACTTTTACTCAAGTATGACAATTGGGTACTTTTTCCACCACTGATGTCAGCCGCTTGAAGATTGCCAAAAGGCACCTAAAGGACTCTCGGACCATAAGAAACAAGATTCTCTGGTCTGATGAAATCAAGATTGAACATTTTGGCCTGAATGCCAAGCGTCACATCTGGAGGAAACCTGGCACTTATGTAAATGTGATATTTCAGTGTTCTTTTTTTTTTTTATTGCAAAAAAATCTGTGGTATTGTGTGTAGATTGATGAGGGAAAACAAACTATTGTCAATTTTATAATAAGGCTGTAATGTAACAAAATGTGGAAAAAGTCAAGGGGTCTAAATACTTTATCAATGCAGTGCATTCTGAAAATATTCAGACCCCTTGACTTTTTCTACATTTTGTTACATTACAGCCTTATTATGAAATTGATAAAATCGTTTTTTCCCCTCATCAATCTACACACAATAAACCATAATGAAAAAGCAAAAACTGTTTTTTAGAATTTGAAAATGTATTACAAATAAAAAATGGAAATATCACATTTACATAAGTATTCAGACCCTTTACTCAGTACTTTCTAAAGTCCCTTTGGCAGCGATTACAGCCTCTAGTCTTCTTGGGTGTGACCGCTACAAGCTTGGCACACCTGTATTTGGGGAGTATCTCCCAGATCCTCTCACGCTTTGTCATGTTGGATGGGGAGCGTCGCTGCACAGCTATTTTCAGGTCTTTTCAGAGATGTTTGATCGGGTTCAAGTCCGGGCTCTGGCTGGGCCATTCAAGGACATTCAGAAATGTTTCCCGAAGCCACTCCTGCTTGGTCTTGGCTGTGTGCTTATGGTTGTTGTCCTGTTGGAAGGTGAACCTTCACCCCAGTCTGAGGTACTGAGCTCTCTGGAGCAGGTTTTCATCAAGGATCTCTCTGTACTTTGCTTCATTCATCTTTCCCTCGATCCTGACTAGCCTCCCAGTCCCTGCCTCTGAAAAACATCTCCACAGCATGATGCTGCCACCACCATGCTTCAGGATGGACATGATTGTGCCAGGTTTCCTCCAGACCAGCTGTTATGTGCCTTTTACTGTGGAGTGGCTTCCGTCTGGCCACTCTACCATAAAGGCCTGATTGATAAAGGCCTCTACCATAAAGGCCTGGTGGAGTGCTGCAGAGATGGTTGTCCTTCTGGATGGTTCTCCCATCTCCACAGAGGAACTCTGAAGCTCTGTCAGAGTGACTATCGGGTTCTTGGTCACCTCCCTGACCAAGGCCCTTCCCCCGATTGCTCAGTTTGGCCCGGACGGCCAACTCTAGGAAAAGTCTTGGTGGTTCCAAACTTCTTCCATTTAAGAATGATGGAGGCCACTGTGTTCTTGGGGACCTTCAATGCTGCAGAATTGTTTTTGTACCCTTCCCCAGATCTGTGCCTCGACACAATCTTGTCTTGGAGCTCTACGGACATCTCCTTCGACCTCATGGCTTGTTTTTTTTCTCCAACGTGCACTTTCAACTGTGGGACCTTATATAGACAGGTGTGTGCCTTTCCAAATAATGCCCAATCAATTGAATTTACCACAGGTGGACTCCAATCAAGTTGAAGAAACATCTCCCTCTGCAACTGGATCCTGGACTTCCTGACGAGCCGCCCCTAGGTGGTAAGGGTAGGGAACAAAACGTCTGCCACGCTGATCCTCAACACTGGGGCCACTCAGGGGTGTGTACTTAGTCCCCTCCTGTACTCCCTGTTCACCCACGACTGCATGGCCAAACACGACTCCAACACCATCATTAAGTTTGCTGATGACACAACAGTGGTAGGCCTGATCACCAACAATGATGAGACAGCCTATAGGGAGGTCAGAGAAATGGCAGTGTGGTGCTAGGACAACAACCTCTCCTTCAATGCGAGCAAGACAAAGGAACTGATCGTGGACTAACAGTCTCCCATTAACATCAACGGGGCTGTAGTGGAGCGGGTTGAGAGTTTCAAGTTCCTTGGTGTCCACATTACCAACGATCTATCATGGTCCAAACACACCAAGACAGTCGTGAAGAGGGCACGACAAAACTTTTTCCCCCTCAGGAGACTGAAAAGATTTGGCATGGGTCCCCAGATCCTTAAAAAGTTCTACAGCTGCACCATCGAGAGCATCCTGACCAGTTGCATCACCGCCTGGTATGGCAACTGCTCGGCATCTGACCATAAGGCGCTACAGAGGGTAGTGCGTACAGCCCAGTACATCACTAGGGCCAAGCTTCCTGCAATCCAGGACCTATATAATAGGCGGTGCCCATAAAATTGTCAGAGACGCCAGTCACCCAAGTCATAGACGGGTTTCTCTGCTACCGCACGGCAAGCGGTACCGGAGCGCCAAGTCTAGGACCAAAAGGCTCCTTAACAGCTTCTACCCCCAAGCCATAAGACTGCTGAACAATTAATCAAATGGCCACCAGACTATTACATTAACCCCCCCCAACCCCCATTTGTTTTGTACACTGCTGCTACTCACTGTTTATTATCTATGCATAGTCACTTCACCTCTACCTACATGTACAAATTACCTCTAACCTGTACCCCCACGGTACCCTTATATATAGCCTCGTTATTGTTATGTTATTGTGTCACTTTTTATAATTTTTTACTTTAATTTATTTGGTAAATATTTTCTTAACTCTTCTTGAACTGCACTGTTGGTTAAGGGCTTGTAAGTAAGCATTTGACGGTAAGGTCTACTCTTGTTGTATTCGGCGCATGTGACAAATAAAGTTTGATTTGATTTGATGGATGATAAATGGAAACAGGATGCACCTGAGCTCAATTTCAAGTCTCATAGCAAAGGGTCTGAATACTTATGTGAATAAGGTATTTCTGTTTTTTATTTTTAATACATTTGCAAAACATTTCTAAAAACTTGTTTTCGCTGTGTCATTTAAACCATTAGTAAGGCTGTAACTTAACAAAATGTGTAAAAAGTCACGGGGTCTGAATAGTTTCCGAATGCTCTGTATAACCTCTTGTCAGTAGTCTGCTCTGGATCCGCCCCATGGACTGACATCCTCTCCTGTTCACACGACCATGGCAATGTAAGATTGATACTTGTAACCACCAATATTAAAATCGACCTCATCGATTTGTTACAAAGTAACAAAATCATGAGAAAACAGGTTACATTTGTCGAGGAAATAAGAAAAGGAGATCGCCTGATAAAACGCGGTGGTAGTCGCGTTTTAGCAACAAGGTAGGCTTGCAAAATGAACTAATTGTATGCTTCTGTAATGAATGGTAATGAAATGAGTGCGTTATATTTATAGACACATCTGTTTTTAATGAGGACTTGTTTTTCGAGATTTGCTCTTATTGCTTTCAATGCAAACATTTCAGATCAAGTTTCTATTATTTCATGTTTGTAGATCTGCGGAGTCAAATAACATGTACCATCATAGATATATAGGTATGTACTGTATGTATAGCCTACTGGTTGTTAACTTGTGCATTGTATGTTTGCATGTTTACGTTGTTAGTTTGAAACTATAGGCTATTTTGTGAGTCGGAAATGCAAGGTAAAACGCTGCTCTGTTGATAGAGAACTGAAATGCAATAGCCTGCGTGTGGCATGCAATAGACACCACAGAAGCCAGTCGGGTATAGGAGTCCATATCTTTCCAAATGGTATTTTGGAAAATGTATTTTTGGGGGGTTATCCAAATGTTAGTGTAATGTTAATTTGGTGAATCAATCTATTTAACATTACTGGTGTTGAACTAATATGCATTAACATTTTACTCAATCAAAAAGTGTGTGATTAATGCAGATAGAGGCCTCATTAATACACCTATCTGTATGACAGACTCTGAGCATGTGTATAAGGAACAAAACACCAGGGTGGAGATGCACAGGACAGCACATTTCAAGGTTCCTGACCACCAGCAGGTGAAAACCATACACGTCCCCAAGTCCATGATGACTGCACCATTTCTACAGGTAACATGTCAGCAAGTTATTTGCCATATACCAGAATTAATATATTGCTGAATGTAAATGTAGTGTTCTACAAAATATTGTTACCATGTTCCAGCATCCAACCCTCACAACTGGACAGAAACGATATCTCTACAGTATTGCAAATGTTTACAGCACCGAGCACATGAGACGACTGATGAAGCAACACTATCTCAATGTGCTGCACCGGTGTATAAAATCAGGTGGGTTGTAATTGTATTTACTTTAGAATTGAATATCGGCCAATTATTGCCCATCTTAGATTAAATGTTTTCCCTCAAGGTCATAGCTCTTTGGATGGAACCAAACATACTACTGGAGGCCCACTGCTTAAAGATCGGCTCACGTTCAAGATGGACAATGAGAGAGATTCTGGATCTAGGATCAAGCCATATGGACAGAGGAATGGCACCACAGTGCACTCTAAAGTTATCCTCCCAAAGATTACCAACAGTCCCAGTGCAGAGTGAGAAGACTGTATTTGAAATAATTATAATGAAGTCAGTCATACATTATATTATTCTGACAATGTATTGAAGTATAGTATAATTTTTATCATTTCAAAACACATTCTCCTTGTTGGTAACACATTTATTTGAGTCTCTCATTAAACTGCTTATAAGAATTTTTAAATAGTTTATAAACCATTATTACATACTGTACATTTATTGTCTGTTGATTATTTATATATGATTACAGGTCATTTTAATAATAAATGGTTTAAAACTTAAAGGTAGAGTCAGCAATATGAAGTGGATGCACAAATTAAACAGCATAGTGTGCCAATTTCTGCAACAAGGGCGTTGGATCGCGAGTCTAAACTTCACTGTTTTGGTCCCGTGGCTACCACCTTGTAAGAGCATGAAGGGAACCTTTGCACATGCGCAGATACTGTGTGTGACTGTGTGAGCGCAGTCTTTCATTTTGCTCGTCACAATATCTGCAGGTGCTGCTCATGCAATGTCATTTTGCTGACTCTACCTCTTAATTTGCAGTTGATAATGTGCTGAGTATTTGAAAAAAGTAAAATATAATCCCACCAAAAAGCAGGGGCAAAACAATATACAGAAACATCTGAAGAGAAATAAGTGACAGCTAGGAAGGTTTCTGCAATAGGCCTGTGAGATTATTATGTAACAATGTGTTTGTAGTACAGTGTGACTGCTTGACAATAAATTATATTATATATATCTCTTGAATGGTCATTTGTTGTACCAGCTATCTAGTTTTGTATGCATTCAGGATTTTAGAATTTTAACTTAATATACATTACATGACCCCTTATAGTCATACTAATCATAATGGTAATAGATTAGCATATTACACAATATGGTTCATTAGTAAATCATCTCCATACTGCTGTTTTGTAGCTGTTGCGCGTCAACTGCACCGACAGACACTAATTAGTGATCAAACACAAAATCAAACATTGTGGAACTTGAACTTGACTGCCAAAATGAAGTGTGTCATTGAAAGAAACGGTGTTAAAGGTATGTTCACTTTTGGAATATAGATAACGTTAACTATAACGTATTGATACAGAAATGTGCAACACATTTTAAAGTACATATCTAGCTAACTTAGCTAGCTAGCTAAATGTGCCAAACAGGATAGTATAAACGTTAGCTAGCTAGTTAACGTTACCTCTCTAAAGTTAGCTAATTCTCTAAAGTTGGCTAGCTTTGACATCCTAACGTTACCTCAGTCTGCGGATTTTTCTCTGAAGTTATTTAGCTAGATAGCTAAAATGTAGGATTTAGATAGCTAAATATGTTGACACATAATTGCTTGATCAATTTAATCTACATAAACAGTATCTCTGACTCTGTTTCTGACAGTGTTTGGGAAGGCTGTTCATGCCCTGGCACGCATAGGAGATGAATTATGGTTGGATCCTATGATGAAAGGGGTAAGCATCAGTCCATTTGAAGTGTGCTACACAAATAACGTTTGATTTGATGATGGTCTAGTCTACAAAGCTTTATCAATGTAAAGTGTTAGCTACATAACATTGTCCTGTTCTAACCATTATGCATATCATTATCTGCCTGCTCTGGTCTCTTGTAGTTGGCAATGAGGTCAGTGAACTCAGCCCATTCTGCCTACGCCTGCTTCCTCTTCTCCCCACTGTTCTTCCAACACTACAGCCCAGACACAGGACCAGCCCAGGACAGTGGAACTGTCAAATGCAAGTTGGTCATGAAGGTAATGGCCAAGCTGTTCTGAATCTGCTGAATATGACCCCAATATCTCAAGACAGATAAATGTCTCACACAGGCCCATATGGAACAGTCCAGCATCATTGCTTTTACAATGGGTGAGACTTTATAGTACTGATAGTGTAATAGCTGTGTATTAATATACATCGTTTTGGTTTTAGTCAGTGCTGCCGCTGTTTCGGTGCCTGGCTACCATTGAGCGTAATGTGGATAGCTGTCAAATATCCATCAATCTCCCAGACAACCGGGTGATATTCCAGTTTCACTGCAGACATGGTAGGAGAACAGTCCAATAGAGTGCTCTCAGATAAGAGCTTGTTTTATATGTGTGTGTGTGTGTGGGTGGGTGAGCAACTTCCAGTAGGTGTTCAATAATGATTTTGGAACAAAGGGGATTCTTTCTCAGATTGTAATGCATTGTATCAATACTAGATGGCGCTGTGTCCCAACATCTCATACTCATTGTGACAGGTATCACCAAAACACACAACCTGGGTTTCCAGGAAAGTGAAGCTCTGCAGGCAGTGTTTCCTTCTCACCTCTGCCCCAATGTCCTGAAGGCCCAGCCCAGGTGAGCTCCACTAAACATATCCCAATCTATCTCCTCGTGACATTGTTGAAGAGTGATTCAGAGACTGACTAATTACTACAGGGTATACAGTATATGATGATTATTTCATTAGTAATTTACATTTGTACTATCTATTATAATTGTATTACATTTGTATTATTATTTTGGGGCCAGACTTCTAGGCGACATGGTGATGCACTTCCCAGTGTCTCAGGAAGAGATCACTCTGTCCATGTCTCCTCTGAGAGTCAATCTGAAAAGCTACTATGAAGATGAAAGCGGTGAGATGTTGCACTGTCTACGGTGTATGAAAAAACCAACCCACAAAAAGTCGGTAACATATTGTGCCTAACTCCTGATTTTTCGGGGTGCAGATCAAATGAAGGCCATGCATACTGAGATGTCTTTAGATCCCAGTGAGTTTGACTACTTCCAGGTTGGAGTTGACTCAGACATAACCTTCTGTCTGAAGGAGCTGAGGGTAAGGGGGTTATTTTGGGATGGACCTTATTTTTTGTCACATGAGCTTGTGAATATGGGAGGGTGTCACTGTCTGTACTTGCATACCCATGGGTTAATTCATTTATTTACAGGACTGGACCCAAGTGTCCAGGAGACTCTGTACCCTATCATTTTCAATGGAACGTTCCCCTCCTGGGCAGGATTTTGTTTTATGACCCTAATGAATCAAGTTATAATATTATGTTTTTTTCACCGCACATGTTTACATTTTTAGTGAACAGACAGTAATAAGTAGTAAAACACATGCATTGATTGCCTAACTCTCATACCATGTTCCAAATAAACCCAAGTCCTCAGAGGAGAAATATACATCAACATGATTCAATAGCAAAATATATCACATTGGGACCCCAAAAAGGCAGCCATTTTGCATCCTATGTTTTTGTGTGTTATTTATTATAAAGTACAGCTAATGTGTCACAATTTGTGCTCAGACCCACATCCTTTGACCCGACCCTAACGTCCTGGAATGCTGTTGGGGGTACCCTTTTGTGAAGTCCCTCATTACACAGTAAAGCTATGCCTAGCTATAGACTGATGTGTGTTCATGCTAGCCTGTGATTGAGTTGGACAGTGAGCCAGTCTCTACATTGCTGCTAGTCTTACCTGTCACAGTGTGTTAGAGGGGCTAGTCGAACACACACAGAGGCTCTGGTGTCTGGGCATCGGACACAGCGATTCAACTGAACCCATGATTACCCCTTTCACTGTGATTGACCCCAACAACTTGAAAGGTTATGGCTAGTGTACAGTCGTGGCCAAAAGTTTTGAGAATTATACAAATATTAATTTTCACAAAGTCTGCTGCCTCAGTTTGTATGATGGCAATTTGCATATACTACCGAATGTTATGAAGAGTGATCAGATGAAATACAATTAATTGCAAAGTCCCTCTTTGCCATGCAAATGAACTGAATCCCCAAAAAACATTTCCACTGCATTTCAGCCCTGCCACAAAAGGACCAGCTGACATCATGTCAGTGATTCTCTCATTAACACAGGTGTGAGTGTTGACGAGGACAAGGCTGGTGATCACTCCGTCATGCTGATTGAGTTTGAATAACAGACTGGAAGCTTCAAAAGGAGGGTGGTGCTTGGAATCATTGTTCTTCCTCTGTCAACCATGGTTTCCTGCAAGGAAACACGTGCCATCATCATTGCTTTGCACAAAAAAGGCTTCACAGGCAAGGATATTGCTGCCAGTAAGATTGCACCTAAATCAACCATTTATCGGATCATCAAGAACTACAAGGAGAGCGGTTCAATTGTTGTGAAGAAGGCTTCAAGGCGCCCAAGAAATTCCAGCAAGCACCAGGACCGTCTCCTAAAGTTGATTCAGCTGCGGGATCGGGGCACCACCAGTACAGAGCTTGCTCAGGAATGGCAGCAGGCAGGTGTGAGTGCATCTGCACGCACAGTTGAGGCGAAGACTTTTGGAGGATGGCCTGGTGTCAAGAAGGGCAGCAAAGAAGCCACTTCTCTCCAGGAAAAACATCAGGGACAGACTGATATTCTGCAAAAGGTACAGGGACTGGACTGCTGAGGACTGGGGTAAAGTAATTTTCTGCATGAATCCCCTTTCCGATGTTTTGGGGCATCCGGAAAAAAGCTTGTCCGGAGAAGACAAGGTGAGCGCTACCATCAGTCCTGTGTCATGCCAACAGTAAAGCATCCTGAGACCATTCATGTGTGGGGTTGCTTCTCAGCCAAGGGAGTGGGCTCACTCACAATTTTGCCTAAGAACACAGCCATGAATAAAGAATGGTACAAACACATCCTCCGAGAGCAACTTCTCCCAACCATCTAGGAACAGTTTGGTGACAAACAATGCCTTTTCCAGCATGATGGAGCACCACGATAAGGCAAAAGTGATAACTAAGTGGCTCGGGGAACAAACATCAATATTTTGGGTCCATGGCCAGGAAACTCCCCAGACCTTAATCCCATTGAGAACTTGTGGTCTATCCTCAAGAGGCGGGTGGACAAACAAAAACCCACAAATTCTGACAAACTCCAAGCATTGATTATGCAAGAATGGGCTGCCATCAGTGTCACGACTTCCGCCGAAGTCGGCTCCTCTCCTTGTTCGGGCGGCGTTCGGCGGTTGACGTCACCGGCTTTCTAGCCATCGCCGCTCCATTTTTCATGTATCCATTGTTTTGTCTGTTCCCTAAACACCTGGTTTTCATTCCCCAATCAATCTACATGTATTTATTCCTCTGTTCCCATCATGTCTTTGTGTAAGATTGTTTGTGTTACGTGTTTGTTGTTGACGCGCCAGACTGGTTGTTTTTTCCGTGGTATTTCACGAAGATGTTTATTGTTAAACATAATTCTTGTGACTGTTTTGCGCGTTTTGCACTTTTGCCTCAATAAAGTGCGCGCCTGTTCACAAATCTCTGCCTCCTGCACCTGACTTCGCTACCAGTACGCACACACCTGACAATCAGTCAGGATGTGGCCCAGAAGTTAATTGACAGCATGCTAGGGCGGATTGCAGAGGTCTTGAAAAGAAGGGTCAACACTGCAAATATTGACTCTTTGCATCAACTTCATGTAATTGTCAATAAAAGCCTTTGACACTTATGAAATGCTTGTAATTATACTTCAGTATTCCATAGTAACATCTGACAAAAATATCTAAAGACACTGAAATAGCAAACTTTTTGGAAATTAATATTTGTGTCATTCTCAAAACTTTTGGTCATGACTGTACACAGCAACATTGGTAATATGTGCCCTGTCATCTAATGTACATTGCTGTCTAGCAGAGTACCAGAGTATTGTGAACTATTATTTTAATTAGTGGTGAATGATTAAACAGTCACTCCAAACATGCATGTGTTTAATGTATTAACCTCTTCTCTAGGGATTGCTGTCATTTGCTGAATCACATGGTCTACCAGTATCTGCTCACTTTGGCGCCGCAGGAAAGTAAGTATCCTGGTCCTTGTGATTATACCCAGTGACTATCACCTCTTTTACTTAGGTCCTAAATTAGGCCTGGAGTTTTTACCGGTCTGGTCACAAGGTTGGAGAAATCTCAGGGCACTGGTTCTAGGTATGCTGATGTTGTGTTCTGCTGTCTGTCAGGCCGGTGGCCTTCAGTGTAGATGACATGGTGCTGGAGGCCAGTGTGGTGTTGGCTACTCTTGTCAACCCAGAGAGCAGGACCCCCTCCCAGGCTACAGAGGCCCAGGCTCCTGCTGCACTAAGGTAGCCGTCACCATTCGTTAAACAGTTATTACCCCACCACTGATAGGGGGGTTCTGTATTTGGTTTAACATTGTGTAATACACCACATCCTGCCCTTAATCTGCTTCTATCTTCATCATCTATGATGTAGTCACCATAGCAACCCTACCGCTATATCAAATAATGTATGTAGAAGTGCCCAAATGATTTCAATAGTCAGGGAAGCACTTGTTAGGAGGCATGGTGTGTAGAAATGCAGGACATTTTGTCGTAGCGAGAAGCAGTTTCTCAGTTCAATAGCAAATAAAAAAGTTAACACGCTTAGATAGCCTTAAAGCGCCTGCCCAATCATGTGACAGTCACAGTAGAGTAAATTTGAACTAGCCTTTCCTAGAATCCTAGAGCTGGCTGTACCTGTGATGTCCTCCTTACGGGAGTTGGCCAGCATGTGCTTTTTTTGGTGCCTCATTGGGCGTTGTGTTACAGAACAGTGCAGTAGCACTGTGACAGGTTGGCTATCTGGGGCAAGGCCGTGCTGGCTGGGTTAGAGGCCTGACAGACTGACGGACTGTAATCCCTACCTCCCCCACAGTCACTAACCTGTTACGTTGCTGTGGCGATGATGTCACTCAGTGTGTGGCCCGCCCGGCCTCTATGTATCTCTCTCTTAGTGTCTGCTCTGAGCCGCCTGAGGTGGGGTTTGCACCAGTCCCAGCCGGATTGTGGCACATCTGGGTCACTTATGACGTCACTGCATTGCACTGCTTCTTCCTTTTTCAAGGAAACGTTCATACAGTATGTTCGAATGACCAAAATGTAAATGTCATGTTTATACCTTCATGGAATACTGAGAACACATCAGACTTTTGTATGACAGGTTAATGTTGTAGTTGTACAATTTATGTTTATATTCTTATGTTACTGAACCCGCTGTTCCATAACCTCCCAGGCAAACACACCCATTATTCTCATGCTGACCTTGACAAAGATAAGTGAAGATATTTAAAACCCAGGTCCTTCCCATTCTCTCTCCTGCTGGGACGCTTCTTTATAGGCTCATTCTGGTTCTGTCTGTGGTGCAGTCAGTGGTGTTTATGGAAAGCATGTTTATGCTGGCCTGCCATGTGCAGGAGAACAGGCGGAACAGAGTTAGGTTGTCCTAGCATGCAACCTTGGAGCACAGCCAACATCCAACAGCAGTGTCACTCTTACAACAGCTCCCTTTTTTCTCTCTCTCCATGTTCCTCCCTTTCTCTCCCTGCCGTCTCTCTAGCTCTGCCCCTCCGCTCCACTATCTCTCCCTCACACACTGATGCACGTGCAGCTGCAGTAACTCACGCGGCATACATATCATGTAACACACGCGCTCATGAGAGCAGACTTCTTTCAAACACACTGCTCGGTTATCTAAAAACAACCTTTTCCCAATAGAACGTGACATGCGCATCTCATATAACTTCTATTATATATATATATAGATGTCTGTTAGCAATGCTATTGCTTTAGTTTGTTGACTAGCACGAATGTGGTTAATTAATATTGATTTAAGACTGACAGGCATCTGTTTTCAATATGAAGCTATATAGGAAAACGACTATAGGCAGACCACTGGAGAGAAATGCCTGAAGGCAGCCTTGCTGTAATGGTCCTTATATGCTCTCAGGTGTGGAGGTGTTGCGGAGCCTCCGGAGGGCCCGTGTGAGGCAGATGCCGGTCCCCCCCAGGCCCAGGGGTTTCCCTCTGCAGGCGAGCTGATAGCATCCAGCCAGGGAAGCCCAGTGTTCTGTGGAGCAGCCCTCATGAGAGAGTTCACCAGGACAGGAGAGGATTCTGATAGGCTCAGAACACCACGTTACACACACAGAGGTCGTGGCATCACAACTCCTCCTTCCTCCAAGGTAAATTAGAACAAAATGTGAACTTTGGTTGACTTCTGTTTGTGCCCTCAAGCCACTGTGTTCTGGGATTTTGGCAGGCTCAAGTTCCAAAGTACAGATAAGGCCTTGCTTTAACGTTCAACCTGGAATGTGCCTAGATTGCAATAATGTTTAACCATGTGATGTGTGATTGACCTGAAAGACAGGGTGAAGGTGAATTGTGACGTATGCAAGGTGTGTGGCTGGTTGCACAGCCCTCTTATCTCAAGCTCTTTTGCCTAAGAACCACCAGACCATATTGCGAAAACTGTTTCACAATTTGCTGTTTTTTTCCACCCATGCTCATAGTCTGCTCAGCTGTCTATTAATGATAAGTCATGTGTTTTGGTTCCTTAGGTTCGCTCCCTCCTCTTTGGGGCCGTGTCCTGTGAGCAAGGTGATGGTTGCACCTCTATGCTGCCCAGTCTGGCGTGTTCCAGTGATACAGAAGATGGGGGAGAGGAGAGGGCCAGTGGTGCATTGTAAGTTACCACAGAATGATGACCAAGCCAAGAACTGTTTTCATACCCTGCAAGTTTTTTCAGCAGACCAGTCTTTTTCCCATTGTATATTGTAAATACATTTAAATGAGAACATAATATTTTTCAATTCATTTGAGTGCTTTAAATGAAAGTTCATAAAGCATGGCTGTTTGTTTTTACTAACAAATAAGTTATTCCAATGGTATGCGCATTTATTGCAAGAAACATATACCGTAGATTTGAAAGTCAGACATCAAAAGCATAAAATTAATTGGGGTAAACGTTTGTCCTCTTCCCTGTGACCCAGAAACCAATAAGTTGTTGAGAATTGTCAATTCGTTAATAGGTAAATGGAAGACGGTCCTCCCCTCCTCGATAGCCTTCATTTGGCGAGGAAGCACGTTTGTGACCAGTCTAATTTATACAAATGCATTTTCATCCACTTTCCCTCTACTCGCCGCCTCTCCTCGAAAAGGAGGCCAGGGAGGACGGAGGTGAGAAAATCTCAAATTGTGAAAAGGCCCTAGATTTGCCCATGAAAACATTCCTCAAGCCAAGCGCCTGGGGATGCCACACCTGGGTGCTGATAGTAAACTCAACACATCTCACAGACTCGCTAAAGCTTGAGGAATGTGTAACCAAACATACAGATCACATGGAGCCTTTTCATGTAGCTTCAGGCAGTCCCCTCAGTTGCATAAGAGCAGACAGCTGCGAGGGAAACACTTGAGTCTAGTCCACTGTGGCCCCTGCTGAGACAGAGGAATGGATGAGTCAGAGCAGGGATATGCTGCCTGGCAGGGAACAGTATGATTCCACCTTCAAAGGGAAAGACTGCATAAAGATGATCTATCAGAAATACATGATCACGTGTAGCAGCATGGCCTACCTCACTGGGAGGGAAATGGTAGCCGTGGTCTGCTTCTAGATGCTTTTGACCTACATGTTTTCATTACCTCAGGAACCGTTCAGTCTACTGTGTAAGTAGACAAATACCTTGCAGAGACCACTGAACAAACAATATTGACACAGAAAAACATGTGACAAGGGTCTGGTTAAAAGGAAAAGAACGAGGGTAATAAATACTGTACTTTATTGAAATATGTTACAGCTTTGAAAACATGTTAAACAGAAACTGGGTCTCTGCATTGTTGAACTGTACATACAAAATATCGATAACGTTACATGCAGCTCTCACTGTAACAAATGTTGCTTTTTGAACGGAACGATTAACTGAAGTCTAGAACTGGCCAACAGAGCAGGGGAACTGGCAGGTCAGGTCACTAAGTCAGTGGGGAGCAGGATATGGACATCATGGAGAAGTTTTGATATAGTGCCGTCTGACAGGGAGAATTGCTTGTATTTTAAGGCTGGTGAGGTTCTTGGCAATCTCTACAGTGCCATAATGTTTGTGAAAACATTTGGGCCATCCAGTGCAGGTGTGTTTCAACTCCCAGCGCAGTAAGAAATGTATGCAGGGCATTACCTGGTAGCCCTACATCAGTCAGTAACGGCATTGATATTATTTTCCTAGTCAGGGGAGAGCCCTTGAAGCAGGACAGTAGCCTGTAGTGAGGGAAAACCATGACATCAACAGAAAGAAAACCTAGGGGGTACAACAGTTGATACACAGAACCTTGTTAAAGGCCCAGTGCAGTCAAAAATGTGTTTTCCTCTGTATTATATCGTATCATAGCTGATGAAACTCTGTAAAAGTGAGATTTTTTGTTATTTTTCTGATAGTTAGTTTCTGGTTGAAAATACAATCTGCACAGGACCTTATAATCAGCAATTTTGCATGTGCAGGAGTTTGGGCTTAATGGTAAAATCACCATGCGGTAAACTGGTTAATAGACTAATAACAAAGAAAGGGAAAG
This sequence comes from Salvelinus sp. IW2-2015, assembly GCF_002910315.2. NCBI lineage: Eukaryota > Metazoa > Chordata > Actinopteri > Salmoniformes > Salmonidae > Salvelinus > Salvelinus sp. IW2-2015. The sequence continues at coordinate 12,507,926 of NC_036872.1, forward strand.
GGGGATACCTAGTCAGTTGTACAACTGAAATGTGGGTTCCAAACTTCTAAAAAGCAATTTTTTCCAATTTATGGAAATCTATTACAGTAATGTACTTAATTGTTCCGAAGTAATTTGATATTTATATAAAACAGCTGCATTGGGCCTTTAAGGATTCTAAGATCATTTGTCATGCTTTACCCCCCTTTTAAAAATAAATAGCTTTGCCATTCAAATTTGAATGTGTCTCATGGTGAAAGGCATTGAACACATTGAAAGGGAACGAGAGGTCTCCCATCAGATGGCGCAGATTAAGCATTAAGACCGCAGGGCATGATGGGAAAAGTAAGTGTGAATCATATGGCTACTTGTCCATTTCTACTCTGTCTCCATATCTGACACAGTGTGGGGTTTAGGGAACAATATGATACACAATTTTGCCATTATCAATAACATCTGATACAAGGCACATCAGCTCCATAAATCAACATGTACATAGTACATGTTAAAGGAAACCTCACCCCAAAACAATATTTTGGTATTTGTTTCATAGTCCCAAAATGTTTTTCTTGTCAGCAATAGTTTTGAAAATACAAAATCATCCCTGTATGATGCATTTTGCATCATATGAATCTGTGTTTTGCATCAAGTGATGTTTTTTATTTTTTTTAAAGTTAATTATCTTAAACTTGATTGCTGACAAGCAATACATTTCGGGACTATTTAAACAATTGACTACTTTGTGGTGGAATTTTCCTTTACAAAGGAAATGTCACTTAAAATGTTTCTGCACATGAGTTATGTTGTAAATGCAAAGTGCACATTTTTGACTGCAGCAAAAAAGAAAATGAAAACCGGTTAAATTAAATAAAAACACTAGTGACCTGATTCATAAGACGTCATCAAATGTGCCATTGGAGCTTTACAGCGAGGACAACTGAGAAATTCTGATTGTGAACACTTTTTCCTGAAGCTAAACTGAAACTGAGATCAGTCCAGATTCCCACCGCATCAAACCAAAGCAGAAATAAAATGATATCTGCTTGGTCACTTGACCAACGTCCACTGTGAACTTTCAGATATGCTTTCTTTAACTTTGTGCGTAAATGGTTGTTACCACTGCGTCCCAGTGGATATTTAAAAAAGCGGTGTAGCCTACATAAAAACCATCCATTCCGCATGTACACAATATAAACATCTGACACGCGACAGACTAGAGGTTACTCTATCACACATAATAACCTTCAACATCACTTGCAGTCACACTCACTCTTTATGTCGCAGCAGGGGTCAGAGAACAGGTTTGACAGAAACGTCAAGCCATTAAAAAAAAGCCATTTTACCATTTCACATCCTTAGAAATTATAAACTTGGTCTGTGTTTGACCCAAATTGTACTGATATGGCAAAGTATGTGGCAACTGCACCTAGTCTTCATACAACCCCTTAGATCAGTCAAACAACTTAAAATAGCACAAAGATCTACCAAAACATTCTAACATCCTTTAATATCACAATGATGCATGCCCTTATACCCGCATATTTTTTTTGCCCTTCAACGTCTTTTAATTGTTTGTTTTTGTGTGTAATGTGAGTCACTGTAAAAGTGACGTTTTCATGGCCCTATCGTTTCGACTTGATGGTATGATGCTACTTCCCGTCTTGAATCAGCTCGGTTCCTGTGATTAACCCTCATTGGCATGATTCACAGATTTTCAATTCTGACGCTCATTCACTTTTGACTGGCTAATACTGACCACCTTTTTTCTCTCCTCTCTCTCCATCCTGAGCTTTGCTCCAAGTCCAAAAATAATGTGAGAGCCAGAGCCTCATCTCCAACATGTTGATGTCCTTCATCCCACTGAACGGGGATTAGGTCAATGACAACTGGGACATTTCCCAGATAGATACTTTGCAGCAGGTATTCTAACCAGAGACATGTCAGAACTTAACCCTATGCTTTATTTATCCATTCAGACTATTAAAGATTAACACTCAGTTCTGATGGTGGTGACATCAGTGCATGTATTGTCAGTGTTCCATCTGAGAAATAGGCCTGATTGAGTCCTGGAGGACTGATTATCTCAAGGGGCCGAAGGTGGGCTCAGTCAGCCACCAACATTAGTCCCTAATCCCCGCCAGCAGGAATCAAAGCAGTCTGACATCTTCAAGAGACAGATGGCAAGAGGAAACTCCTAATTCCACTCCTAGCCTCAATACAGTCTCTAGTCTGTGTACTCTGCCACTATTGACAGCAACACGGTGATGTCATCTGGCTTTCCTCCTGTGGGGAAGAGAAAGAGATGCAGTCAGAAGGATGAGAACAATCTCTCATTTTCATCATTCCAAAAGGAAGCAGCCTGAGAGCAATGGAAGGAACACTAATAAAACAAAGTGAGCCATCACTTCTTATTCCTCACTGGGTGTCATTCTTCCTGATTTATAGAGCAGCCCTCTCAGCCTGGATACCATTCACAAGGGAAGCAGGGTATGAATGAAGCAAATGGACTATGAAATGAGGACTACCTTGGCTTTGTCTACAATTTCCACTTGCATGAAGAAGTGATAAAAGTGATGATCATTACCTCTTACATTCAGTCCATTGTCACAGGCAAACTGTGCAAAAGGCGACATGTAGTTGGGGTCGTATGCCAGAACGTGGGCCTGCTCTGCAATGCTCCTGGCTGTCTGCTGGATACTCTCATAGTTGGTGTTCTGCAAAAACAAAATGGAGTGTCTTAGTATTTTTTCAATGTCTTGTTCCTCCACTTCAATACTCTGCTGAATGAAACAGTAAACCTGTTTGTTGCACACGAGTACGGCAAGGGTTTATGCGAGGGTGTACCTTGAGTTTTTTCAGCTCCTGTAGGATCATGTAGTCGGGCATGTTGTCGAAGAGGCCGTCTGTGGCTGTGAGAATTATGTCCCCCAACTCGACATCGAAGGAGGAGCTGTCTGCAGCGTCGGGACTGAGGGGGCACAGAGAGCTTATCACAACGTAGCAGGAAATAACAGTCTTGCGGAACATGAGTTAAAATATCCTGATGATATAGTGCCCATTAGAGAGGGCGCGTTAAAGTGCTTAACCAAATTGCAAACGTTAGCCAATTGCCCCCCCTTCTCATACCCCACCTCCAGGAAGGAAATCTGTCCTGTCTGAGCCCAGTTTAATCTGTGCCTCTAGCCCTTCATTAGCCTAGATCACTGACACTGCTGCTCGGTCTCCTGTCTGACTATGAGACTCAGGCACACACCTCACGTTAGACATGGCTATAGAGCACTGTGTCAAACACTTAGAAATCATGCAATGCAGTTATACATTTCAACTGACTACTTTTTCAGCTGTGAAATGCTGCTGCTAACAAATTTCATAGGTATGGTGGAAAAGAATCGAAGGAATAGTCACAAGGAAAGCACACCTTGGCCAAGTTGTAAGGAACTGCTGTAATGTTGATGTGCGACTGATACACACATATACAGTAGATCAGAGCCATGTGCAGTGTCAAGTTCAGCTCTTGGAAGGCGACATTAATCCTGCCTCAGACTCCCCGACACTCATGGCTGTTCTAGAAACCATCTGTAACCCAGCCGCCATTCGATCTACAGTTCTACATTACATCGAGGCTTTAGCGCTACGTTTCGAAATAATCACTATTAAGGAATCACGGATTTAGCTCTAAAGTAAATGAACGTTGAGTCTTCCCACCAACTTCAGCGGAATTACAACACTTAGGACCCTGAATATGATACTATCAATGGTAAAAATACTGCAGCCTCTAACTCATGGAAAGATTACAATTTCCAGCCTATATGCGACGGGGCCACGTCAAGGTCCGCAATTTGGACTGACTATGGCCCGGTTTCCCGATAGCGATGGAACTTAGGCTTACGAGTATATTAACGATGCATCTTTCCTACAACGGCTGAAGATGTAACATGAGTTTCCCAAAACACCACGCAGAGAGAACGCTCACTATGTGCGCCGTTGAGGCATGTGACGATACTGATAGAATCAAAAGAAAAGGTAACGCTGCTCTCGGATCAGAATTCTCCATTCAAATCTGACCTTAACATTAGAATTATTCCACAATACTGACAACGGATCAGCTCTTAGAGATATTATCACCTAAGGCTACAAATATTGAGGCGGCATATTCTAATGCTCACCCTATAATAATGTACTAAATCAAGATTTGGCACATCATGAAATATATTAAGGAAAAATTTTGACAGTAAGCCAAACAGAGAAATAAAACTCAATTGAATGAACATGAAATGTATTTCCATATCATTGAAACATATAGGCTATACTGCAAGTAGGCTATTTATCTTTTACTTCAAATTGAAAACAGAGATGACTGAATTATCTTTTTATCCTTTGCTTGTTTGTAACAATTGCAAAGAATGTGAACTTTGTATTTGTAGTCGACTTCGTTGTGAAGTTATCAGCAGTCGCAGAGAGACAGATAAAGATCTTGATTCTATGTTTAGCAGAGATCTTCTGTGTATGAAGTGACTCAGTAGGGAAAAAGGCATCTAACGACTCACTTAGATGTTCCATGAGAGGTCTGAGGCAGTCGGTAAATAACAAGCGTTTTCAAGTGCAACTTTGGTAATGATGGTTTTGGGAAACAATTCAGAGATTTAACGATGCTCCTACGAAGGTTCTAACGATGAATTTAGCCGTAAGATGCTTTTTGGAAACCGGGCCCATATCTGTTTATTCTGTATAGAGATAAGCCATGGACTGAGCAAAACCAAGCGATTTTATAATAGGTATGTATGATGAGGCTACGGTTGTGAATAGGCCTTTTCTACAAGTACTATGCTGTGTATCAGCTACATTTACAACAGTGACAGTTCAGTTCCACCTCACACCAGTTTAGAGAAACCCACACGAGCAGCTCTAAATAATCTCCCTGTTCTAGATTACAGGGTTGAGAAGGCCTGTGAGTAAGCAGACCAGGGATTGGCTGCTGTGAGAAGGGCCATGAGGCCGCCCCTCTGTGTGTGTGTGTGTGATGAGACTTTGTCCTGGCTTAAACGGTGGCAGGGAGAAAACAACGGCTCCACTGGAGTCTGCAGCACTAGTGCTGCTGGCATGCCTACACAAGGAGAGAAAGCAGAACATGGCCCCAACCATTCCTGGCCTGCACACCGACTGTGGCAGTACTGACACTCACTAATGCTGCATCAACACTGGACTGGACAGACCAGAGAGCAGCACAAGGGCAGAACCAATGCAGAGACTCTGTGCTTCAAAACCAAACAAATAGCTACACAGCTTCTTTACAATACAAAATATGGCTTCGGCAGGGCCACAAAACTGACCTGTCACTGAGGACGGCCCCCTCTGCCTCGGGTGGGGCGATAGAGAGCTGGAAGGGGGTGTTGAAGTAGTGCTGCTGTTCATCAGAGCGGTGCACCACCTCTCCTTCCCGCACCACCAGGAAGCCTGAGTCTCCCAAGTTAGCAGTGTGCAGCCGATGGCTCTGCCGGTCCAGCACCACGATACAGGCCGTGCTGCTGCCTGGAAGGAGATAACACAAGATGATAAATATATGGGTGGCACGCCCTACATCCTGATTATATTTTTAACGAATTAAGTCGAATAGAGCCATTGAACAATTTATAAATTGGTTGGGATGATTTATGAGTAGTGTTTTTGTTGGGTTGCATTATATCATGATCATACTGTAGCTAAACCTGTGGTTAGAAGAGGAAGGCATGTCAATACATTTCAGGAAGAGAAACATTTGGGAAGGATAACATTTAAGGAATCATAAAAGTTAACCGAACCGGCAAAAACATGGCTCCGTGTGCAGCCACACCCTGCTGATGAGTCATCTGGACCACCAGAATGTTCTATGGGAGCTCCCTACAACCCCTCACGCTCTCTGACTCACCCTACTCTCACTCCCTTTCTTGTGTGTTTTTTCAATAGTAATACAATTACTGCTGGCCTCACGACCGTACTCCCCAGCACTGGAAAAATACAATACTGACTTGTTTTTCTCTTCTACATGAGATGGGATGGAAAAGTACAGACTGACGACACGGACTGCTCGACTCCTCACTCTCCGTTTGTTTTGTCCTGCACATTTCTGCATGCTCCATTTTAGCAAAGCAATGGATCAAGAGGAGATTCTGGCGGGGATAGGCTTCACCTTGTCTGTACACTTCCCAGGATAGAGGCATGCAGCAGGTCTCTGACTCATCACGCAAATATCCTATCTAAATAGCAGCACCTCACATGTCACTTAGCCTAACCACCCAGACTGAAAACAGACTATTCCAAGACTGCTTTAAGACCATATTCTCTATTGTAAATGCCTATTCTAGTCAGTATGAGGCAGACACGAGTGATTTCTTTTTGCACCAGCCTCCAAGTTCACAAAACACTGATCCTCCAGGGCTGCCTTTACTCACCCAGCAGAGGCACTTTGTTCTGTAGGAGCTCGTAGTAGCTGCTTGTGAGGACGCCCACAGGGTTGCTTGGAACGAAGCGCCCCTCCTTTACCAGCCGCTCACAGGTCTTCATAAGGGTCCCTGAAAACTGTGATGGGTCCACACCGTAGTCTCTCCAACCACCCACTCCATCTGCCACACCTGAAGAAACCACACACAGTCAGGTATTGGTTCAATAGAGGAGAACAGGATAGGAAATAATCAAGATTGCATTCTGATTATACCTAACACTCCTGACTAAGACATTCCCAGAAGAAGACAGTTTTCCGACAATGGAAGAGGTCATATTAATCGGAAACAAGTACTAGACGTCTTCACGCAGTTGTGACAGGAGAAACAATAGGCACTTTCACTAAAACAAGACACCAAGTGTAGAGCAAGACAGTGCTTAGAATGAAACAAGGGACGCTTCAGAGAATAAGCATTTCTTTGACAATAATCTCCATTGATAATTTGACCAGTCTGGTACATATAAACCATTTTTACTGATAGCTATCTGAAACGTATGTTGTCTGCAGTTGTCAAGTCACATTACATTATCAACAAGCCCATACACTAGCTTGCAGTCACATTATCACACTGCTTAAAACCCTGAAACATTTGGTTTCTATGGTTATTGAAATGTACCTCTGCCTATTATGGGAGCAGTCGGTCTGGCAGTCCAAGTTTTTCCTAGGAATGCAATTATTTACAGCTGCTTCCCAGACACAAGAATCGGCTCTTGCTGTGACCATACAAGGAGGGTCGTCTCACTCTCTCCCTGCCAACCTTTGGCTCACTGATGTGACAACAATCAGACATGGCCTGCCTCACAGCTTCCTTCCAAGCCACACTGAGAGGACATGTAGCCTCAAGTGGACAGTGGGATTTTCTAACAAGTCAAGGAGGATATTCTGGGTTTGGTTAGGCTACCTCTGGATTTCTGAATCACATTTTCTAAGCTGTCTTGATAGCTTACAAATGCTATTCTTCTCTAAAGCCAGTGTTGCCTGAAATCATAGCTTTAATACAAATAGCCACGTGATCAATAGAGCAGCATTCACAGTTTAGCTTACCTGATACTAAAAATGTATAATGCCCTTTAAACTGTGGGCTACAGACATGTGACTATTTGCAGCAGAACTATTGGTTTGTCTATCAATATGATTATGTCAAATCTGAGACACCAACCATCAGTCTTGGTGGGGATCAGGAGGTACAAGTGTGTTTGTCATACTTGTATGAACTGGGCTAGAATGCTACTGATAGATGTGCTGTTATTTAGTGTTGAGCCTGTTCCTTATTTTACAAGGCAGAGGATCATGTCTGTTCCACACTACATTTATATCTGAACGTTTTGTAACATGGTGACCTTCTGAGGTCCAGGACTAGTTAGGTACACCATATAAGTTGTGACATGGGGTAAAGTGTGAATGAAAAATTAAGTCTGTCTGGGACTGATTGGTTGTAGCCTAGTTATAGTGAAAAACAAGAAAGAAAGAAGTTCTCAATGTTCATCTTTCTAATCTATTTATTAATGTGTACATACTGGTTACAGTTTGGTTATGGCTGCCACCCTATCACTACAATTATCAAACTAACGTTACTACAGGTAGCTCTGACCTCTAGGACAGGGTTTCCCAAATGTATTTGTATTTTCTTGGCTTGAAACTAAGCCAATAGTATAGCAACCTAGTTAACGTATTGTGCATCATGATCAAACAAAATACAGTGTATGCTAAGTGTCCCATTGTTTGTTATTGTTTGATACTACAAAACGTAGTTAACGCAAACTAGCTACTGTAACTAGCAAAGGTGCATTGTCTGGCATGTTAGTTAGCCAGCTAAACAACCAGGCCGGTTATATCATCACGTTATAAAATAGTTGTCAATGTCAGGCATTGTTTACTCACCCAAAACATCGGCAGATTTATGTCGGGCAATGAAGCAAGCGTCGTCGCCGTAGCACATCCCTTTCTTCAAGATACCCTTCCGAAAATCCTTCCCAAACCCGCAGCTTGCTGTTACCAGGCTGTAGTCGCGGCTATCCGTTTGAGAGAGTCCGCCAATTACTGCTCTGGCAACCAGTCTACCGTATGAAAGTACGGAGAACATTACCTACACACCAGCTCCCACTATACTGAGTACCAAGCTAGAAACAACCTAGGTGTTAGCTAGCTAGATTAGCTCCAATGTCACAATATTGACTCGCTAGCTTGATACTGTGCTGCTTAGTTAGCTATCGTTAACATTCGCCACGCAGAAACAAAACAAACCCGCGCGCCAGCCCAGACGATACTTATTCTTTATTTAGTTGAATACAGTAGTTATTGCCAAATCAATAACAACTGCTCCGTAATTCGAAGGATATCACACGTCCAGATTCCCAGAGATGTTCCGAGTTCGTTGCAGCCATCGTTCCTGTAGAATAACCTACCACATTTCTGAAACATGCTGGTGGAGCGAGCCGGAGTGATCTGCTCTGTGGTCTTGTGACTGGGCTGACGTCACATCTCATTACGCAATTTGAGTTTCCTCAGTTCTTCTAACCCTGAAAATCATCCATGACTTTTGTTTTTTAATTCAATGTGAACTTTTGAAAAAAGCATCCCCTTCTAATAATTAATTTCAGGTTTATGAAACTTAAATGTGTAGCAGAAAAACATGATGGCTTCTACGCCTTGCGAAGATTCTGATGGATTTTACGTCACCCCTTGTGGCAGTAAAGGCGAATGTCAACTTGGAGGCAAACACCCTTGAGTGTGACCCAGTGACCTTTTCATACCGTACTTCTTCTAATGCTGCCCTTGACACTAAAGTCAAGTGGGTTTTGCATAGAGAAAAAAACATGTTTGCTAGTTTTGTAATATAATTTGTGACTGTGTATTATAGCATATACTTTTTTATAGTACTGGACTGCATATCATCTTTACCATGTCTTTCACATCACTTCAAGTAGTACACAATATATGGGAGTAATTAAATCAATGTTGAGCTTCTCAATTCTCAAATAAATACAATTCAAATGCCAATTTCCCCCTCAAATGTGCTAAAAGTTTATTAGAAAGACTTAGACATTACAAGAATGTTTTATTTCTTCATTTAAATTCAGCACAATACTTTTTAAAAATGGTGAGGATGCAGGCGCAGAGTGCGGATTCAATGTCCTATGATAAAACAAGTTATACCGAAATAAACATCTAAATGTCTAAATGTAATATTTCCATAGTTGTTTAAGAACCATTAATTTCATTATTGACATTGACAGTAAGAAACAGGTGACGACAGAAATTGATGACATGAAATGAAGAAATTGGAAAATTTGTGCACAGCTTGAAACAAGGCATTTATGTGCATTATTAGCCATATTGTTACATTGTTCCTGATTGAACAGTCATGTGGCAAAGACTAGTTGCAATGGAGTGCAAAACCCCTGAGGTTTTCATGGTGACATATCCATTTACCCTTGTGGACAAAACAACAAAACATTCCGCTTTCATCAGGTTGGAGTGGATATCTTTTCAGTATTGGCAGCAAAGGGCAACCAACCCTTCAGATGCAACAGACGAAAGCAGAACGGGGAGCTCATGCCACCTTATTTCTTGCCTTGCTTGGTGACCATGTTCCGTGGGGGTGTGACTGGACGGCTGCCATTTGGCTTCTTCTTCTCGGCTGGCTTCAAAATCTACAAGTGGAATGAATACAAGTAATCCAATTAAGATTATGTTTTGCCCCCTGCAATAGTCTACACATTGTACAGTTTGACATAATGACAAGACTGGTCATAACTTTAAAAGGACATTTCTAAATTTTATATCATCTCCAGCACCACGGCAACATCAACATGTGAAAACGGTGCATTTCTGTTTTGTAGTAAAAAAGATAGGAAGATAAATGTTTCCAGTGAAATCAACAAATTAGTAGGCAATGACTACACATAATTGGTTAAAATCACATGATGCACATCGATGTCGTCACTGGAAACATCTTCCTTTATCTTTTACTACAAAACATAGAAACGCGCCATTTTCACATAAGTCGATGTTGAGGTGGTGCCGAAGAAACATTTTGAAATTTCCCTTTAACATGTCCATACACTACAGTAGTAATACCACAATCACTGACACATTTACATGGCTGTGATAAGATGGAGCACATTCATGATTGAAATATCCCTCACCTGAAACGAGCACATGAGAGTCTCATCCACACTCATCATGGCACCAGCATTGTCAAACTCCCCGCAGTAGTTCGGTGCTGAGAATAAAGTCACAAGCTGTCGCTTTGCAAAGAACTCATAGCCGTCCTCAACAACCTGCCGGAAAATAGTGCATTGATTACAGTTCGGTTGAAATAAAAACAAATTCCACACCAGACTATCAGTACTAGGGCTGACCCCATTTAGTCGACTGGTCGATTGTTTGGTCAATAGGCTGTTGGTCGACCAATTTTTTTTTAGTCGAGCAGTGGCAAATATATATAGTTTTTATGGCACCTGTCTGATTCAGGCCTGTCTAAGTGGACTAATCCATTGGAGGCCGCGGGGATGGCACACCAGTAGTACATTTACTGTTCTAATCCACAAGGGGCGGCAGGTAGCCTAGTGGTTAAAGCGTTGGGACTAGTAACCGAAAGGTTGCAAGATCGAATCCCCGAGCTGACAAGGTAAAAATCTGTCATTCTGCCCCTGAACAAGGTAGTTAGCCCGCTGTTCCTAGGCCGTCATTGAAAGTAAGAATTTGTTCTTAACTTCTCTTGGGTAGGGGGCAGCATTCTGAATTTTGGATGAAAAGCATGCCCAAATTAAACATGCCAGCTACTCATCCCCAGAAGATAAGATATGCATATTATTAGTAGATTGATAGAAAACTCTGAAGTTTCTAAAACTGTTTGAATCATGTCTGAGTATAACAGAACTTATTTAGCAGGCGAAACACCGAGGACAAACCATTCAGATTTTTTTTCTTTTGGAGGTCACTCTTTTCAATGAGTTTTCATTGGGAAACCAGATTTCTAAGGGACCTTCTTGCAGTTCCTACCGCTTCCACTGGATGTCAACAGTCTTTAGAAATTGGTTGAGGTTATTCCTTTGTGTAATGAAGAAGTACGGCCATCTTGAATCAGGGTCACTTGTTGTGTCCTGTTTTTAGAGGCGCATGACCAGAAGGCTAGCTACAGTTTGTTTTAATCCTGTATTGAACACAGATCATCCAGTCTTAAATTTTATCGATTATTTACGTAAAAAAATACCTAAAGTTGTATTACAAAAGTAGCTTGAAATTTTTTGGCAAACTTTACAGGTAACCTTTGAGATATTTTGTAGTGACGTTTCACAATTTGGAACTGGTGTTTTTCTGAATCAAACGCGCCAAATAAATGGACATTTTGGATATATATTGACGGAATTAATCGAACAAAAGGACCATTTGTGATGTTTATGGGACATATTGGAGTGCCAACAACAGAAGCTCGTCAAAGGCATGAATTATATTTTTTATTTCTGTGTTGTGTCGCGTCTGCAGGGTTGAAATATGCTTCTCTCTCTTTGTTTACAATGGTGCTATCCTCAGATAATAGCATCGTTTGCTTTTGCCGAAAAGCCTATTTGAATTCTGACATGTTGGCTGGATTCACAACCAGTGTAGCTTTAATTTGGTATATTTCATGTGTGATTTAATGAAAGTTAGATTTTTATAGTAATTAATTTGAATTTGGCGCTCTGCTGTGACTTGGCTCTAACCTAACATAATCGTTTGGTGTGCTTTCGTCGTAAAACCTTTTTGAAATCATACTTTGGCTGGATTTACAACAAGTGTATCTTTAAAATGGTGTAAAATACTTGTATGTTTGAGGAATTTAAATTATGGGATTTCTGTTGTTTTGAATTTGGCGCCCTGCAGTTTCACTGGCTGTTGACGAGGTGGGACGCTACCATCCCACATACCCCAGTGGAGGTTAACTGACTTGCCTAGTTAAATAAAGGTAAGATAAAAAAATGTTTGGCTACGGTCATTTCTGTTAATGCATTCAATATATTATTATTACAGTCTTACCGTTCTCATTGTCAGAGTGGACACGTTGTTTGCAGAGCGCACAACCTAGGCTACGCTTGTGAGAAACAAGTTTTGGTTTATTTCATTCCATTTACGAGTTGTCAATTTATTCTTTGTGTTTTGTTTGGAGCGCTCCTGTCAATCTTGACCTAATTACGCATAGAAGTAGGCCTAGGCTACCTGGCCTGCGCGCAAATGTAGACCTATAAATGTGCCTATTTGGGGATCTGATAGTATTTCTGATTGACTTAACTCACCATCACTGTGGAGCTTCTCAAAGTAATTTTTTCTTTGCCTCAAACAGCAAGTAAACAAAGTCTGTTTTTACATCCATTGAGAATGACAATAGTTCCTGGAAAAAACATTCCAGCTCTCTCCCTTTCGATAACCACTTAGCATGAAAGGGAGGGAAAAAATGTCAATCCCTAATCCGGTGGAAACATCATAAAATAGGCCTATCTGATTACTTCTATCCCTTGCGAAAATGGCCTACAGGTATGTCAGGAGCTCACTGGCTAGGGAAACTGAGGGCCCAGAATATTTTATACAATGTTGCAAATTTGCTAGCATGAGTTTAGGCTGGACCAAGTTAATACACTATGCTTAGCCAATGTGATTTATAGGATATTTATTTTTATCCAAATATTTTCTACCTGCGAGCTGCAATGATTCTATTTGTGGGCTTTATGTAGGCTATTTTTACATATTGGCAATAGAAGTTACTTTTAGATTTGTATCATTTTCATTTAGATAGAATTTTGATTAAGCACATGACATTGATTTTGAGATATGAAGACTATTATAAATTAAATGAAACTGTTCCACAAAAATGTGCATATAAAAATCACGCACGCAGATCAGTAGAATTGGTACGATAACTTGGCACTCCAAATGGAAAAACAGGTGTTGCCTATTACCGACAACTTCAGGAGCATAAGGGCAGAATCTGCAAATGCCAGCAGCAGCGGGTCAGGAACAGGTTTTTTCCCTTCTGGTTAGGCTATATTAATCTCTGGCTCACTCTTTAGTTATTTGTCTTAATTTTTAAATCAATGTTTAAATCATCAGATAAGCTCAGTAGCCTACATATAGTTGATTTTATTAAAACATAGGGTGTGTCTATATGGAAAAATCAATTTTAAAATTAAGACCAATTGATTGGTCAAAAGAACATACAACCAAGATTTTAAAGAAATTTTTTCGTCGGAGACAGCCCTAATCAGCACTGATCGGAACACGACTGAATTTACAGGTAACTTCCAAAATAATATTAACAGTTGAGTAAATGAGGGATACAAAGTATATTTAAAGCAGGTGTGGTTCCTGAGTTAGAGATTCTCCGGTACTTTTGTATACTTTTTAGCCAGTAGTTCTGAAAGTAGTGCTCACGTGCCAAAAGTGGTCCCTGAAAATTGCAAACTACATCACATATGTGCAGATTATGTGCACCACGTCACTTCTCTCTCCGTCTGCAGTTTGTGCATCTTGCTAGCTGTCACTCAAATGGCGAGGGGCTGAAGCTTATAGTCTGGAACTCGAATTTCTACTTGGCTGGCCCACATGGGGGAAAATGTAGGGCAAATAGCACCGCACAGTGTCCAGTAAAGAGTTGCTTTCAAACTAGGGATTTCGTGGCTAATTGAGGTAAAACAGTAATTCTGCTCATTGATTATAAACTGCACACTGACACATCAGCACAAAGCGTGAGGCTTAAAAAATACCTACTAGTCGCCAAAGTTCCGGAGCATGTCTTTAAGCAATAAACATCCCATCATGCTTAGAGTCATGTATAAAAATGCTGGGCAGGCTATTATTTTGGCTACGCCCCTATAGGATGACAACAATGCCTCCATCCACAGGGTACGAGTGGTCACAATGGTTTGATGAGCATGAAAACGATGAAAACCATATGCCATGACGGTCTCAGTCACCAGATCTCAACCAATTGAACATTCTGGAGCGGCGCCTGAGACAGCGCTTTCCACCACCATCCACAAAACACCAAATTATGGAATTTCTTGTGGAAGAATGGTGTCGTATCCCTCCAATAGAGTTACAGAATCTATGCCAAGGTGCATTGAAGCCGTTCTGGCTCGTGGTGGCCCAACGCCCAATTAAGACACTTCATGTTGCCATTTTGTTTATTTTTGCAGTTACCGGTTTGTAGACAACATACCTGATGGGCACGACAGATCAGATCCAAGTCATGTTTGTGCAGGAACTTTGCCACCACTTCTGATCCAAAGGTGAATGAGACACCCCTGTCATTCTCTCCCCAGCCAAGGACATCCTTGTCTGGATCAGACCAGAGCAGGTCACACAGGAGGCCCTGGTCAGGGACGTCGGTGGGCCGCATGACACGCCGGATCTGCTCCATGGACTGGAGGTCGGGTGACAACCCTGAGAGACACGGAAGAAGATTAATACAGATGAACAACCGGAATGAGGTCAATTCCAATCAGAACTTGTGTAAAAATTTCAAGGACAGGAAGAACAATTGGAATAAAAGCAAATAACATTACTCAATATCATAGCAATGTCTTAGAGCAGTGGTCACCAACAGTCAAGGAATTCCAAGACGATCACCAAATCAATCAAATGCATTTATATAAAGCCCTTTTAACATCAGCTGATGTCACAAAGTGCTTGTACAGAAACCCAGCCTAAAACCCCAAACAGCAAGTAATGCAGATGTAGAAGCATTTCTGTAGAAAAGCCAACAATAAAGCCTTGTACTCCTATTTATTGCTTGTTGTCAGTAAGTGCACTTAATTCTCTTCATTTTTTTAGGACAACTAAAACGCAACATACCTCCATGGCAACAGAAGATCTTCTCATCAACAATGGCAGCGATAGGGAGGCAGTTAAAACAATCTGTAAATGTTTTCCAGAGCTTGATGTTGTACCTTCTTTTACCTAGAATAATAATAATACCACGTTAGGATGATCATAAGCTAGGCAATGCATATGACAGGAATTTATAACAAAATGCAATCTATGTAGATACAAATGCCGTAATTTGTTAGTGCAGAACTATAATTATTACAACAGCCCCACACATCACTCACACTCATCATAGAATCCATATATTCTGTTGATGGAGGCGCACTCATGGTTTCCCCTCAGCAGGAAGAAGTTCTCCGGGTATTTGATTTTGTAGGCTAGAAGCAGACAGATGGTCTCCAGAGACTGCTTCCCTCTGTCCACATAGTCTCCCAGAAATAGGTAGTTGCTCTCAGGAGGGAAGCCCCCATACTCAAACAGCCTCAATAAGTCGTAATACTGCCCATGGATGTCACCTGCAGAAAACAAACAACTTCAAGATGTAGCCATATACACATGCCTCACTGGGTCTAAGGGGATAGAAGACACATCGTTTAACAGTTATTTTCACCAAATAGCGGTTACTCACCACAGACTTTGAGGGGGGCTTCAAGCTCCAGAAGGATAGGTTGACTGAGAAAGATCTCCCTGGACTTGAGGCACAATCCTCGGATCTCATTCTCCTGCAGCTGCACATTCTTACCAGGTTTTGCACCTCTGACTATAAAAAGAAAATTCAGATTAATCTACAAGCAAATATATCTACCTAGTTTGCCGTCGTGCTCATTGCCACCATATCTTGTTAATGTCTCCTAGATAGGGGAGTGAGTGCTGACCATATCAGATTACTCATGTTATTGACTTCATCTTTCACTGACTGGGCAGATAGCTACATGGTCCATGGCACTGTCCCAGCTAAAGTAACGTTCGGTAACTAGCTAATTTGACTGAACATTTTGAAATGTGACGACCGGGACAATCTAACTTGTTTAGCTGGTTAACTAGCCGACTAAACTCAGTGGTGTAGTGATGGTTATATGCAGGTACAGACCTTATACCCACTTTTTTGTGGGCATTGTGTATACCCACTTCTTAATCCCCACCATGCGTATCAAAGTAGTGTAGTGGAGGTATACGCTGTATCAATTAATAGGGCTGATGAACAGATCAGAATGTTTAGCTTAAAATGTTGATAAACTATCATTTTTCTATTTATTCATTTTTAAAAAATTGCCCCATTTTTCTCCCCAATTTATCAAATTGGTAGTTCCGACCTTCTCTCATCACTACAACTCCCCAACAGGCTCGGGAAAGGCGAAGGTCGAGACATGCGTCCTCTGACACATGACTCGCCAAGCCGCTTCTTAACACACTGCTTGCTTAACCCGGAAGCCAGCCGCAACAATGTGTCAGGGAAACACTGTTCGACTGACGACCGAAGTCAGCTTGCAGGCACCCAGTCCGCCGCTAGAGAACGATGAGCCAAGGAAAGCCGCCCGGCCAAACCCTTCCTTAACCTGGACGGCGCTGGGCCAATTGTGTTCCGCCCTATGGGGCTCCCGTTCACGGCCAGATCGAACCCCAGGCTGGAGTGGCGCCTCAACACTGCGATGCAGTGCCTCAGACCACAGCGCCACTCGGGAGAGAAACTTCTATTTCTACACATTAAATCGCAGCAATGTGCACACGAAGGTAGGCCTATGCGCAAATGTTCCAAAACGCAATTTGTGGGAAAACATTCTAAAATGCGAGCGGTTTCATGGAGATTTTGAAAGAGGGGATCTCTAAAGAAGCAACATCTATCATGTGTTGCTAATATGACTATGATAATGCCTTTGGCTGCTAGACAATGAAATAAATTTGATTTGTAAAACAATAGAACAGGCGAGCACACATGAGGAAGTCTTTCTAAAATAATTGCCTCCACGTTTCTATGGTAGGACTTTGGCTATAGGCTAATTTGAAGCAAGGCATGCCTCATAAAATGAAGTAAAATGGCCAGGTTTCAAACAATTAAGGAGCAGGAAAAATATAGGGATGCTTTCCCTTCTCAATTAAATGTTAACTAGCTACAATGTAGCCTATGCCTATCTGGCAGAATTATATTATGATTATTTGCATCTATCCAGTTGCCATTTGTTTTGCAAACACTGCATACCAAACAGTGCTAGGTGCCTGCACAGTTGAATTAAAGAGCAATCTTAGATGTTTCCCAGACCTCAAAAGTAATATCCTGATGTGGTTTAAGCATTGTTGTTGACTTACATCCAATTTTGTTGTTTTTCTATAACAAAAGTGAGATCGAAGACCTGAAAAAATTATATCAGACTACTGACAGACTAATTTATTAATTTCAACAGTTGGCCTACTATTAGCATACTTGCACAGTACAGCTTGGGTTGGTCTGACAAATTTTAGGTCATGTACAGTTGAAGTCGGAAGTTTACATACGAGTTTTAATGACTCCAACCTAAGTGTGTTTCAACCACTCCACAAATTTCTTGTTAACAAACTATAGTTTTGGCAAGTCGGTTAGGACATCTACTTTGTGCATGACAAGTAATTTTTCCAACAATTGTTTACAGACAGATTATTTCACTTATAATTCACTGTATCACAATTCCAGTGGTTCAGAAGTTTACTAAGTTGACTGTGCCTTTAAACAGCTTGGAAAATTACAGAAAATTGTGTCATGGCTTTAGAAGTTTCTGATAGGCTAATTTACATAATTTGAGTCAATTGGAGGTGTACCTGTGGATGTATTTCAAGGCCTACCTTCAAACTCGGTGCCTCTTTGCTTGACATCATGGGAAAATCTAAAGAAATCAACCAAGACCTCAGAAAAAACATTGTAGACCTCCACAAGTCTTGTTCATCATTGGGAGCAATTTCCAAATGCCTGAAGGTAACACGTTCATCTGTACAAACAATAGTACGTAAGTATAAACACCATGCCCATACCGCTCAGGAAGGAGAAGCGTTCTGTCTCCTAGAGATGAACGTACTTTGGTGCGAAAAGTGCAAATCAATCCCAGAACAACAGCAAAGGACCTTGTGAAGATGCTGGGGGAAACAGCTACAAAAGTATCTATATACACAGTAAAACGAGTCTTATATTGACATAACCTGAAAGTCCGCTCAGCAAGGAAGAAGCCACTGCTCCAAAACCAGACTACAGTTTGCAACTGCACATGGGGACAAAGATTGTACTTTTTGGAGAAATGTCCTCTGGTCTGATGAAACAAAAATAGAACTGTTTGGCCATAATGACCATTGTTATGTTTGGAGGAAAACGGGGGACGCTTGCAAGCTGAAGAACACCATCCCAACCGTGAAGCACGGGGGTGGCAGCATCATGTTGTGGGGGTGCTTTGCTGCAGGAGGGACTGGTGCACTTCACAAAATAGATGGCATCATGAGGGAGCAAAATAATGTGGATATATTGAAGTAACATCCCAAGACATCAGTCAGGAAGTTAAAGCTTGGTCGCATATGGGTCTTCCAAATGGACAAGGACCCCAAGCATACTTCCAAATTTGTGGCAAAATGGCTTAAGGACAACAAAGTCAAGGTAATGAGTGGCCATCCCAAAGCCCTGACCTCAATCCCATAGAAAATTTGTAGGGAGAACTGAAAAAGTGTGTGCGAGCAAGGAGGCCTACAAACCTGACTCAGTTGCACCAGCTCTGTCAGGAGGAATGGGACAAAATTCACCCAACTTATTGTGGGAAGCTTGTGGAAGGCTACCCGAAACATTTGACCCAAGTTAAACAATTTAAAGGCAATGCTACCAAATACTAATTGAGTGTTCTCTACTATTATTCTTACCTCATTTGCACTCACTGTATATAGACTTTAAAAAAGAAATTATACTGTATTATTGACTGTTTTGTTTATTCAATGTGTAACTTTGTGTTGTATGTGTCAAATTGCTATGCTTTATCTTGGCCAGGTCGCAGTTGCAAATGAGAACTTGTTCTCAACTAGCCTACCTGGCTAAATAAAGGTGAAATAAAGTAAAAAGATTCTGACATTTCACATTCTTAAAATAAAGTGGTGATTCTAACTGACCTAAGACAGGACATTTTTACTTGGATTAAATGTCAAGAATTGTGAAACTGAGTTTAAATGTATTTGGTTAATAAGGTGTATGTAAACTTCCGACTTCAACTGTAGGTAGTGTTCACTGTCCAAATGGTCTCACACCCTTCCTTGACTGGGCGGGTCATTTTGGGCAAAATTTGAGTATACCCACTTCTCCAGGCACCACTACGCCACTGACTAAACGATTTACGATGGACATTGTCCTGTGTAAATGCGGGCTATTTGGGTGCTGAAATCCGTAGTTTTTGTAGACTAGGCAACCGATATTGGGCGCTAGATCTGCACAATAATTTAGAATTGATGTGCCCAGTCGGTAATTAATACACTCATGTGGACCGGCTCGTACAAAGGCATATTTCCTTCCTTAACTAGCTTTAAATTGCTGGGCGTCGGAAAAGAAACTGGACAAATATGTGTATAGTCTTAATAAAACGTATGCCTTTGACTTTGCAGCCTGAATGGAGGATGCTTTTGTACGAGATGGTCTAGGGGGGACACGAGTGCATTACCGGCTGAGCACATCAAAACAATAGTGCAGATCTAGCGCCCACTATCGGCTGCCACGGTATAGTAAAAATAATATTTTAAAAATGTAATTTTATGTGACATCGGAACTCCAGTCAGCCCATACTAGTCGCCTATCAACTCCATCGTAAATCGTGGAGTTGAGTTTAAACGGCTAGCTGGTTAACTAGTTTGACGTTAAAATTAGCTAACTACTATGGCAACATCATGCACTAACGTTAACTACTAGCTAACGTTAGCTAAAATATACAGAGTCTACATGCGACATCAACAGCTAACGACGTTAGCTAGCTAAAACTAGCCTACAGTCATCTCTAACAAAGTGAACAGATAATATTACTGCAGCAATAACGTTACATTAATGTAGACTCCTTACCTTCTAAAAGACGCTGGATGATACTGTCTATATTGAGTTTATCAACATCGGCCATGGCGACGCAGAAAAAAAGGCCTGAGTGAGCAGTGCAAAGTGCAAATCTAGTGCTGGTTACTAGCTAAGCAACGTTAGCTACGATTAATTCGCTTCGCGAAATTACTGGTTCAGAAAACAAAAACGTGTAGAAATTATACCCTGTTACTGGTTATCTTACAACGTTATATTATACCTTACCACCTACTTCAACATCTTTGTTTTTAACAAATTTCCAAAAACAACACCTAATATTAGCCGAATATCGGGACAAAATCCACGTTAGCCGTTAGCAATGCCCTCTGATTCTTCTGATTCTTCTTTTTCTTCTATGAGGTTTAATGGCGATTGGTATCCAATAAATGTTGCATTACCGCCACCTACTAGACTGGAGTATAACTCCCTTGAACTTTGTTTAAAATAATAATAAATACCCTACCATCTAACCGTACACTAACTAAAAACCCACCACCCACTATGTGAATATATCTAGTCCTACCTCAGGCCAACAGCTTGAAAGAACGGGACACCCTGTAACTCTTCTGACGTCAAGTCTCGTACACCCAAATACCTCTCTGCAGCTGCCACCACAACCTACATTTTCTGCGACATCCCTGCAGTACAGTTGACAACCATTACTATAAACGCAACAAAAAAATCAAATTTTACCGAAGCATATCACTTCCTCTGATTCTACTTCTTATTTACATTTGTATTGGCGGATCACACATATTGGCGGTGCATACATCGCCACCTACTGTACTGGAGTGTGAGGCGGCCTCCCTACTCATGCATTTCTCTTATCTGTTTTTCCGCCTACTGTTCTTGGTTGTGAATTCATTACACACATTATTACACTATTACATTATTCCATTTTTTGGTGACACAAAAAGGGAAGGGAAGGAAAGGAAAGGAAAGAAAAATTGCCCTACCAACTAACCCTACACCCATTAAAACCTCACCACTATTCCACTACTTGGCCCTATCTGATCCTACACCAGGCCGGCTGCCTGGGAGGATGGGACACTATCGTTCAACACACCTTGTAACGCCTCAGCAGTAAAATCTCGTACACCCAAGTTCTTCTCTGCAGCGGCCACCACAACATCTATTTTGTGTGATTTACATTCCATTTCTGCGGTACAGATAACCATGTCTATTAATGCTAAGAAGCCAATCTTACTGAAGCACATGTTATTCCTATCACACATGGAACCTCTTAGGATCCTCGCCCTGGACCCATCGTCCTCTACTACTCTCATCACTGCCTCAGCATAGACACCTTCTGTGCTACTCTGACCGTGGCAATCTTGACCTGCCCTCCTCTCACCAGAACTTCTGATCTCCAGCAACATGGGTACCCCTATACAGTTAACAGACAGTTGTTTTTTTTCACTGATACTACACATTCTGTTGACTCATGCCCTCCTGCACACATCTAGGAATCTCCCTCCTTCACACTGCTGCAACATGACCATAAGCTTAGCACCTAAAACACCGTAATGGGTTCGGGACAAAACCTCTCACGAGATAACTGACACAGCTTGACTTGACTTTGTCCGGTAAAGACTCAGCATCAAAACTCAGCAGGACAGACAGTGTCTTCTCTTTTTCACCACGCTCTCCACCGGGTCTGTGACGCACCGCACGGCAGGCGTCAAAGACACCGGGAATCTTCTATTTCAGTTGATCCTCCTCAACACTTAATGCCTCTCCACTTATCACTCCTTTCAACGGCGCTCTGCTCCGGAGAGCAAAGCATGTCTCAGGTCTTGTCCCGAGGCATGTGGTGCGGAGCGCCCGACCCCTTTGGACGAAAGACATACAAAAAAATCCTCACAAGTCCACCTCGAGTTACTTTCACCGATTCAACAGTCCTAAAACTCTTCTCCACCCATCCTGACACCACATATGGATCAGCCAGAAAGCAAGGATCCATTCTCTCCAAAAATCTCACTTCCACTGGACCAGAATCATCTTCATCGGGACGAGGCTGGACCTCAGCAGTCTTCAGTGCACCTGACACCACATGTAATTTATATATATATATATATATATATATATATATATTTTTTTTTATACATTTAACCAGGCAAGTCAGTTAAGAACAAATTCTTATTTACAATGATGGCCTACAACGGCCAAACCCAGACGACGCTGGGCCAATTGTGCGCCACCCTATGGGACTCCCAATTATGGTCGGATGTGATACAGCCTGGATTTGAACCAGGGACTGTAGTGACGTCGCTTACACTGAGATGCAGTGCCTTCATGCACCCAGGACCCGGCTCGAGAGCCTAAATTCATCCTCACTCTCAACAGGTTTAATTTCTGAGCTACCGGAATACGTTTTTTCTTTTTGAAAGCCTACTTGACGCCAATCTTCCTCACCACACCGCTTTCCTCTATGCTCAGCTCCTTTCCATCTTCCTTGCTGTCCATTTTCACATCTCCACCCTCTTTCCACTCCTTCATCCGCTGTAGTAGCAAACTGTTAAAATGGTCTTGTATCTTGAATTTGCCGCCATGTCACTTCGCTCAAAAAACTCTACCAGCCGCCATTACTCCTCGCGGCCCTAACCTACTCCACTTTGCTACTTCAAAGGAGTCTGCCAGCCAACCTTCTGGGTGGATTTGATGGCTGCTGCCATCTACTGTACTGGCCTGGAATATATCTAACCTAGCTAGGTGAGCCTCCCTGTGGCATCTGTGCCTTTCTGCTGCCATAGTGCCAGCCTCTTCCCCAAGTCTTTCAGCCTCCAGTAGAACTTGACTCTCAATTAATATTTTATAACTGGGATTTTCCTCTTCCCCAGAAAAACAGATTGTTTTATCTATTACCCAAGCTTAGTTTTATGATGGGGGAGCAGGACATTCATGCAACAATACCAATAGGAATTTCTGATACCTCATCAATTGTAATTGACAATGAGTGTTTTTTAATCAATATTTTTATTAATTGGTTTTGAAGGTTTACTGGTCCACATCGTTGTTCACAGGACAAAACATTAAAGTTGAATTTGTGAACAAGATAATAATAATAATAATAATGTATTACATTAGTAAAGTGCTTTTCATTTTACAAGAACAATCTCAAAGTGCATAAAATAAAAGATAATATCGATTTTTTTTTTTTAAGTAAAAATATAACCACATCATTAAAGCAACAATCAAAGTCTAGGAGGAAGGGGAGACCAGCTGATAAAGATGAGTCTTACTGTAAATCCTGCTTTAAAAGACCTAACAGTCTGAACAGCCATGAGATTGTCAGGAAGGGAGTTCCAAAGGCGTGGTGCTTGGGAGGAAAAGACACGGTCCCCCATTGTTCTGAGCCGGGTCCTGGGTGCATGAAGCAATTTGGCGTGGCTTGACTGTAGGGTGCGTGGAGGTTCATAGGGGGAGTGTTGATCTGACAGGTCGGCAGGTCCGATACCATTTAGGGATTTGTGGACCAGGAGGAGAATTTTAAAGTCAATTATTTGAGGGACAGGAACATCAATAGAGAAAAGGTTACACTAAATTGGACACTTCTCATTAAATGTGAGCATAATGTCCTTATTTTTCCCTGAAAACACATTTACCAGCAATGTTTCTGTTTCACCATACTCCAGAACAGAATAACAGAACACTCAAGCTACTGCGGCTCAGGCTCTCCCTCAAGAAGAAATGTAACATTCTCAGTGGCATTACATGGATGTTTTTATCTCATTCTCTGTAAGCTTGTTAGTTGCCTTCACCCTTCTCTGTAGTCCAAGTCGTCTCATCTCTTTGGGTTATTAAGAGTGGATGGATGGCCCAAATTGTGACTGTTGATTAACATGCTTTATACTGTGGCAATGGATACAACTGCCTTGGCTTTGAAAACCATTTACCCCTTTTGTCCAGTAGGCAGTGCTAGCAGCTCATCTTTCAATGTGTCAAACCAAATGGATGTTGGTCTTTGAAAAGGAGCCACTGATACAGTACATTTCTTCTGGTTCGTCTTCAGTTTGATCATCTCTTCTACTCGACCTAGTGCATTTGATACCCATGTAATAGAAGTGGACATCATCTGTATCTATTCCTGTACCTGTCAATATTGGTTGGTCATCATTCACTGCACATGTACATAGAACAGCTAAAAACATGATCAAATAGCATATGTGAGCTTACTCGCTCAGGTGATTGATCGATAGGCTTGAGAATTAAATCTGTAAGCGGCGCATTGTTCAGTCAACCTTGGATGACAACATATTTACATAAACCACACAGCCCAGTGGGATTATTGTGGCAACAACCCTGGCATGAAATTGTCTTCCATATCAACTCTGATTTGAATGTTAAGTTTCCAGATAAATCACAGCTAACTAAGATGTTATTATTTTCATGAGGCTTGCATCTCATTGCCACCCTCGAGCCACCAATAAAACGCAATAATACTGAAACTTTTAATAAACTTCCTTCAGAATTCCCCTTAGGTGTTTTCTGTCTGGCATGAGTATATGACATTTCTCCCTTATATATGGTTTAGATTGTAATAAACTACAAGTTGCTAAAGTATGACAGTATGTGCATATTATTTCCCTTCACAGTCGTTTTATAAGGCATTATGATGTATACCACAGTGGCCTGAGTTAATGGCTTCTGCCTATATTTGTGATTTCACATGGCTCCAGTTTATCATGTATGTACGTATTGCCTTGAGGGGTGGGGGTGTGCAGACAACACCAAAACTGGTCTTGTTCAAGCCCAGTTTTTCTCTGAATATGGTATGGTTTTAATGGTGGAGGGAAATTATTTGTTTGAAGTACAGAGTTGGTGTAAGAACCACCATCATCATCACCACTACAAAATATTGAATGCTAGTCTATGGTGTACAGAGAGTCAAGTAAGATGGAAATAAATACATTACTGTATGTTATTAAATATGTCTGCAGCCTCACTGGGCTTACAAACCCCTTCATGTAACCAGAGGCAGGTTTTCCAGAGTTGTCACCATGGAATTTATATGTGAAATATAACTGTGCTTCAAAGATGATGAACATGAATGCCTGCATGGTATATCACTTTCCTGTTCGTTGTTCTTGTGTCTAGCTGTGTTCTTCAAAAGTAGGCTACCACTGAAGAACAGTATGTTAATACACACTTTTGTAACCCCTCAGATACCATAGGCTATACATACTCTTTTAACATCTTCATTCATAATTTAATCAACATTCAGACCCTAATCCAGTAATTGACTTTATAAGCACGTTCACCTTTTAAACCCTAAGGGCACTTTTTAGAGCATTTGTGTCAATTTGTCAATAACATCAATCATATGCTTTTTTTTTAGGTAGGGTACGAAGTGCTTCCCATAAAGTGCATTCGTAAAGTATTCATACCCCTTGACTTTTTCCACATTTTGTTACGTTACAGCCTTTTCCTAAAATGTATTAAATTGATTTTTCCCCCTCATCAATCTACACACAATAGCCCATAATGACAAAGCAAAAATATTTTGGGGGAATTTTTTGCAAATGTATTAAATTTAAAATACTGAAATATCACATTTACATAAGTATTCAGACGCTTTACTCAGTACTTTGTTGAAGCAACTTTGGCAGCGAATACGGCCTTGAGTCGTCTTGGGTATGAAGCTACAAGCTTGGTACACCTGTAATTGGGGAGTGTCTCCCATTCTTCTTCGCAGATCCTCTCAAGCTTTGTCAGGTTGGATGTGGAGCGTCGTTGCACAGCTATTTTCAGGTCTCTCCAGAGATGTTTGATCGGGTTCAAGTCCGGGCTCTGGCTGGGCCACTCAAGGACATTCAGAGACTTGTCCCGAAGCCACTCCTGCGTTGTCTTGGCTGTGTGCTTAGGGTCGTTGTCCTGTTGGAAGGTGAACCTTCGCCCCAGTCTAAGGTCCTGGGCGCTCTGGAGCAGGTTTTCATCAAGGAGCTCTCTGTACTTTGCTCTGTTCATCTTTACCTCTATCCTGACAAGTCTCCCAGTCCCTGCCGCTGAAAAACATCCCTACGGCATGATGCTGCCACCACCATGCTTCACCGTAGGGATGGTGCCAGGTTTCCTCCAGACGTGACGCTTGGCATTCAGGCCAAAGAGTTCAATGTTGGTTTCATCAGACCAGAGAATCTTGTTTCTCATGGTCTGAGAGTCTTTAGGTGCCTTTTGGCAATCTTCAAGCAGGCTGTCCTGTGCCTTTTACTGAGGAGGTGCTTCCGTCTACCATAAAGGCCTGATTGGTGGAGTGCTGCAGAGATGGTTGTCCTTCAGGAAGGTTCTCTCATCTCCACAGAGGAACTCTGGAGCTCTGTCAGAGTGACCATTGGGTTCTTGGTCATCTCCCTGACCAAGGCCCTTCTCCCCCGATTGCTCAGTTTGGTTGAGCGGCCAGCTCTGGTGGTTCCAAATTTTAAGAATGATGGAAGCCGCTGTGTTCTTGGGGACCTTCAATACTGCAGACATTTTTTGGTACCCTTCCCCAGATCTGTGCCTCGACACAATCATGTCTCGGAGCTCTACAGACAATTCCTTCGACTTCATGGCTTGGTTTTTGCTCTGACATGCACTGTCAACTATGGGACCTTATATAGACAGGTGTGTGCCTTTCCAAATCATGTCCAGCCAATTGAATTTTGTTGTAGAAACATCTCAAGGATGATGAATGAAAACAGGATGCACCTGAGCTCAATTTTGAGTCTCATAGCAAAGGGTCTGAATACTTATGTAAATAAGGTATTTCTGTTTTCAATTTTTATACATTTGCAAAAATTTCTAAAGACCTGTTTTCACTTTGTCATGATGTGGTATTGTGTGTAGATTGATGAGGAAAAACATGTATTTAATCCATTTTAAAATAAGGCTGTAACATAACAAAATGTGGAAAAGTCAAGGGGTCTTAATACTTTACAAATGCACTCTATGCCTTTTTACCAGTATGTATCCCAGATAGATAGGCCTACTTGTATTTTGTCTATGCCTGCATTATAGGCCTACCCACTTTTTCTGAAACCCAGTTAACCCACCATACACCAGCCACTGTTCAGAGATCAAATATAGATCCAGTTGTTAGATTGATCCATTCATTTTCACATATGAATTAATATTAATAATAAAAAAACATATTTTGTATGGAAATGTGAAATATATATAATCGGTGACAGCAATAGGCCTATATGTAGGAATCATTTAGCAAAGTTTAGACAGTGGAAGGTTAGTTAAAGTTATTATTTCAAATTAGGCAAACTATATAAGCAGTTTTGCAGTATTATTTCACATTTTGACATTGGCACAGAGTAAACAATTTTGTATTCGTTCACCAGCGTAGGTGGATGCATTCGCAATGGTTACGATCTGCGCCGCTTGCTTCTGATGAGCAGAAATACAAATGCACTTCATGGGTTTAGATTTTTCAGTGCATAGCCTAGTCTACCCATTCACTGTTATTTGTAGCATAAGCTAATGGAAGGAGAGGTGTAAACATACATAGAGGTAGACTATGTTAGGACTCATGATATGGACGCAACTGTTTTATTCATACTATTGTAGACGGATTTCCATAAACACAATATGCATAGGTCACATTGTTGTTCTCTTCCCCTTTTCCAGACGGTTGTGGTCAACCCCTTACGTCAGTATTGATAACTTTGCCAAACCAAAATCAAGTGCAATTGTCCAGTTAATATCCGGGACTGCACAAATGCATGGATATTCTTTTTTTATGTAGAAAAGAACACTCGGGGTCCACCGGGATATCACTGCTTTTTAACAAACATATTTGTGTTAGTTCAGTGGACGTTCATGTGTTCATTATTATTTTTGTTCAAGTAGAACGAGTAGCCTTATCGTAAACGTTGTTAGCGAGGGGAATCCAGCCCACATATTTATTGCAGCCGCTGAAAAAAAATCTCTTCAATATCCCCAAGATGGCCGCCGATGTGGGATCGATGTTTCAATATTGGAAGAAATTTAATCTACGGCGGCTTCAGGTTAGTGTTATCCTTTACCCTTCTGGTTATATCTGTTCATATAACATTATGTACTTTAAAATTATGTGAAATGTGTAAACTGTGGACGAATTGAGAAAGAAATCGGCGGCGTTGCATTGATAGTTATTAGAAATTGATCCTCTTCTGCCTTTGTTCAGTTCAATCATTGATCAGCGATGGAGCACCGACCATAGAGTAGCACAGGCGCACTGTATAGCCTTCGCTCTGCGTTCACCGCTGGGATCAACACCACCGACTTAACCCTTATATTTTTTATACGATTCTCTCTTTATAGTGCTCATCATGGTGTAGATAGAGAACGGAAACTTTTTATGCCCTCATGAATTTAGCTCCGAGGACGTAACTTTTTACCAGCTTAATGTTTTATTCTATTTGTACATGATGGTCGTGCATTCTACTGCAGCTATTTAGCGACATTTGGTTCTACTTTATTTTCTATGTATGATAAAAATGTTGTCTTTCGTTTTTGATATAAATCAACTTTGTTTGCACAATTAGATTGATGAAAGTTTTTTTTTCTGTTCATCTGCTAAATAATCTTGATCGCTTATTCAAGCTATATAACCAGGCTAATTGATTGTCTGTTTGTTATTTCTCTTTTAGACTATAACCCAATCAGAAAACTAGAAGATAGGCTTAGTCTACCTATGATGTTATCATGTAGGCTATTTAGGCTATTGGCCATTCCGGTGGTGCGCGTTGAAACATGCGTGTAAAATGATTATAGTGTGTAGACTATAGATGCAGGCTAAATGCAAAGCGTGATCAATGATCAATAGTCAGACATCTGAATGATGTTTTTACAAAATAGACAGCCCATATTTTGACTTGGTTATCACAAAGTTGTCAATGATCCAGTCGGTTTTACAAACTTGTCTAGTAAATTGACAAATAGTTTCACAATATATTGCTGGCTTCCTATATAGCATATGTTATAGCGTTTATAATGAACCGGTTTCAATAACATTTCGGTAACACTTGACATCACTAAAAAGCCACAGTGTTGACGATGTAATTCGCCTATCTGTGCGTCTCGGTACGAAATAAGGTTTTCAGTTTTCAGCCCGGTTCCCTTATCTCAAGCCGCATTGTGAGCACTAGCCTATTCGGGCAAGGACTGTGTAATTGTATTCCCCGCTAATGTTTGTAAATCAGGCTCGGCCAGCGCAAGGGCACTGTCTGCCGTATGATTGATGTTCTGTAACATGAGAAATGACAGGAGCATGGCAAGTCAGGTCCTGCGGAAAAGCCTACGGAGAAGAAATCAGAGCTGATTGTTATTCTGCCCCCCAATCGCTAGACTACTCATATAGTCGGGGATCCAAAGGGCGAGTTGAGCTATGTTGTGTTACGTAGGGGTTCATTCACATCTTGCCTGTTAGCCTACAAAATAGCATGCTTTTACATCATTCGTTTGCTGCAACCCTGTATTAGTGGCCAATGTTAGAATCAAATGTCCAATGTAAGGACCGTTTTTCAGGTTTCAGCAGACTAATTAAAATGAGAAAATTCAATTTTTCCTACCTGAACGAGGTCTGAAAGCTTTTGTGCTAAGATTAGCTCAAAAATAAAGTATTTCCAACCAAAAAGATCCAGATATCTATGACAACGTTGAGGAATGTCACTGATCTTCTGTGTAACATAGTAATTCTAACTTATGTTATTTTTACTACTACATTGAAATTGATTAGTGCATTGTTGGGTTTAGAGCTGTCAAGAAAGGCATTTCACTGTACTTGTGCACATTACCTTAACTTGAAAACGTAATGTTTATAATGCAAGGTTGAAAAGAAGAACATGTCTAACGTGTCGTTTCTGAATAATATTACTCAATAGAAACATCTTGGAAATCCCAATATTGATGTCAGTCATGTTGGAGTTTCTGTAGTGAAGAAAACACTTTAGAATCTATAGAAATGACTATAAAACATATATATATATATTATATCAGTGTACATATATATATATATATATACACACTGAGTGTACAAAACATTAAGAACAGCTTCCTAATATTGAGTTGCAGTCACATTTAACAAGTGACATCAATAAGGGATCATATTTTTCACCTGGATTCACCTGGTCAGTCTATGTCATGGAAAGAGGTGGTGTCCTTCTACACTCAGTGTATATTGTAGCTCTATACCTACAGTCGTTTATGAATTATTCTATTAATCAACTGTCACTGACAGAAATGATTTCCCCATAACATTTAGGCTGCAATTTATATGTCTGTCCAGGGTCAAAATCATCTTATATTTTGTGCATTGCTAGTTTGATGCCATGGTTTTCCATAATTGTCAAGGTCGTATTTGCATATTGACAATTTGAAATTCAATTCATATTATAAAGGATACCAGTGGCAATCTATATCTGGAGATCACCACCAGCAAAGGGTAATAACGTGCTTATAAACTAAGTGAGACATAATTGAAGCTCAGGGGAGATCTTTTAGTTTATTCTTGCTCTTTGGTATACCGATGCCATAGGAAAAAAACATGTCACATGGCATGTTACATTATCAGAGTACCTTCATTGTGGCTTCATTTCAATTCACCATCCTGATGTCTATTTTAAAGAACATTGCTATGAATCATCTATTCCAGATCAAAGTGTGACATGCCCCTCTGATTCACAGACAGACTTTAATCCATCACCCTTTCAGTGCTATTATCAATATCAACAAACAGGATTGTGAAATATACCATGTCTATGAACTACATTTCTGTGGTAGAATAGTCTGAGATGAATGATTCATCCACAGCTTTGTAAAAACAGGACAGGGAAAGTGAGAGCATGGAAGTGGAGTGACCTTGGTTCTCGCTGGCCGCAGGTCACATGGCCATTGCCGCGGTAATCATTCACACCAGCCAGATGGCATTTCTGTTGGCGACCATGGAAAAGGACGGGTCAGGAGCTGTCCTGCCAGCTCCTGCCAGGCCCAAGCCAATTCTCAGCCAATAGGGAGAAAGCCCAGGAGATCATTCAGCCAGTAGGGAGCATTCTCAGACCTAAGGTGAGGTCCGACTACAAGAGGACACAGTTTACGAGAAGTTATTACATTGTAATAACATTGTGCATTGTATTCGTATATAAAGTCACACATTAGCTCTCCAAAATAAAATTGAGGAAATATCATGTATTTAGAAGATTATTTCTTTAAAGTAATCAACTATCAATCAGGTACATTTTGAAGTGTAATGCAATGCGGTTTTTCAAAGTTTCAAGTAAGCGTATCCAAATGTACTCACTAACTTTAGTTTAATATCATTACTGTGGTCCCAGTTTATATTCAATTCATTCGAGGATCCCTCTGTTGTCTTAAAGTGATATAATTCTGTGTTCATTTTATATGGTTTATTAGCAATATGCTTTTTTGATGCCATTTTCCAGCCCCATGCATCTCCATACTCTTCTCTCCATCATTCTCTGAGGGATTGAGTCTAGATCAGGAACAAAAGGCTGTGATTGTTCTACATTTAGCATGACTCAGGCACTCTCGTGTCAGCTCTAATCCACAGACAGAGACAACAGTATTGCCAAACAGTGAAATTGCTTTGCATCCTGTGAGCCTGGCTGCTTTCTCTGTACGCTGTTTGCTAGCAGCTCCCGCCCCCCTAAACCCAACCCTGCAATCTGAAATTGGCTGTGAAAACAGCTCTCTGTTTCTCTTTCATTCATGCTTTAATACTTTTGTTTTTGTAACACTAGGCGCTACCATAATCTAATAATTTACCGGAAATGCCAGGTCTAGGGCACTATAGGGTTGAAAGGAGGGTTAGGATTTGTGTCCTGAGAAAACTGTGTCCAATGAGTGATCTATAAAGGAGGGGAGGGGGGAATAGCTCCTGAGGCATCCATTGATAGCCTCAACAACAAACAGCATGGGCAACCCAGGGAGGCAGCATGGGTGGAGACAGAGCCCCAGGGAATGCAATGAGAAAATGCACACAAAGACAGACACACTCTTGCACACACATACATGCACACCTGTGCACTTTTTAATATATTTTATTTAACCTTTATTTAACTAGGCAAGTCGGTTAATAACAAATTCTTATTTACAAGACGGCCTACCCCGGTCAAACCCTAACCCGGACGAGGCTTGGCCAATTATACACCGCTCTATGGTACTCCCAATCATGTCCGGTTGTGATACAGCCTGGAATCGATCCAAGGTCTGTAGTGATGCCTCTAGCACTGAGATGCAGTGCTTTATCCGCTTCGTCACTCGGGAGCCCCACTTACCTCCTCCATAGGGTACATATTAATCACGTAAGGACAGCCATACTCATGCACGCAAGGTAATGCAGATGTGCAGATTTTTATTGACTCACTCCCACATACAAACACATGCAGAGTCAGAGATGGATGCTAAGCTTTGAAGCTGACCTCAAATGCTAAACAGAATGTTACTAGAGTAAGGGGAAGATATGTCCATCCCTTTAGAGCTGTCACTGCAATCTCCTCTTTGACTGACCTCTCTCAAAAGGCCTCAGTGGATTAAGCATCATTTTAAAAAGCAGTGGGACATAAGCTGCAGCATCACCACCACAGGTCTGTGTTGCATCCCGTACCCTGCTAGATAAACATTCTTCAAACATGCTTTCACACCTCCTTCTCATTGGGAGATATCAGAAGGTTAACGTCTGTCATGGTCTCGTTTACCATAAGCCCCTCTCTTATTCTTTGACAGTGAATACAAAGCAAATAAGAATATAGATAGCTTTTACAGGACTAGCTGGGGTAAATTGAGTTGTGAAATCCAGGAGCCATAACACGGGTACATAAAATGCAGGCAACATTTGAGAGAGAAGTGAAACTGACTTCAGCATTAAGCTGTTTAACCTCTATGTAGCATTAGTGGTAGAGACTTCAAAGCAGATGCTTCAGCATTTGGAGCGGAATGACAAATGGGTTTAGAGACAGCTACGGTGAGCATTCCCACAGAAAGAGTAGACCTGTCATTAATGTCAGCTTAATCACTTTGACCTTCCTTCAAGCAGATTTCCATACCCGCCATCCACAGCCATTTTGCCTCATTCATCTCCCTGTTTGCAGAATAAGTACACTCGGTTTGTTATGGGTGCGTGAGGATGTCTTTGTAATGATGATAAGTTCATGCTTTCACTAAACTCGAAGTAGGCTTTCTTTTTTGAACGGTGTGAGACAATTTCTAACAAGGATCTACATTTGGATATTATTATTATTAAGAATCATAGATTAGTTTCTGATCATCTGTTCATGACCCTTAGGATTCTCTTCCGGTGTCTCACCCTCTGCTTTAGCATTCAGACCTACCTAAAAGCCCTATCCTATCCAAAGCCTGCACCCCAATTTTTCAGCAGTAATCCCCATTTGGTAGTTGACAGTGCTTTCTCGCAAAAGGCATGATCTATTTCATGTTCCTGTTTCTTTTATTCCGCTGCTCCTAGACTGAAGCAATTTCATTGCAGGAGTAAATAACCAGGTTTAACAAAACTTCAGGGACACATTACTCTGCAGGAGGCAGGCTCTTCTTCCTTAGCACTGCGTCAGGCAAGCGGGCGAGGGGAGACGGAAGATTCAGGGGAGAGGTAATGGCTCATCGGTATGGGTATAAATCTGTGTCCTCTCTCCCTGCTGACAGCCAGTCCCCTGCCCAGCGAGTCCATATTGAGCGGTGTCTCTACAGTGGCCCCTCTTTATTTGTTTTGACTGTGACGGCATTGCAGACGTATTGAACACCAAGCCTTTCTTTTTCATTTTACTGAGCTTATATTGAATCCCTTCAATTCTCCTCCGTTCTCTCTATCTTTCTCTCTCTCGTCCCTATTCCACCCTTCCTCTGCTGTATTTGGCAGGGCTTTAGTGGCTTTAATTCATTCCCTCTATTGTCCATTTTGTCCTTCAGGGATAAAAAAAAGAAGGAACCCTGGTTTTTGTGTGAGAGCTGGGCTTTGTATGGTGTATGATGTGTGGTGGTGATGCTGGCGGGCCTGTTCTGTTGTGCAGCGGAGGTGAGCATAGTGTGAAGGGTGCTCCTGGGCCCATAAGCTCATGAGATCAATGCTTCCCTGCTCTTCTCAAGGGTCTCTATGGGGATCCCGGGGCTCTTATTATGTGTCTTTGCTCAAAGTGTTTACTGGAGAGGAGGAATACGGTGGGCTCTGCGTTGTACATCTTTCTAGGGCCCATTTGTCCTCATTTAAACAGAAGAGGGAAGACCTGAGAAAAGATGGTCCCTCTCTTTCAATGGTTCTTTTGAGAATCCAAACTGCGTTTGTTATCGCTAAGCAGATGTCCTCCATTTTATAGAAATAATACAAAAGGTGGGTTACAGCAAAAACAGATGGATCAGGCTTGTTATGTTAGCCAGTCCTGTCTTTGTGCAGCTGCTACCCCCGCTCCAGTTAATTACTATCTTATTCATCTCCAACAATGGGAGCAGGATAGAATAAATCTGAGAAGAGTTCTGCTTTTTTACTACGAAAGGTGCAGACTGGGACCGTGAAGCGAGCGAGTGGCTTTAAGAGGAACAGTTTATCATTTTTAATGGAGAGGAACAGGAAGTGTAGACGTGAAGCGCTGCTCTATGATTAATACACCGCCTCACTCGAGAAAAAGAGAGACCAAGTCTATCTCTCCATCCAGGCTACTGTTTCCCTGACGCCACTACTGCTCTTGTCATATCTCTTCTTTGGTGATTTCTGCTTTTTATAAAGTCATGAGGAAAATGCATTTGTCTTGTCGCTGAACTTCCATCTAAGTAACAGTTAACATGGGAGGAGATATCTTTCTGCTACTCGCCATACAAATGTAGACTAAACAATAGTGTCTTTCATTCATTCATTGGGTCCTTGATTGATGTCTTGCTCTGTCTATGAACATTGATGGGTTTTAAGATGTATTCGCTTTAGTGGGTAAATGGAGACTCAGCTTAGACTGATTGCCCCCTCACATTTGGCTCCTTTACCTTTTTCTAATTGATTGCTTTTGGCCTAAGTAGTCGAACAACATAGACCGCAAATGTACATAAAAAAAAGTGAATGTGTTTCATAAGGATTTATTTATAGTGTGTTTCCTTAATGATCTGACTGATGAAGTCACTATGTCCTGAGGGATGAAAGAGAGCAATGTCCCAGAGATCAGTTCTGCCCCCAACATAGCCATGCTCCCCGCTCCCCATTCCACACGCCTTCGTTTCCATGCAACCACTTCTTTTGGAATCGCAACTGATGTCATTCTTCTGTTGTCACTTTCTAATTTATTTTGGTGGCGGAGGACGTTGGGGGTATTGATTGTGTGTTGCGACTGTGTTAGCAGCTCTGCGCGTGTGTAAAGTAGGCCCTAAGGCAGTCTCTCTTTCTGCTAGTTTCAAGGTGGCTCCTGAACTCTCTAATCGGAATTAAATATGCAATCTTTCATGGCAACAGGGTCACTGTTTTTGCATTATAATGTGGTCACAGACTCAGTTAAAACAAAGGGACTGTTCAGGCATTTTGAATCGTAATTAAAAATAAAATAAAGGAGAAGAAGAACAAAGAGCAGAATTGAATCGCTCCTTTTCAATTTCCCTTGTTAGTCTCTTACTGCATTCCCCTATAGTTTTTCCCCTTTTTCCAGATAAATTTTATATATTATCTCTCTCTCGCTGTCTCTCTTGCTCCCTCTCTCTCTTGCTCCCTCTCTCTCTTGCTCCCTCTCTCTCTTGGTCCTTCTCTCTTTTGCTCCCTCTCTCTCGCTCCCTCTCTCCCTCTCCCTCTCTCCCTCTCTCGCTCCCTCTCTCGCCCCTCTATCCTTCCACTACCACCTTCTCTCTCTCTGCGCGCTCCTCCCTCCCTTACACAGTCTCTTTTCTCTCCGCTCACTCATTTCTCTCTCGCATCCCTCCTCTATCTCTCGCTCCCTCCCTCTCTCCCTCCTCATCGCTCACCTCCCTCCCGCTCTTGTCCCTCTTCGGTCTGTTCGTTTCTCTCGGGCTCTCCGCGGTCTTCTCGCTCACCTCTCTCCGCTCTCTCTCTCTGCTCTCTTCGTCTCCCCTCTCTCCTCTCCTCTCTCTCTCTCTCATCTCTCTCTCTCTGCTTCTCTCCGCTCTCTCCTGTCTCTCTCCTCTCTCTCTCCCCCTCTCTCTCCCCAGCTCCTCCTCCCTCCCTCCTTCCTCCCTCTCGCTCTCATCTCTCTCTCTCCTCGCTCTCTTCCTCTCGTCCTCTCCTCTCTCCCTCTCCTACTCTCTCTCTCTCCGTCTCCATTGTCTCTACTCTCTCTCTCTCTCTCTCTCCTCTCTCTCTCTGACTCTCTTCTCTCTCTCTCTCCTCCTCTCTCTCGCTTCTCCCGGTTACGTCTGCTCTTGGCTCGCTCCCTTCTCTCTGGCTCGCGGAGCTCTCCTCCTCTCTCTCTCTCGCTGGTCCGGCTCCCAGTATCCTCCTCATGGCTCGCTCCCTCCTCTCGCCTCTCTCTCTGGCTCTCTCTCTTCTCTCATCTCTCCTCTCTCTCTCTTCTCCTCTCTGCGATCTCGTCCCTCTCTCTACACTTCCCCTCCCTCCTCCTCGCCTCCCTCCCTCCTTGCTCCTCGGTCTCTCGGCTACTCCTCTCTCATCGACTCCACTCCTCTCTCGGCTCCCCTCTCTCGGCCTCTCATCTACCGCTCTCGCTCCTCCCTCCCTCCGCTCTTCTCGCTCTCTCCTCTCTCGCTCTCTCTCTCTCAGCTCCCTCCCTCTCTCTCTCTCTGCTCTCTCTCTCTCTTCATCTCTCTCGCTCTCCTCTCTCGACTTCGCTTCATCGCTCTTCGCTCTCGCTCTCTCTCTCTCTCTCTCTCTCTCTCCTCTGCGGTTTTCCCCAGACAGGTTCTACAGTGTTTTAGAGGGGATGGATTTAATTGCTCTGTGGGGATTGGTTGGCTGTACCGGGCTCGGCTGTTTAATTAGTGTACCCTGCCGGGATTGGTTTAATGCTTCATGATCTTGAAATTGTCTGATTGTTCAGCCCTCAGGGGACTCTCTCTGCCTACGTAGGCCAGCAGGTTTAGCTAAACGTTGCTCCAGGCTTCTGCAGGATGGGGCTGGAGGAAGAAAACCCTGAAGAGAAGAGCAGGAATAGGGAGGTTTAAACCTAAGGGCCATGGCCTTTATTATGACACCAGTGGACCTATTGCTGAACAGGGCAGCATTTAAGGCGCATCCCTTACCCTAGGTGTTCTCTCTCCTCACATCAGGAGTTGTAGCTTTAGGCAGCATGACCGTCTTTGCACAGAGGATGAGTTCATGTTGCTCTCAAATTGCATGTGTGTGCATAATATGAAGCACATTTTTGGAGTGACTGAGGAATTTTGTGGTGCATGAATGTTATATTTATATATATATATATATATATATATATATATATATATATATATATATATATATATAGCACATGCTCATTATCCATAGCCATACTACACACAAAACAACTGTGATTTACACCACATATTTACAACTTGCTTGCAATGCTTGTGTATAAAATGTGTATTTAGGACACATTTGACATTGGTTGTTGTATTTTGTCTATTACTGTTTTCCCAGTGTTTTGAATGTTGATCGTGCGTCTCCCCCACCTTTTTCTTTGTTGTGACATCGCCAGCAGGAGAACCCACGTGGATCTCTGAGTTATGTGCAGAGTCACTTTGAGGGAAAGAGATGTGGAAATTGCATTTGTGTAAATGGGAGAGATGTGTGTCCTGTATAGCCTGGGATGCCCTTGGTTGGGTTCAATCATGGCAGGGATGTTGACCTCAACAGTAACTGTTCTTGGCATCAGATGCAGGATAAGCAGAGAGCGCGTGCAGTGGCAGAGAGTGGAAGTAAATAGGCCTATACCTATTGAAGGCTGAACTCATTCCGCTTCATCAAGCACTCTCTCTCTCTCAAAGAACTCAACCTTGAAGTTCATGAATCTCTTTTGGATGATATTATAAATATGCCGCTCAACACCAGCCTGGACTTTATTGTCTATTTGTCCTCTCAATTGACAATGGCTTGATGCTTGAGTACACTTTCATCTGGGAGCAGTCCGTTTGTGAATATGAACTTACTCCCCTCTCTGCCGTTGCTACTTTGACTTGATATGTGTTTTGCTGTTGTTGATCGGCTAATCTCAGGAATACACAGGGGGGGGTTGTAGTCTCCACTGGCAGTTTCTCCTGTAGTTGCTCATCCCTTAGAGAGAGAGGGCGGGATGCACTGGAACATGGTCGCCAAGGTGATAGATAGAACTCATGGTGATGGGACGGTTGCCAACAGTGTACCCCACCCTTGTGCCTCACCCTCTCGCCCTGATTACTGAATGACTCTCTGCCGTGGTGGGGGTGCCACTCTAGCTGTTTTAATTGTCTGTGTGATGATAAGGGGGTAAGTGTATGGAGTCAGTAATCAAGGGGGTTGCCCAGGCGAGCTTTTGAATTCCTCCTAGTGAACATCATTTGAAGAGTTATCCTCTAATTTGATTTATTCAGTTATGTTTGATATGAAGTGAACTCTCTCTACAGCTGAGTGATTTTTATTTAGATAGCACGTGGCGGTAGACGGCACCATTAAAACATATTGCAAATACCAATAGAAATGATCAGCAGCCGGGTTTATGTGTTGGCTGAAATATGAAAGGGAGGATGCACCCAGTGTAACCATGTGTGGATCCATGGCAACAGTCAATAACACCAGCTTATTATAAATGCCCCCAAAGAGTTAATGTTCTGGCACCGGTTTTCCTTTAGAGATAAAAGTATTAGTGGACCTTGGCCTCACTGCCCATAGCCTTTTGGGCAGGGTGTGAACCTGGCGTCCGTCTAGACGTGCAGCATCATTAACCCGCTGTGACCTCAGCCACTGATGAATTCGCTCTCACATCCCCTGCAGCCCTGTGCTATGGCCCCTCCTCCCCTCCTCCCTCCACGGGTGACTCCGCTGGGACCCAGGGCTCCTCTGGACTGGCCATTAGAGCCACTACCCTCCTCTGCC
Organism: Salvelinus sp. IW2-2015; assembly: GCF_002910315.2. NCBI lineage: Eukaryota > Metazoa > Chordata > Actinopteri > Salmoniformes > Salmonidae > Salvelinus > Salvelinus sp. IW2-2015. Next base: position 12,547,226 of record NC_036872.1, read on the forward strand.
ACGCATAAATAGACGTGGTGGCCGTAGCCTCTACTAGACTGCTGAATAATTCAGGGCGTCTGGGCCGTGTCTGGTCCCGGGGTGCTAAGGGACGTGTGCTGCTGGGGTGCATGGTGCAAAGGGCTGTGTGGGGGTGCAGGGGTTAATGACAGGTCTGCCTCTATGTCAGCTGCTGACCCCCCCCCACCACCACTACCCCAACTCCACCCTATGAAAGAATCCTGTTCAGTTGATTAGATTTTTTCGAAATGGATCAATTTTTAATCAGCTTAGCATCTGACTACGGTCAATACCATTGTTGCTGGGAAGACAGTTGCCGGACAGCCATCTTTATTTACAGGAATGTTTTTTTTTTTACTGTATGCAGATCCAGAGACAGAAAACGGCTAAGTCAGGCCGTGCACCACTGCAGCAAATCTACCTCTCTTCAGTTTTCCATATTGAAGGTGTAGTAGGGTGTCTATTTCTGTAGGAAAACACAGTAGTGGACAATCATTATTATATGTGTGCGTCCAATAGAGAGGTCTTTATCATATCTGCCTTGGCTTCTCTCAACCATTTGCATGCGCATAAACGTTGAGTAGGACTGAGGAGCCAGCGAACTAGCTGTAATACTGCCATCAAATTTTCATAGAGCCATGGGGAGACTCTTAACATGTTAAATAATGAGGCCTATAAACCCGATGTTCAATGCCCACTCCACAACTGCTGTCAGAATCTATTGATGACTCAATATCTACAGAGAAATACGAGTCGTTTTTCATTTCGTTTGCTCTTTTATTATCACTCTTCTCAATTGCTCTCAAATATCGCCTGTGTCTCAGTTTAAGGATGCTTCAGCATAATTCATTATTAAAGTACACATATTGTATTTAAATATGGCATTGTGCAAAGATGAACAATAGTTGGTATCACTTTAAAAGGTTCCTTTCTTACTGACTTGGGAAGCTGTTTTTGAGTCTTTGTGAAACGGTCGTTTTCCTCTATTCACTCTCTGATTCTACAACTGTGGAAGCCGGGCTTTTGAATTCCAAGTTGATTGCATGCCTGGTTTTCTTTTAAAACCTTCTAACTTATTACTTTTGTACCACTATTGAGACATCATTGTTTGACATAGAGAGATATGTGCACTTAGTGTTTAAGTTGAGGAATGGCAGTTGTGAAACTGAAACAGACTTATTTCTTTTGAATCAGACACGACTAAAAATGGACTCTCAGGAAAGGTGTGACATACAGTGCCTTCAGAAAGTATTCACACCTCTTGACTTTTTCCGAATGTTGTTGTATTACAGCTTGAATTTAGATGTTGTGTAACAGGCCTACACACTATACCCCATCATGTCAAAGTGGAATTATGTTTTTAGAATTCTTTACAAATTAATAAAAAATGAAAAGCTGAAATGTCTTCAGTCAATAAGTATTTAACCCATTTGTTATGGCATGCCTAAATAAGTTCAGGAGTAAAAATTAGCTTAACAAGTCACATAATAAGTTGCATGGACTCATTCTGTTTTTTTTAATGTCTACCTCATCTCTGTACCCCACACATACAATTATCTGTAAGATCCCTCAGTCGAGCAGTGAACACAGATTCAACCACAAAGACCAGAGAGGTTTTCCAATGCCTCGCAAAAAAGGGCACCTATTGGTAGATACAGTTGAAGTCGGAAGTTTACATACACCTTAGCCAAATACATTTTTAACTCAGTTTTTCACAATTCCTGACATTTAATCCTAGTAACAATTCCTCTCTTAGGTCAGTTAGGATCACAACTTTATTTTAAGAATGTGAAATGTCAGAATAATAGTAGAGAGAATGATTTATTTCAGCTTTTATTTCTTTCATCACATTCCCAGTGGGTCAGAAGTTTACATACACTCAATTAGTATTTTGTAGCATTGCCTTTAAATTGTTTAACTTGGGTCAAACGTTTCGGGTAGCCTTCCACAAGCTTCCCACAATAAGTTGGGTGAATTTTGGCCCATTCCTCCTGACAGAGCTGGTGTAACTGAATCAGGTTTGTAGGCCTCCTTGCTCGCACACACTTTTTCAGTTCTGCCCACACATTTTCCATGGGATTGAAGTCAGGGCTTTGTGATGGCCACTCCAATACCTTGACTTTGTTGTCCTTAAACCATTTAGCCACAACTTTGGAAGTATGCTTGGGGTCATTGTCAATTTGGAAGACCCATTTGCGACCAAGTTTTAACTTCCTGACTGATGTCTTGAGATGTTGCTTCAATATATCCACATAATTTTCCTTCCTCGTGATGTCATCTATTTTGTGAAGTGCACCAGTCCCTCCTGCAGCAAAGTACCCCCACAACATGATGCTGCCACCCCCGTGCTTCACGGTTGGGATGGTGTTCTTCAGCTTGCAAGCCTCCCCCGTTTTCCTCCAAACATAACGATGGTTATTATGGCCAAACAGTTCTATTTTTGTTTCATCAGACCAGAGGACATTTCTCCAAAAAGTACAATCTTTGTCCCCATGTGCAGTTGCAAACCATAGTCTGGCTTTTTTTATGGCGGTTTTGGAGCAGTGTCTTCTTCCTTGCTGAGCGGCCTTTCAGGTTATGTCGATATAGGACTCGTTTTACTGTGGATATAGATACTTTGTACCTGTTTCCTCCAGAATCTTCACAAGGTCCTTTGCTGTTGTTCTGGGATTGATTTGCACTTTTAGCACCAAAGTACGTTCATCTCTAGGAGACAGAACGCTTCTCCTTCCTGAGCGGGTATGACGGCTGCGTGGTCCCATGGTGTTTATACTTGTGATACTTGTGATACAGTGGATTATAAGTGAAATAATCTGTCCGTAAACAATAGTTGGAAAAATGACTTGTGTCATGCACAAAGTAGATGTCCTAACCGACTTGCCAAAACTATAGTTTCTTAACAAGAAATTTGTGGAGTGGTTGAAAAACGGGTTTTAATGACTCCCACCTTAGTGTATGTAAACTTCCGACTTCAACTGTAGGTAAAAATAAAAAACAGTTACAGAGTTTAATGGCTGCGGTAGGAGAAAACTGAGTTACTCCACAATACTAACCTAAATGACAGAGTGAAAAGAAGGAAGCCTGTACAGAATAAAAAATATTCCAAAACATGCATCTGGTTTGCAATAAGGCACTAAAGTAAAACTGCAAAAAATGTGGCAAATAAATCAACTTTTTGTCTTGAGGCAAATGTTTGGGGCAAATCCAACACAACACATCACTGAGTACCACTCTTCATATTTTCAAGCATGGTGGTGGCTGCATCATGTTATGGGTATGCTTGTCATCAGCAAGGACGGAATATAGCTAAGCACAGGCAAAATCCTAGAGGAAAACCTGGTTGAGTCTGCTATCCAACAGACACTGGGAGACAAATTCACTTTTCAGCAGGACAATAACCTAAAACACAAGGGCAAATATTCACTGGAGTTGCTTACCAAGACGACATTGAATGTTCCTGAGTGGCCTAATTACAGTTTTGACTTAAACCAGCTTGAAAATCTATGGAGAGACTTGAAAATGGCTGCCTAGAAATGATCAACAACCAACTTGACAGAACTTGAATATTTATTTTTAACAATGATGTGCAAATATTGTACAATCCAGGTGTGTAAAGCTCTTAGAGACTTTCCCAGAAAGACTCACAGCTGTAATCACTGCCGGAGGGGATTCTAACATGTATTGACTCAGGGGTGTGAATACTTATGCAAAATAAGATATTTCTGTGTTTCATTTTCAAAAATGTCAAAAAACAGGTTTTCACTTTGTCATTATGGGGTATTGTGTGTAGATGGGTGAGATTTTTTTGTTGATTTCATCCATTTTGATATCAGCCTGTAGCCAACAAAATGTGGAATAAGTCGGTAAGAATACTTTCTGAAGGCACTACGTTCAAGATACATTCTCAGTATGCACAGTATTTCAATAGCATCTATCTAACATGCTGCTGACTATCAATTAGATTGTCAATTTCCATTTGTACACACTCTAGAGCACACTGTGTCTCTTCCCACCATGTCACTGCTGATATTTGGTTCCTCTCTTGTGCACCAGCAGTGTGTCTCCATTGTCTGTTTGTCTGCTTAATATGCAAAGGCTTTCATTCAGGGAGTCATTTTGGACCAGTGTAAACGAACCGGCCACAATGATTAGCTGGGGCTGGGTAGCAAGTGTCCATCAGTGCATCTAAGTACATTTTGAGCTCATCAACCCTCAGGGCTGGCCCTGAGACTGGTCTGTCAGGTCCACAGAGCATTCTTCAGACACACACTGTTTTTTCAAATTCCTAAACATTGCCATAAGTTTAAATATAAAAGTGAATCTACTCAAAAGGGATATTTGCATAGTTACTTTCATGCATGCATTAAGAGTCTAATAAATGCCCTCAGTACATTAAATACATCTTTGATTCATACATGTACAGTATGGATATGCCTGTTTTAGATGGCTGGATTGATTAATTGATTACCTAGCTTTTTACCAGTGAGAAGCATTTCGACAAAAGATACAAACACAGTTCATTGTCATAGCAACAGCATGTGAATGCGTTAGACAGTAGAGGGTCAGGTGGTTTGTGGATTTCTTGCCAATGGTGATGTTTTTTCATAATATCGATAAGAGAGGAGCCAGTGCCTGAATTTACAGCAAATGAGTAAAGTTGTCTGAATTTACACTGCTGTTTTGTTATTTTTTTTCTATATATGTTTACAAATCGTGCTTCAGGGTGGCACCATAAACGTCCACAGGAAAATAGCAGCCTTATTTATTGGAACATTTTAGCTTCAGTTCAATAGCAGTAGTCTGAGGGCTGGGATACTGAGGGAGTATCTGGAGGAGGAGGAGCCTGGCTTGGCGTCAGCTCCACTGACAAGATCTTATTTACCGTCCAGATCTATGACTCATTTTATGTACTTAATCGTAAAGCACTGAGATTTATCGAAGGGAACGGGACAGTGGGGAATACCCCAGGAGACACACTGATTGAGCCCCTTCTCCCCTGGCCTGCTTCTGGCTGCCTGGCTGCAGCAGGTATAACTGAACTGGAACATGTATGAGCCATTTCTGAGAAGATGGGAAGAGCATTTGACTGCAGATGAGGAAGTCCATATTTCTGGCAGATATGGACAGCTGATTTCTCATCTAATAAAGCAGAGGGTCGTAAAAATCGGATAGGTTTATGGTGGGCTGCAGTGACCCCAGCAGTGCTAACAATGCATTGGCTAACTGGGCTGTCTGAGTGTGGGGTGCAGGGATGGGTGGATGACCACTGGACAGAATGCCCTACTTGCTGCCATTGTTAAAGTCATGTGTTTAGGCTACTATCTTCTCTGGTGGGCTTTCATTTCTGCAGACTGCAGGCCTCTCATCTGCACTATAAAATAAGGTCTTTGGATGATTGACTTTGTCTCATTGTTCTGGTTGTTTCATGGATGGAAAATGTAGATACTGTAAATTAGACTAGATTTACTACATGGAAATGTATAGAGAAATTGACTAACTCTGTATTCAGGAAGACATAAAACCAATGACTAAGACTTAAAGTAGCCTGGTCAATTCAATAAATGCTAGCAAGGGTTAGTAAACTTCCAGTTTGGGGCGGCAGGTAGTCTAGTGGTTAGAGTGTATGGGCGGCAGGTAGCCTAGTGGTTAGAGTGTAGGGGTGGCAGGTAGCCTAGTGGTTAGAGTGTAAGGGTGGGCAGGTAGCCTTAGGTGGTTAGAGTGTAGGGGTGGCAGGTAGCCTATGTTAGAGTGTAGGGGCGGCAGGTAGCCTAGTGGTTAGAGTGTAGGGGGCGGTCAGGTGCCTAGTGGTTAGAGTGTAGGGGCGGCAGGTAGCCTAGTGTAGAGTTAAGGAGGGGCGGCAGGTAGCCTAGTGGTTAGAGTGTAGGGGCGGCTTATCTTTAGTCCCTTCGTGGTTAGAGTGGGTAAGGGGTGGCGGTGTAGCCCTAGTGGTTAGAGTGTAGGGGCGGCAGGTAGCCTAGTGGTTAGAGTGTAGGGGTGGCAGGTAGCCTAGTGGTTAGAGTGTTGGACTTGCAACCGAAAGGCTGACAAGGTAAAATTCTGTCATCCTTCCCCTGAACAAGGCAGTTAACACACTGTTCCTAGGCCGTCATTGAAAATAAGAATTTATTCTTAACTGGCTTGCCTAGTTAAATAAAGGTAAAATAAATAAATATAAATAAAACTTCCAACCTGTTCCATTCCATTCACTAGTTTGGTGTAATTTAGATCTGTCCACAAATTTAGTTTGAAAACATTGATTAAGTAATGTGTGAAAACGATCCACAGTGGCGTGACTCTCTCTCTATCATTCCATACTACAGTATGCCTAGTAGTGACGGGGGGAAAAATCGATACAGTTACATATCGGGATATTATTTTTGACGATATATCGTGTCTTTTTGACTATATTCTTTTTGCGCTAGTTTGCTGTACCTGCACCAGAACGCTAGTGTTTTTCCATCTTCTTTTTAAATAGGGAGACAATTTGTTTTCAGCATTTTTATTTCCATGACTGATCAAAACTCATTTTCTCATGGCTCTCTCTTGTCTCTGCAGCAGACAAATAGTGAGTAATATGTTTGGAACATTGAATCTCAACAAAATCACAGTATCGAATCACGTTACATATAGAATCGTGAAAATCGCAACACATACCGTATTGGCACCTAAGTATCGTGATAATATCATATTGTGAGGTCCCTGGCAATTCCCAGCCCTAATGTCTAGTAGAAGTGTGAGATAGAACAATAGGGGTTATTGTAATACCGCCTTTGTTCTGACACGTGCTCTCTCAGACTCAGAGCCTATTTTCTATGCGTGCCGAAAATTAAAATTTAAATGTAATTGTTGTGCATGCTGTTTAATCCAATAACCATCTGATGTAACAAACTACTATAATATCTCTCAGCATACTTAATTGGACTGGACTTAGCCCTGTCACTTTTTATTAACCTCTGTTGCAAAGGGAGAAGGGCTTCACTAATCTGCCATTGTTGGGTTTGGCAGTCTGTAGCTAGTGCAAAACAGATTTGGCAGTCAGCACGAAAGTAAAGGCTTTATAATGACGATGGGGCCCAAACTGCTATTTGAGCTTATTAAATCTAATAATGTAATGGCGCTTTGAATTAGGAGGTGAATGGAAGGGGATTGTGGTGATCTGGCAGGGCTTATTTTGGGGGCTGGCTGAGGGTGGGTGTTCCCTTCCTGTGTTCCTTTCTCTCATACCATTTCGCCCACTTCTCCCACTCGAAATTGGCAAACAATTTAATCCCTAATGGCCTTTAAATCCGAATGTTGTGTCTGTTTGCTAAAATGTTTTGTCTGGTAGAGCCAGTATCCAGTGTATATGTTGGAGATAATTTAATTTTGTCTATTTTGGTAGTGTTGTATCAGAAATGATACATCAGCATTATGAGGAGGTGATTAACTGGGGGAATTCAGTCTCCTGTGACAAGCTGACCTCCTACTGTACACTACATTACAGCAAGGCAGCATCTGCAGCGTCATCACAGCACTTGACTCCTGTGTCCCCTCTGAATGCAATCCTGTAACTTCAACAGAAAGCTGATGGCCAGCTTGCATGCCCTCCTCCTCATCATCCACAGTGGACGAGGTCTCAGCTCGAGATAAAGCAGCAGTTATTTCTCATGTGCTTTGCTCATTTAGTCAGTTTGACTGTTCCACTTATTTAGTGTTTTCTGACTTGCTGAGCTTGAAGGGATCTGAGTGCCATTTCACAGTCAGATCTGAGTTGTGTTGATTGAATTAGACAAAGTCAGAAGATAACTAAGAACCGCAAGGCACTGCAAAACGGTCTGCTCCCAAACTGGTGAAAATGAGACGCTGGGTTATATCAGTTGACACCCTACCTCCTAGAGCTGGAGCCATTTCTCCCCTCCCTTTCATGTTTATCCAAATAGAATTAATCACAAACCCTAAAAATCCTGCTCCTGACAGTGCAAGACATTTGCAAAGCTTTGTTTCCTTCTTTCACATAAGCATTTTATGACTTTAAGCTTCCAACTGTAGTTTAGTATAAACACCACAGAGGTGTATGTGTCAAAGTGTACTGTGCATGATAAGTACAGCGCCAGGGCTGTTTCTTTCGCTACAGTGGCTTCAGAAAGTATTCACACTTTTCCACATTTTATTATGTTACAGACTGAATTCAAAATGGATTAAATAGAGATTGTTTTGTTTCTGGCCTACACACAATACCTCATAATGTCAAAGTGGAATTATGTTTGTAGAAATTTTTACAAATGAATTAAAAATGAAAATGTGAAATATCTTGAGTCAATAAGTATTCAACCCCTTTGTTATGGCAAGCCTAAATAAGTTCAGGAGTACACATTTGCTTAACAAGTCACATAATAAGTTGCATTGCCTCACTCTTTGTGAAATAATAGAGTTTAACATCATTTTTTTATGACTACATCATCTCTGTACCCCACACATACAATTATCTGCAAAGTCCCTCAGTTGAGCAGAGAATTTCAAACATAAAGACCAGGGAGGTTTTCCAATGCCTTTCAAAGAAGGGCACCTATTGGTAGATGGGTAAAAAAAAAAAAACAAACAGACATTGAATATCCCTTTGAGCATGGTGAAGTTATTAATTACACTTTTGATGGTGTATCAATTCACCCAGTCACTACAAAGATACAGGCGTCCTTCCTAACTCAGTTGCCGGAGAGGAAGGAAACCGCTCAGGAATTTCATCATGAGGCCAATGGTGACTTTAAAGCAGTTACAGAGTTTAATGGCTGTGGTAGGAGAACTGAGGATGGATCAACAACATTGTACTATACTGTAGTTCAAGGGGGGCAAAGTACTGCCCGCCGGGCACTTCAATCCGGCCCACGAGACATAATCTTTTATTTTCTTCATGGTATCCAATTGGTAGTTACAGTCTTGTCCCATCGCTGCAACTCCTGTACGGACTCGGAAGAGGCGAAGGTTGAGAGCCATGCGTCCTCAGAAACACGACCCAGCCAAGCTGCACTGCTTCTTGACACAATGCCCACTTAACCCGGAAGCCAGATGCACCAATGTGTCAGAGGAAATACCATACACCTGGCAACCATGTCAGCGTGCTGCCAAACCCTCTCCTAACCCGGACGACGCTGAGCCAATTGTGGGCCGCCTCATGGGGCTCCCAGTCACGGCCACCTGTGACACATCCTGGGATCGAACCCGGGTCTGTAGTGACGCCTCAAGCACTGCGATACAGTGCCTTAGACCACTGCGCCACTCAGGAGGCCCCCACAAATTGAATTTAACAAACAATTGGTCCCCCCAAAAATACGTCCCTCCGTTGAATTTCAAAATCCTGATGTGGCCCTCGAGCCAAAACGTTTGCCCACCCCTGCTGTAGTTACTCCAGAATACTAACCTAATTGACAGAGTGAAAAGAAAGAAGCCTGTACAGAATAAAAATTGTCCAAAACATGCATCCTGTTTGCAACTAAAGGCACTAAAGTAATACTGCAAAGAAATTGGCAAAGCAATTCACTTTTTGTCCTGAATACAAAGTGTTATGTTTGGGGCAAATCTAATACAACAAATTACTGAGTACCATTCTCTATATTTTCAATCATAGTGGTGGCTGCATCATGTTATGGGTATGCTTGTAATCGTTCAGGACTGGGGAGTTTTTCAGGATAAAAAAGAAATGGAATGGAGCTAAGCACACCCAAATCCTAGAGGAAAACCTGGTTCAGTCTGCGTTCCACCAGACACTGGGAGATGAATACACCTTTCCGCAGGACAATAACCTAAAACAAAAAGCCAAATCTACACAGGAGTTTCTTACCAAGAAGACAGTGAATGTTCCTGAGTGGCCGAGTTACAGATTTGACTTAAATCTACTTATAAAAATCTATGGCAAGATCTGAACATGGTTGTCTAGCAATGATCAACAACCAATTTGACAGAACTTGAAGAATTTTGAAAAGAATAATGGGCAACTGTTGCACAATCCAGGTGTATAATTCATACTGGTTATCGAACACTGACACCTCTTCACATATCTCCTGGTTGTCACATACGCCCACTTTATGTAGCTTCACTGTGCACTGGTAATCTTTTCTGTTCTTGATAACAGATCATTGATGGTGACCGGCACAGATTTGATGCTTTCTGACCTTGATATTCTTGGCTATCCCTAGTCTTCTGCCTATTTGTTCATGAGCAACCAGACCTGGCCAGACCTTGTGTCTCACCAATAAACATATATATAAACTCAGCAAAAAAATAAACGTTCTCTCACTGTCAACTGCGTTTATTTTCAGCAAACTTAACATGTGTAAATATTTGTATGAACATAACAAGATTCAACAACTGAGACATAAACTGAACAAGTTCCACAGACATGTGACTCACAGAAATTGAATAATGTGTCCCTGAACAAAGGGGGGTCAAAATCAAAAGTAACAGCCAGTATCTGGTGTGGCCACCAGCTGCATTAAGTACTGCAGTGCATCTACTCCTCATGGACTGCACCAGATTTGCCAGTTCCTGCTGTGCGATGTTACCCCACTCTTCCACCAAGGCATCTGCAAGTTCCCGGACATTTCTGGGGGGAATGGCCCTAGCCCTCACCCTCCGATCCAACAGGTCCCAGACGTGCTCAATAGAATTGAGATCCAGGCTCTTCGCTGGCCATGGCAGAACACTGACATTCCTGTCTTTATAGGAAATCACGCACAGAACGAGCAGTATGGCTGGTGGCATTGTCATGCTGGAGGGTCAGCTCAGGATGAGTCTGCAGGAAGGGTACCACATGAGGGAGGAGGATGTCTCCCCTGTAACGTACAGCGTTGAGATTTTACTGCAATAACAACAAGCTCAGTCCGATGATGCTGTGACACACCGCCCCAGACCATGACGGACCCTCCACCTCCAAATTGATCCTGCGCCAGAGTACAGGCCTCGGTGTAAGGCTCATTCCTTCGACAATAAACGCGAATCCGACCATCACGCCTGGTGAGACAAAACCGCGACTCGTCAGTGAAGAGCACTTTTTGCCAGTCCTGTCTGGTCCAGCAACGGTGGGTTTGTGCCCATAGGCAACGTTGTTGCCGGTGATGTCTGGTGAGACCTGCCTTACAACAGGCCGACCACCCGTTAGTCCAGCCTCTCTCAGCCTATTGCGGACAGTCTGAGCACTGATGGAGGGATTGTGCGTTCTTAGTGTATCTCGGGCAGTTGTTGTTGCCATCCTGTACCTGTCCCGCAGGTGTGATGTTCGGATGTACCGATCCTGTGCAGGTGTTGTTACACGGTCTGCCACTGCGCGGACGATCAGCTGTCCGTCCCGTCTCCCTGTAACGCTGTCTTAGGCGTCTCACAGTACGGACATTGCAATTTATTCCCCTGGCCACATCTGCAGTCCTCATGCCTCCTTGCAGCATGCCTAAGGCACGTTTACACAGATGAGCAGGGGCCCTGGGCATCTTTCTTTTGGTGTTTTTCAGAGTCAGTAGAAAGGCCTCTTTAGTGTCCTAAGTTTTCATAACTGTGACCTTAATTGCCTACCGTCTGTAAGCAGTTAGTGTCTTAACGACCGTTCTACAGGTACATGTTCATTAATTGTTTATGGTTCATTGAACAAGCATAGGAAACAATGTTTAAGCTCTTTACAATGAAGATCTGTGAAGTTATTTAGATTTTTACGAATTATCTTTGAAAGACAGGGTCCTGAAAAAGGGACATTTCTTGGCTGATTTCTTTTGATTTTCCCATGATGTCAAGCAAAGAGGCACTTAGTTTGAAGGTAGTCTTTGAAATACATCCACAGGTACACTGACTCAAATGATATCAATTAGCCTATCAGAAGCTTCTGAAGCCATGACATCATTTTCTGGAATTTTCCAAGCTGTTTAAAGGCACAGTCAACTTAGTGTATGTAAACTTCTGACCCACTGGAATTGTGATACAGTGAATTATAAGTGAAATAATCTGTATGTAAACAATTGTTGGAAAAATTACTTGTGTCATGCACAAAGTAGATGTCCTAACCGACTTGCCAAAACTATAGTTTGTTAACAAGAAATTTGTGNGACTTGCCAAAACTATAGTTTGTTAACAAGAAATTTGTGGAGTGGTTGAAAACGAGTTTTAATGACTCCAACCTAAGTGTATGTAAACTTCCGACTTCAACTGTATATATTTTTTTTTGTGTGTGTATTTTACCCCCTTTTTCTCCCCAATTTCGATCTCGTCTCATCGCTGCAACTCCCCAATGGGCTGAGGAAGCGAACGTCGAGTCATGCGTCCTCCAAAACATGACTCGCAAATCCGCGCTTCTTAACACCCGCCCGCTTAACCCGGAAGCCAGCCGCACCAATGTGTCGGAGGAAACACTGTTCAACTGACGACCGAGGTCAGCCTGCAGGCGCCCGGCCTGCCACAAGGAGTTGCTAGAGCGTGATGAGCCAATTAAAGTCCCCCGGGCCAAACCTGGGTCTGTAGTGATGCCTCTAGCACTGCGATGCAGTGCCTTAGACCGCTGCGCCACTCTTGAGGCCCTCTATCCAGTTTTTCTGTCCCCAGTTGTTTTATGTTCATCCTGCTCTCTTATTGTCTTGACTTTACAGTTCTTATTTGATACCGTGTTTATAAGACTCAAAACCTCATACACAGGAAACACAGACATGATGATTAACCACCCAAGCATCATTCTCTGAACTAGAGCCTTTTCCACTATATATGCAAAAGTTTGTGGACACCCTTTCAAATTAGTCGATTCAGCTATTTCAGCCTCAGCTGTTGCTGACAGATGTATAAGATCAAGCACAGCCATGCAATCTCTATTGACAAACATTGGCAGTAGAATGGCCTTACTGAAAAGCTCAGTGACTTTCAACGTGGCATCGTCATAGGATGTCACCTTTCCAATTAGTCAGTTCATCAAATTTCTGCCCTGCTGGAGCTGCCCCGGTCAACTGTAAGTGCTGTTATTGTGAAGTGGAAACTACTAGGAGCAACAATGGCTCAGGCGCGAAGTGTAGGCCACACAAGCTCACATAGCTGGACCGCCGAGTGCTGAAGCACGTAGCGTGTAAAAGTCGTTTGTCCTCAGTTGCAACACAAGAACTGTTCGTCGGGATCTTCATGAAATGGGTTTCCATGGCCGAGTAGCCGCACACAAGCCTACGATTACCATGTGCAATGCCAATGCCAAGAAACGTGTTCTTTGGAGTGATGAATCACGCTTCACCACCTGCCTGCCCGACGGACGAATCTGTGTGTGTGGTTGGCGGATGCCAGGAGAACGCTACCTGCCAAATGCATAGTGCCAACTGTAAAGTTTGGTGGAGGAGGAATAAAGGTCTGGGGCTGTTTCTCATGGTCGGACTAGGCCCCTTAGTTCCAGTGAAGGGAAATCTTAATGCTACATCATACAATAACATTCTAGACGAAAGCGAGGTCCATACAGAAATGGCTTGTCAAGATCGGTTTGGAAGAACTTGACTGGCCTGCACAGAGCCCTGACCTCAACCCCATCGACCACCTTTGGGATGAATTTGAAAGCCGAATACGAGCCAGGCCTTATCGCTCAACATCAGTGCCCGACCACACTAATGCTCTTGTGGCTGCATGGAAGCAAGTCCCCGCAGCAATGGTCCAACATCTACTGGATAGCTTTCACAGAATATTGGAGGCTGTTATTGGAGCAAAGGGGGAACCAACTCCATATTATTGCCCATGATTTTGGAATGAGATGTTCGATGAGCAAGTGTCCACATACTTTTGTGTATTACATCCATAGACCATTCTTCAACACAGAGAAGTCCCATGCAATTCAGTCCCTTCCCAAAACCCCCGAGTTTCTTGTATCAATAAGCCAAAAGGTGAGGCATAATGAACAGCTGCTACTTGACTGAAAAACAAATACTTTCCTGTGTTTAATGTAGAGCACAGGAGCTGCTCAATTAAATGTCAGTCTTGTTTTCTGGGATGAATCGTATTTTTCAGAAGTCGTTTATGTACCGGGAAAGGGAATAGGACAGTTGTCTGAGGCTTGGTCTTTATGTCTGATGATAATCTATTGATACCTCTTCTACACTCTCACTCACCATCTGTCTATTTCATGCACTTGGTTTATGGATAGGGATGTTGTTCCCTCTCTTATATTTGCTGCTTTTTACATTTGGAATGGAACAGGGGATTGTAACTTACAGTATCACGAGAGGTGAAAAAGGGTGTGTGTTTGTTTGTGAAAAGGAGGTTCCCTGTGCAGAGCCCCTTGGAGGGCGGGAATACAGTGGAATACGACATGTCAAAGGCTAATTTCCACAGCCACTCACGGGCGCCCATCTCTCACCGTCAAGTGGCAAGCGTGGAGAGTGGCTTGCACGTTGTCATGGATACTAAAGCATGGGACCCCAGAGACGCGGAGCAGGGAGGCGAATGGCCGCCCTACGTATAGGATTCCTGTCAGGTCTGCCCTGATACAGGGCATTGATGGACCATTTGTCATACTGTAATTGTTCCAGCAAACACGGAATACCCACTAGTATAAACAGTGGTGTACCCACTAGTATAAACAGTGGTGTACCCACTAGTATAAACAGTGGTGTACCCACTAGTATAAACAGTGGTGTACACTAGTATAAACAGTGGTGTACCCACTAGTATAAACAGTGGTGTACCCACTAGTATAAACAGTGGTGTACCCACTAGTATAAACGCGAGGAAATGGGTAGGGGATGCGGTTATACACTGTCTGCGGCTCTCACTTAAAGAGACAATGCTTCTGTCCTGTTGTCCAGGCCGGCCGGACTGATTAGACCGGAAATAGTGGGGGTTGTGAAAAGAAAAGGAAAAGAGGAAAGAGGAAAAGAAAGAAAGCCAATCATAAAGCAAACGGCAGTCACTTCTCTGTATCGATGTGGCTAGGCGGGGGTGAAGCAGGCTGAGAAGTGTTGACAGCCTGGGGAACAACAGTGGTGGGGTTGGGAGTGATTCGTTCTCTCGCCCCTCTTTATTCTACCAGTGAAATGCTGTGGGAGAATGCTTGTCCAAGATAACAAAATAAGCCGGGCAGAAGTGTAGATTCATGGCCGGGACTAGCAGTTCTCTCTTTGAGCCCTGGAGACGGCCAGACTCCTGCGTTGAGTACAAATGACACTGGGTACAAAGGTATTATTTGTTCGGCCCTGTACTGGCACGGCTCCTGTGTTTCTGGTAATGCTGTTGGGATAAATCTAGTAGTATCTCCCTGATGGATGGGTCTCCATCTTGGCTTCCCCAGTAAGGAGGAGGATCTCTGGATCAGATATGCAGACTGCAGGGCTCTGGGATCACCCAGGTCATATCCCTGGATTTCTAGTTCAAGTTGAATTAGCATGTTGAACCCCCTTCCCATCTTGCTTTCATAGGTCATAATTCTGTGAAACCTGGACAGATCCTTCTGGAGTTAATGTGAGTACCATGACTCCAGCTGGAGAGAATAGTTTAGGACCTGTCGACAACACATCACATGAATTATTCATGTAGTCCTTTTTTAAATTTTTTCTCTTCAATTGAACCTTTAATTTAACTTTATTTAACATATTGGTAGTAAAAAATCCAAGTCTGGAACTCTTTCCAAATGTTTCCTTCATAATTGAATCCTTTGCCCTCTTTTCACTTCTTCTTCTTAAAATTCGGGGTGTGTTTCCCTGAGAGTGTGTTCAGTTTTCCCCTGCCCTTGTACCCCAATTATTGTGATTGTTAAGCAGTAAGTGCTAACGTCAGGAGGTGATGTGTCTATCAGTTCAGCCTGGATCCCAGAGACCTGTGGTTTGGCATGGTGAGATGAGTGTTCATGGGGTCTCTACTGAAGGACTTCACCCCACTGGCTGGGCCCTGACACGGTGTGACGCGCCCAGCACTTTAGCGTAACCTGGCTGCTCACCTCCAGCCTGATGGACAGATTAAAGGACCATTAAGCATAATTACTGTTTCAGTTGGAGAGGCGAACTCACTCTGTCAGAAATGGTTACAAATTGTTGCCCTCCTGCCCCCTCTGCCTCTTAAATTCTGAATTTCATTAGATCCATCTTTTACTGTGAACAAGTTTGAACTTTTGACAGGGGAAAGAGGGTGTGGTGGTGTGGAAATGGAATCTTCAGTGCTGTCTACTCAAAGTGTAAGGTGTGCTAAAGATGTATTTTTTTTTACTGTAGCTAAAGGCATTTAAAAAATACAATTTCTCTGTTTTCCCACTGAATCCAATTGTGACATGTCCAGTCAAATTGTAGTTGATGGCTGCGGAGAAGACGGTGACAGGTAGTTGATGTGATCCAATGTGCTGCTGTTTGTGTTGTGCCGTGCTGTCTGTCTATCTGTCTGTCTGATTATGTAAAATGTGGTGATGTTGGTGCAACATTGGCTTGGTGTTACAGTGGTGTGCCAGTGTGTTGTCAGATCTGTGTGTGTGTATGTGCAGCAGAGGCTGGTAATGTACTCATCTCTGTATCCATAAGAAAACCCACACTACCGCCCAAGGGAAATTGGTCGATGCCATCGTCTCAGCGGGAGGCCCAGGCGGCAGACAAAGTTTTCACAGTTTTACGTCAACAGTAATGTTTATTGTAAAACCTCCTTTACAGTAACCTTCCCCTCTCTCTCCCCTTTCCTCCTCATTTGGGGCGATTATTACACCCATGGTGAGAACAAACAGTTTCTCTACTTAATAATTCACATCACTTTCATCTGATATTCAGTTACCATGGGCAATTTAGTAGTTGAATAATTTTGTGAAAAATTCATTTATTATCGCCGTGCGTTATGAATCTGGAGAGACGGAGAGTGGATGGTGGAGGATTTTAAATTGCGTCTGGAGCGAGGGATCCAGGGGAAGGTAATGTGTTCTAATGTTCTCAGCCATATGCATTGTTTTCAGGGCTCATCGGTTTTACATCGATTCCCACTGAAGTGTTTAATTGCATCATGAATATGATCTAATTTAGTTCTTTTCTTGGAAACTGGAGCACTCTCCGCCAATGATGTACGGATTTGACAGCGCCACATAAGGATGTATTTTATATGGAATGTAAATTATAGTGTTAAATTAGCCCGGAAAGATAACTAGCTGGCACGGGGGAATGGACTCAACAGTTTAATTTAGTGTCAAAAGGCCGTGAAGAGGATAAATCACCTCTCTCTCTCCTCTTTACCACGGCATCTCAGGTTTGAATGATTTCCCTTCCATTTTAATATTGTATCTCTCTTGTATTTCACTGTTGATGCTGCAGGAGTTCTTGGGAAGTTCAAAAGTTATGTTTTTTTTTTTCAGCGTGCTGCCGTCTGGTCGTAGTCAGAACATCAGCTGACTGCTGCCGTCTGGTCGTAGTCAGAACATCAGCTGACTGCTGCCGTCTGGTCGTAGTAGAACATCAGCTGACTGCTGCCGTCTGGTCGTAGTCAGAACATCAGCTGACTGCTGCCGTCTGGTCGTAGTCAGAACATCAGCTGACTGCTACCGTCTGGTCGTAGTCAGAACATCTGCTAAGTGATCTCAGACCTTGAATTCTACAGGTCAGTCCCTCTGTTCACTGGTGGGCTACATTGACATATACATGTTATGTCATTTTACACCAGTGATCCAAGGGCTTGCAGGGTCTAGACGATAATGGCCCAAATTCAGATATTGTTCATTTGTACTGAACAAAAATATTAACGCAACATGCAACAATTTCAAATATTTTATAGTTCATATAAGGAAATCAGTCAATTGAAATAAATTCATTAGGCCTTAATCTATGGATGTCACATGACTGGGAATACAGATATGCATCTGTTGGTCACATATACCTTTCAAAAAAAGTTGTGGCGTGGATCAGAAAACCACTCAGTATCGGGTGTGACCACCATTTGCCTCATGGAGCGCGACACATCTTCTTCGCATAGATTTGATCAGGCTATTGATTGTGACCTGTGGAATGTTGTCCCACTCCTCTTCAATGGCTGTGCGAAGTTGCTGGATATTAGCAGGAACTTAAACATGCTGTTGGACACATCGATCCAGAGCATCCCAAACATGCTCAATGGGTGACAAGTCTGGTGAGTATGCAGGCCATGGAAGAACTGGGACATTTTCAGCTTTCAGGATGTGTGTACATCCTGTGCATTATCATGCTGAAACATGACGTGATGGCAGTGGATGAATGGCACAACAATGGGCCTCAGGATCTCGTCACGGTATCTCTGTGCATTCAAATTACCATCGATAAAATGCAATTGTTCGTTGTCCATAGCTTATGCCTGCGCATACCATAACCCTACCACCACCATGGGGCACTCTATTCCCAATGTTGACATCAGCAAACCGCTCGCCCACACAACGCCTTACATGTGGTCTGCGTTTCTGAGGCTGGTTGGACGTACTGCCAAATTCTCTAAAACAATGGTAGAGGCGGCTTATGGTAGAGAAATGAGCATTCCATTCTCTGGCAACAGCTCTGGCAAACATTCTTGCAGTCAGCATGCCAATTGCATTCTCCCTCAAAACTTGAGACATCTGTGGCATTGTGTTGTGTGACAAAACTGCACATTTTAGAGTGGCCTTTTATTGTCCCCAGCACAAGGTGCACCTGTGTAATGGTCATGCCGTTTAATCAGCTTCTTGATATGCCACACCTGTCAGGTGGATGGATTATCTTGGTAAAGGAGATATGCTTACTAACAGGGATGTAAACACATTTGTGCACAAAATTTGAGACAAATAAGCTTTTTATGCATATGCAGCTTTTCTGGGATCTTTTATTGTAGCTCATGAAACACGTGACCAAAACATTACATGTTGCGTTTTATATTTTTGTTCAGTGTACAATCAGTCCTAGCCATTTGAATTTCCCCTTTTCATTCTTCCCCTTACTATTCCTTCTCTACTCCTTCCCTCAACATCCTATTCTGAGTAAGCACAAGAGCAGGTGAATAAGTGCAGGGCTTTGAAACACATTCTTTTAGGTGGGTATTCATGGAGCATTGTGGGTATTCAAGGGCGTGTGAAGGAGCTCTCACAGTTTCCCGTCTTCTGTACTCAAGTGTTTGTCTGAGTGCCCTGCCACTACACTGACTTACCCTGAATGACCCAAATGGACCAGTGTTCCTCCGATCCCCCCCTCCAGTCATCACTATCTTGCTTGTCCCTTTTCATTGATAAAAACTAACAGAAACATTCAGCCCAATAGACAGGTTTGATGTGAGAACTTGCTGTGCCTGGTGTTCCCAGAGAGGAGGGGAGCCTGGTCTTGATATTGTCATGGGTCAACCTGTCAACCTGTCTTCATCCCCCTGGACGAGTGTTGGGAACAAGATAGAGACAGAGCAATTCCCAGCAACAGAAGTCTTACCACGGAACAAGATTGGCTCATTATTAAACTTCATGTGACCCAACCTCCTTCCAAGGGCATCTCAGATAGTATTAGTGTGACGTGTCATCAAAGTAGTCCTCTCTCACCTGAGTATGATGATTCAGTATGGTGGTTGCATCCTCTTCTGCCCTGAACAGCCTCAATTCGTCGGGGCATGGACTCTACAAGGTGTCGAGAGCATTACACAGGGATGCTGGCCCATGTTGACTCCAATGCTTCCCACAGTTGTGTCAATTTGGCTGGATGGAGTCCTTTGGGTGGTGGACCATTCTTGATACACATGGGAAACTGTTGAGTGGGAAAAACCCAGCAGCGTTGCAGTTCTTGACACACTCAAACCGGTGCGCCTGGCACCTACTACCATACCCTGTTCAAAGGTACTTACAATGCATTCGGAAGTATTCAGACCCCTTGACTTTTTCCACATTTTGTTACTTTACAGCCTTATTCTTAAATGGATTAAATCGTTTTTTTACCTCATCAACCTACACACAATACCCCATAATGACAAAGCAAAAAAAGTTGTTATATTTTGCAAATGTATAAAATATATATAACATTTACATAAGTATTCAGAACCTTTACTCAGTACTCTGTTGAAGCACCTTTTTCAGCGATTACAGCCTCGAGTCTTCTTGGGTATTACACTACAAGCTTGGCACACCTGTACTTGGGGAGTTTCTCCCATTCTTCTTCGCAGATCCTCTCAAGCTCTGTCAGGTTGGATGGGGAGCGTCGCTGCACAGCTTTTTTCAGGTCTCTCCAGAGATGTTCGATCGGGTTCAAGTCCAGGCTCTGGCTGGGCCACTCAAGGACATTCAGAGACTTGTCCCGAAGCCACTCATGCGTTGTCTTGGCTGTGTGCTTAGGGTCGTAGTTCTATTGGAAGGTGAACCTTTACCCCAGTCTGAGGTCCTGAACGCTCTGAAGCAGGTTTTCATCAATAATCTCTGTACTTTGCTCTGTTCATCTTTCCCTCGATCCTGACTAGTCTCCCTGCCACTGAAAAACCTCCCCACAGTATTATGCGGCCACCACCATGCTTCACCATAGGGATGGTGCCAGGTTTCTTCCAGACGTAACGCTTAGCATTCAGGCCAGAGTTCAAAGAGTTCAATCTTGGTTTCATCAGACCAGAGAATGTTGTTTCTCATGGTCTGAGAGTCTTAGGTTCATTTTGGCAAACTCCAAGCAGGCTGTCATGTGCCTTTTTGCTGAGGAGGTGCTTCCGTCTGGCCACTCTACCATAAAGGCCTGATTGGTGGAGTGCTGCAGAGATGGTTGTCCTTCTGGAAGGTTCTCCCATCTCCACAGACGAACTCCAGAGCTCTGTCAGAGTGACCATCGGGTTCTTGATCACCTCCCTGATCAAGGCCCTTCACCCCCGATTGCTCGGTTTGGCCGGGCGGACAGTTCTAGGAAGAACTTCTTCTATTTAAGAATGATTGAGGCCACTGTGCTCTTGGGGACCTTCAATGCTGCAGACATTTTTTGATGAGGATCAATGGAAACAAGATGCACCTGAGCTCAATTTCGAGTCTCATAGCAAAGGGTCTGATTACTAATGTAAATAAGGTATTTCTGTTTTTTTATTTGTAAATGTGCAAAAATGTATTAACCTGTTTTCGCTTTGATTATGGGGTATTGTGTGTAGATTGATGAGGATTATGTGTTATTTTATCCATTTTAGAATAAGGCTGTAACATAACAAAATGTGAATACTTTCCCGAATGCACTGTAAATATTTTGTCTTGCCCATTCACCCTCTGAATGGCACACCATACACAATCCATATCTCAATTGTCTCAAGGCTTAAAAATCCGCCTTTAACCTGTCTCCTTTCGTTCATCTACACTGACAGAAGTGGATTTAACAAGTGACATCCATAAGGGATCATAACTTTCACCTGGATTCACCTGGTCAGTCTATCTATGTCATGGAAAGAGTAGGTGTTCCTAATGTTTTGTACACTCAGTGTATGTCTAGCCCTAAACCATGTACTATTGGGTGAAGCTATGTCTTTCCTTCATCACCTACTATTGGGGGTAGGTACAGTATGTCCACAGGCATTACTCACCCAGTATTGCTGATTCTGACAGTTCACCAGAGAAAAGGGCCCTTAAATGATCAAGAGGGGCTGTTGTTGTTTTCCTTTTTGTTTCCTTCCAGAGGTGGGGGGGCATTTGAGGGATTGGTATGTTAAATGAGCTATGGGAGGTCTGCTGAGGTGTTTTTTTTAGGTTCAGTCAGACGAGAATTGCTGTGTTGGGAGTTTGAGGCAGCTGTGTGAAGTCATTTTCCAGGAGCGCAAGCGGGAGAGAGGTGCGGATTAGGCAGCGCCTCTGAGCCGGAACAAGTCTGTCTGGAAAGGGATGAAGGCTACAAACCATAGATCTAATTCCCCGCTCACASTGCTAGACAGCAGAGGCACTCACACACCCAGTGTGAATTAGGCCATTTGTTCCCCTCCCAGTCTGAGCCGATTGTGCTGTAGCAGAGACAGAGAATCTGACAGGTTTTTCACATCCTGGTCTTTCTCCTGATTTTCCACTGTTTATGTTTCCAACCGAGCTCCTGTCTCCACTTCGCGTGCTTCAGGTCTTCATTATTGCTGACATTAACATGAACACACAGCGGAAAACAGGCTGCAACGTTGTGTTGTAGGGGGAGAAAGAGCGTTCTACTGGCGGTGCAGAAAATGTGTGCACATGTGGCCCCATTGATTACGTGTTTGAAACTCCAATGCTGAGAAGTTCAGGCCTTTTTAATGTCAGTAATGCTTTGCCTCAGGTCATGCGATAGCCTCAAGGTTTAGGGAGGGTTCACAAGACTGTTTGCAGGTCACAATACCTTTCTTCCCCAATCCTACATTCCAAACACACTCTCTCTAACAAACACACACACAGCCCTGACCCCCAGAGCCATGTTGTAGTGTGGGAGATCAATGTCGCTGACCGAAATAGATTTTATCCCCCTTCCCTTCCCTTTCCTCTGATTGGGGACAGTCTGCTAATGGCTCAATCTCTGTTTGGTTGTTGGGTCGAGAACTGTTAACAAAGCAGCTACATTTCATGACCTGTAAATGTAACATGCATGTGTGTGTTTTGTTTGGGGCCTGCTACTGTGAATGTTTCCTCAGGTAGCCCTCAGACAGTTTCTATGTCAGGATTGTATCTTGATTTTCGATATTGCATGTAGTATTCAAAACAGGAGCTAAATAGCAACCTGAATGTTTTGAGAAGTGTAAAAGGTTGTGTGACGACTGAGTGATGGAGTTGTTGATGTACATACCTGGCCCCTGCTCTCTCCACTCTGTGTGCCCAGTAACGAGCTGTATCACATGCTCTGTGGTGGGCATGTCTTGTGTTCCCGAAGCTGCATTCAATCTCTTCTTAGCAAACCGGTAACATTCTCAGAACATTAGCTAAGATTCCCAATAAGTTCTTGTTTTATCTAACATTAGAATGATAACATAACAAAAACGTTCAAAGGAAAATGTTTTAAATGAAATATCCTTGGATTGTTCTCCTAACATTCATTAAAATGTTGTGCACAGGATCTGTAACAACCACCACAGAACATTCCCCAAAAGTTCTCATTAGGTTTCCAGGTAATGTAATAACACAATGTACCACTAATGTTTTCCCATCAAAACAAAACTGGTTCCGTGAAAGTTCCCAGAACATTCATTAGGTCCCGGCAAATGTTCTCTGAAAGGTGAATTTGTCTCACAGTGTCTGTTGGAAAGCAGACTCAACCAGTTTTTCCTCTAGGAGTTTGCCTGTGCTTAGCTCTATTCCAAGTTTTTTTATGGTAAAAAAAACTCCCTAGTCCTTGCCGATGACAAGTAGACCCATAACATGAATCAGCCACCACCATGCTTGAAAATATGAAGACTGGTACTCAGTGATTTGTTGTGTTGGATTTCCCCAAACATAACACTTTGTATTCAGGACATAAAGGTAATTTCTTTGCCACATTTTTTGTAGTTTTATTTTAGTGCCTTATTGCAAACAGCATATTTTTGGAATATTTTGTATTCTGTACAGGCTTCCTTCATTTCACTCTGTCATTTAGGTTAGTATTGTGGAGTAACTACAGTGTTGTTGATCAATCCTCAGTTTTCTCCTATCACAAATAGTAAACTCCGTAACTGTTTTAAAGTCACCATTTCCCTTATGGTGAAATCCATGAGCGGTTTCCGACAAATTAGTTAGGAAGGACACCTGTATCTTTGTAGTGACTGGGTGCATTGAAAAAAACAGATATTAAATGTCTGATTTAAAAAAATATATACAGTGAGGGAAAAAAGTATTTGATCCCCTGCTGATTTTGTACGTTTGCCCACTGACAAAGAAATTATCAGTCTATAATTTTAATGGTAGGTTTATTTGAACAGTGAGAGACAGAATAACAACAAAAATATCCAGAAAAATGCATGTCAAAAATGTTATAAATTGATTTTCATTTTAATGAGGGAAATAAGTATTTGACCCCTTCTCAATCAAAAAAGATTTCTGGCTCCCAGGTGTCTTTCATACAGGTAACGAACGGAGATTAGGAGCACACTCTTAAAGGGAGTGCTCCTAATCTCAGTTTCTTACCTGTATAAAAGAYACCTGTCCACAGAAGCAATCAATCAATCAGATTCCAAACTCTCCACCATGGCCAAGACCAAAGAGCTCTCCAAGGATGTCAGGGACAAGATTGTAGACCTACACAAGGCTGGAATGGGCTACAAGACCATCGCCAAGCAGCTTGGTGAGAAGGTGACAACAGTTTCTGTGATTATTCGCAAATGGAAGAAACACAAAAGAACTGTCAATCTCCCTCAGCCTGGGGCTCCATGCAAGATCTCACCTCGTGGAGTTGCAATGATCATGAGAACGGTGAGGAATCAGCCCAGAACTACACCTGTCTCTTATACACATCTAGATGTGTATAAGAGACAGCACATATACATGCCCGTCTGAAGTTTGCCAATGAACATCTGAATGATTCAGAGGACAACTGGGTGAACGTGTTGTGGTCAGATGAGACCAAAATGGAGTTCTTTGGCATCAACCCAACTTGCCGTGTTTGGAGGAGGAGGAATGCTGCCTATGACCCCAAGAAACCATCCCCACCGTCAAACATGGAGGTGGAAACATTATGCTTTGGGGGTGTTTTTCTGCTAAAGGGACAGGACAACTTCACCGCATCAAAGGGACGATGGACGGGGCCATGTACCGTCAAATCTTGGGTGAAAACCTCCTTCCCTCAGCCAGGGTATTGAAAATGGGTCGTGGATGGGTATTCCAGCATGACAATGACCCAAAACACACGGCCAAGGCAACAAAGGAGTGGCTCAAGAAGAAGCACATTAAGGTCCTGGAGTGGCCTAGCCAGTCTCCAGACCTTAATCCCATAGAAAATCTGTGGAGGGAGCTGAAGGTTCGAGTTGCCAAACGTCAGCCTCGAAACCTTAATGACTTGAAGAAGATCTGCAAAGAGGAGTGGGACAAAATCCCTCCTGAGATGTGTGCAAACCTGGTGGCCAACTACAAGACACGTCTGACCTCTGTGATTGCCAACAAGGGTTTTGCCACCAAGTACTAAGTCATGTTTTGCAGAGGGGTCAAATACTTATTTCCCTCATTAAAATGCAAATCAATTCATAACATTTTTGACATGCGTTTTTCTGGATTTTTTTGTTGATATTCTGTCTCTCACTGTTCAAATAAACCTACCATTAAAATTATAGACTGATCATTTCTTTGTCAGTGGGCAAACGTACAAAATCAGCAGGGGATCAAATACTTTTTTCCCTCACTGTATATATACACTACTAGTCAAAAGTTTTAGAACACCTACTCATTCAAGGGTTTTTCTTTATTTTTATTATTATCCACATTGTAGAATAATAGTGAAGACATCAAAACTATAAAATAACACATGGAATCATGTAGTAACCAAAAAAAGTCTTAAACAAATCCAAATATATTTTATTTTTAAGATACTTCAAATAGCCACCCTTTGCTTTGATGACAGCTTTGCACATTCTTGGCATTCTCTCAACTAGCTTCACCTGGAATGCTTTTCCAACAGTCTTGAAGGAGTTCCCACATATGCTGAGCACTTGTTGGCTGCTTTTCCTTCACTCTGCGGTCCGACTCATCCAAAACCATCTCAATTTGGTTGAGGTTGGGCGATTGTGGAGGCCAGGTCATCTGATGCAGCACTCCATCACTCTCCTTCTTGGTCAAATAACCCTTACACAGCCTGGAGGTGTGTTGGGTCATTGTTTTGTTGAAAAACAACTGATAGTCCCACTAAGCACAAACCAAATGGGATGGCGTATCACTGCAGAATGCTGTGGTAGCCATGCTGGTTAAGTGTGCCTTGAATTCTAAATAAATCACAGACAGTGTCACCAGCAAAGCACCTCCACACGATAACACCTCCTCCTCCGTGCTTTACGGTGGGAAATACACATGCAGAGATCATCCATTCACCCACACCACAAAGACACGGCTGTTGGAACCAAAAATCTCCAATTTGGACTCCAGACCACAGGAGAAATTTCCACTGGTCTAATGTTCATTGCTCATGTTTCTTGGCCCAGGCAAGTCTCTTCTTCTTACTGGTATTTTGATTTGTTTAACACTTTTTTGGTTACTACATGATTCCATATGTGTTATTTCATAGTTTTGATAGTAAAAATAAAGAAAAGCCCTTGAATGAGTAAGTGTTTTAAAACTTTTGACCGGTAGTGTATATCTACTAAAAGGTGCCCTTCTTTGAGAGGCATTGGAAAATGTCCCTGGTCTTTGTGGTTGAATCTCTGTTTGAAATTCACTGCTTGACTGAGGGACCTTACAGATAATTGTTTGTGTGGAGTACAGAGATGAGGTTGTCATTCAAAAATCATGTTAAACACTATTATTGCACACAGAATGAATCCATGCAACTTATTATGTGACTTCTTAAGCACATTCTACTCCTGAACTTATTTGGGCTTGCCATAATAAAGGGGTTGAACATTTCCACTTTTCAATTTTTATTAATTTGTTCACATTTGAAAAACATAATTCCATTTTGACCTTATGAGTCTTTCGTGTAGGAAAACGACACAATCTCAATTGGATCTATTTTAAATTCAGGCTGTAACACAACAACATTTTGTTAAAAGTCGAGGGGTGTGAATACTTTCTGAAGGCACTTTGTGTTTTGATTGAAATTGAGAAAAGGTAGAATTTTGTTTGTTTGTTTGAAGGTTCTGAGTATGTATTTAAGAAGCATATGAATAAACAATAATACAAGTTATTTAAAGGAAGCTCTATCCAACTAAAATTAAAATTCATAAGACAAGAAAATCATAAAATACACACATTCTTTAACCATTTTCTTATGAAAAAAAACGATGGAATGGATGCTCAGATATAATCTACTAAAAGAAATGTCTTTATTTCATCCAAATGTATAAATCCAGTGAGAAATGCAGAATTTAGACTAACTGTAAAAAATCATATATAATAACTACTTTGAGACACTTGATATGGTCCTCCTGTCTTATTTTTCATGATCTGAAAAGCAAAACTGATCCTAGATCAGCACTCATAGTCTTGGCTACTTTGTAAATGTGGGTGCAGAAGTATGCAGCATATAAACAGGATGGGTGAAGTGATGGTGAATAACCCAGTTACCAGGAAGTATGCAGCATATAAACAGGATGGGTGAAGTGATGGTGAAAAAACCCAGTTACCAGGAAGTATGCAACATATAAACAGGATGGGTGAAGTGATGGTGAATAACCCAGTTACCAGGAAGATGCAGCATATAAACAGGATGGGTGAAGTGATGATGAATAACCAGTTACCAGAAAGTATGCAGCATATAAACAGGAATGGGTGAAGTGATGGTGATTAACCTAGTTACCAGGAAGTATGCAGCATATAAACAGGATGGGTGAAGTGATGGTGATTAACCTAGTTACCAGGAAGCATGGAATTCCTAATAGAACATACTGCCATGGTTATATACTGAAAAAAGAAGATGTCATAGAGCTTCCCTGGTGGTGCATAGTATAAAATACCTGGCCTAGGAACCAAACATTGCAGGTTCAAAGCTCACATGTGGAGATTGTCAACATATGAAGTGTACAAATATAGGTGTATTTGTATGATTCAAATGCTGTTAAAATGTCCTGTGAATGAAATTAAAATACAATGTGTCCTAGATCAGCTACAACACTGTCCTCAAATGTTAAACCTAAAACACATATGCTATGAATGTCATAAAAACGGACTTATTTGGAAATTGTGTAACAATGTGCAACATTGTGGGATTGTTCTGTGCAATACAAACAAGAATATTCTTACAACATCCCTAACAACTCCCATAACTTAATTAAATGTTCTGGGAACCTTTTAAAGAACTTATACCAGGTGTTCTGTCAACATTCTTACAATATTATTGGAATGTCTTGTGCAACTTAATTTTTAAACATTGTATGAATGTCATCACAACTGAGCATATTCTGTGTTTTGGGAACCTATCTCTTGTAATGCACCCATACTGTTCCCACAACCTAATGAAATGTTCCGGGAAGCTTTTAAAGAACTCAGAAAGGCTGTTCTGTCAACATTCTTGCAATATTTTAGGAATATTTTGTGCACCCTGATACAAACATTATCTGAATTTCAGCACACCCGGACAGTTTTAATGTTTCTGTGAACATTCTTGTAACATCAGGTGAATGTTTTTTTTTACCCTAAAAGAAACATTGTAGAATCATCCACACAACTGGACAGTTTTTGTGTTGTGGGAACATATCTTTTGTGATGTCCCTACAATATTCCCGCAAGACTGTTCCCACAACGAAAGATTCTGGGAAACTTTTAAAGAACAGATGAAATGGGTTCTAGGAACGTTCTTGTAACATCAGGTGAATGTTTTTGCACCCTAAAAGAAACATTTTAGAATCATCCGCACAACTGCACAATTGTGTAGTTGTGCGGATGATTCTACAATGTTGTGTTATGAGAACATTTGCCGCAACGTAACAAATGTTCTGAGAACTTTCACAGAACCAATTTTGGTTTGGTGGGTTTGCTCTGAATGGAGGGAAAGGCTCTTTGTGTGTCTTTGAGAAGCAGTGAATTGAAACAGTGTGCACTGAGTGAAGCTGATGAAGAGAGAGCCAGTCCTGAGAGGTACATGTAGATGCCTGGCAGGCAAGTTTGTGTGTGTGTGTGTGTGTGTGTGTGTGTGTGTTGTGTGTGTGTGTGTGTGTGTGTGTGTGTTGTGTGTGTGTGTGTGTGTGTGTGTGTGTGTGTGTGTGTGGTGTGTGTGTGTGTGTGTGTGTGTGTGTGTGTGTGTGTACAAGTGGGTGCGTGTGTGGGTGCGTGCGTGAGTGAGTTGCCACTTCTGCACATATGTCTGTGTGAATGCATGTCCGTGTGTGTCAAGAAATGTGCTGCCTAGTTAGGTGTGTATTGAATTAGTCTTTTTATTCAGTTTTCTTACCCTGCATTTCCAAAGGGTCTGCCAAAAATACTGTATGAATGAAAACCCACTCTAGCCTGCTCGTTCATCATTTGAGAGACTTATTGTGCTGTCATTGTGACCCATTACAGGGACTGGTGAAGGACCTAGTAATAGGCTAAGTGATTTTATGAGCCAATGTCATAGGCTCAAGTCTTATATTGTTTTCCAGGAATGCATTTTCCCCTTAAATGGCAACAAACTACATTTGCACTTAAAACATATTCTTTAATCTTCTGTTATTTTACATACAAATTGCATCCTGGGCGATGCATTTATCATTGCTCATATCCACCCTGCTCCTAAATGAAAAATGTATCTGAAATGAATAATGGATCTCTTGCTAGTATAATTTTCTGTTACTTGAATATAGTCAGGTTTCTTCCCATGCATTATTTTCCAAATGTTCTTCCTAGTTGCCTGGAAGAGGTTCTGATTTGGGAGGAGATGCTATGAAGGAAATACCAATGAAGTGTAGTTATTGTGTGAAGTGTAGTTATTGTGTGAAGTGTAGTTATTGTGTGAAGTGTAGTTATTGTGTGAAGTGTAGGTATTGTGTGAAGTGTAGTTATTGTGTGAAGTGTAGTTATTGTGTGAAGTGTAGTTATTGTGTGAAGTGTAGTTATTGTGTGAAGTGTAGAGATGAGGATTTTAGAAAGAGAAAGCTCCTCTTAAATAAGTCTGCAGGGAAGTTTGCCATCTTCTCTGTCTGCCATCATGACCCTGGTTGTGGTCCTCCGTTCTACAGTATTTTGTAATGGTGTTTTGGGATGTTTCTGTTGTGTATGGGAAGCTTCTGGATGTGTACTTAGTCATACATAATAGGGTTGTGGGTGGTTATTCACAGGTGGCTTATAGATGGTAGAGCTGGGATGGGCAGTTGTCCTTTGGGAGGCTATAGGTGGGCAGTGTAGTGTGAAGTTAGCAGAGTTTGGGTTGAGTACCCTGGCCCTGTGTCTTTATCTCTAATTACATGGTGGAGCCTAGGAGATTGGGCAGAACTCTATATCTACAGGGACAAGATGTTCTGGTGCTCCAGCCCCCACAGTGCTCCAGGCAGCAGGCAGAGAGGCAGATGTCAAGGTCTGGGAGTGTGAAGCAGAACCAGACCTCGTCATGCTATAATCCCACCACAGACGTTCTCCCCAGGGACCAGGGTTGGTGTTCCTTCCTCTCCTCTACGGTTCTACGGCCTGGCTGCCTGGCGTACTCCACCGAGAAGCCTGCTGAGGCGCTGGGAGAGGCAGCCCGCTCTGTCGTGCTCTAGTTGTTATTGTCAGTTTGTCGTCCCTAAAGTTTCCAGCATATCCTAGGAGACATCCTGACACTCAGTTGCAGATGGGAGCCAGTGGACCATGGCAGTTTGTGTCACATTGTGTATTGGAATTCACAGTTGGAATGAAATATGAAACAAATATGTTATTATACTTATCTTCTTCCGAATTCACTCGTCTATCATTTACCTTCAACACCTCCCTCCTGCTTTCATCTCAACCTTGGCAGGATTATGTGATGATATACATGATTTGTCTGAGACATTGTGAAGGTCAATTTATTTTACTCAGGCTGGGTACGGCTAATGGCAATGTCTACAGTGATGCTGCTGGTTAATTTACTTGTTGACTATTAACTGACTGGTCCAATTTACAGTAATAACAATAATTGCTTCTTGAAAATAGGGCATTATTGTCCTCTGCTGTGATGATGATGATGTTTGGCTTCGCCATAAAGAAGAACAGAGAACATACCTCAGCACAAATGAAGAGGGCAAGTTTAATCTGTAAAAATCTATAAGAAGACGCATGTTGGGTCAACAGCCCCGGTGTTTGATGGGTAAACGGACAGTTAAATGGATGAGAGACATTCATCTTTCTTTAGGCAAATTGGTCTGCTAGAGCTGGACTAATTGATTGATTGTGTGACTTGCTGATACAATCAAAGCTATGGCCTGATTTATGGCGATAAATCGATTGATTAATAAGGTTTCCTGTGATGGAGGGGCGACCCTGCGATGGCGGTAAAGAGTGGGGGAAAGACACCTCCAAGTCATACATCCATCGTGGAGCCGACAGGCATGTGGGTTTAGTGTGGTAATGAGAGCAGCCCAGATCTCCCTGCTGACATTTACAAAGCGCTGGCTGCCTCTGACCCGCTCCCTAGATTAACCTGCACTTGCTCACATGAGCACTGATGATATTAAAAAGATAGAGAGGGACAGATGGGGGTGAAGTATGAAAATAATTAAGTGTGACTTTTTCGGTTCACTGTTTGCATACATCGTTAGGGGAAGACAAAAAATCTATTGCACATTCCAGAGTAAATAAAAACAAATATCTTCAGCAGGGTGATACGTGTTCTCTTGTTGACTCTCTCCACATTACATTTAGCTGGGTGTTTAAATGCTGATTTACAACAAGATGGAGTCCATTCCCTCCACTTGCCTGTCTGCCTGTTCGGAATATGAAATGGAAGTTAACCACTGTGAATCTCCAGTGTGGGGAGGAGGGTTCTGGACGTGTGGGCAGTGTAGCATCAAATAGATTGTGTTTTCTCCCGTGTAAACGCCTAATGTGTGCCGAGTGCTATGACACAGATGAATGTAAAGAATTTGCTGTAAAGACTTTACGGCCCTTTTGAGAGACATGGCTGGGAACTGACTGTGTGGAACCCAATCCACACCCCCCTGCACACACACACAGTACACACAGTACACACATACACACACACACACGCACACACACACACACACACACACACACACACACACAATACATACATACATACATACATACATACATACATACATACATACATACATACATACATACATACATACATACATACATACATACATACACTGAGTGGACAACACATTAGGAACTCCTTCCTGATATTGATTTAAAACCCCCTTTTGCCCTCAGAACATCCTCAATTCGTCAGCGCATGGACTCTACAAGGTGACTAAAGTGTTCCACAAGGTGGAAAAAGTGGCCCATGTTGACTCCAATGCTTCCCACAGTTGGGTCAAGTTGGCTGGATGTCCTTTGGGTGGTGAACCATTCTTGATACACACGGGAAACTGTTGAGTGTGAAAAAGCCAGCAACGTTGCAGTTCTTGACACACTCAAACCGGTGCGCCTGACACCTACTACCATACCCTGTTCAAAGGCACTTAAATCTTTTGTCTTGTCCATTCAGCCTTTGAATGGATTATGGATTATGTACACACATACTGTACATAATCCACGTCTCAAGGCTTAAATATCCTTCTTTAACCTGTCTCCTCTCCTTCATCTACATTGATTGAAGTGGATTTAACAAGTGACGTCAGTAAGGGATCATAGCTTTCACCTGGATTCACCTGGTCAGTCTATGTCATTGAAAGAGCAGGTGTTCCTAATGTTTTGTACACTCAGTGTATATACACACGCACACGGGCACACACAGACATACACAAGTACACACATACGCCCCTTGAAGAAGAGCAGCTAAAACAAACTGTTAAGACTAGTCTGGACGTCAGAGATTTTTTAAATTTGCTGTGAGTCAGAAATGGCTGCTCTGGGAATGTGCAGCATCTTACAAAAAAACACTTTGCCCTCCCTGAGATCAGTACAGTACTGTACAGTATGTACTGAAGATTAAGCTGCACTGGGTGGCTCTTTTTCCAGTATTTCCTTTGATACAGGAAGTTATTTTCATTTAGGCCTACATGATGAAAGTTACTGTGTTCACCAAAGCAATCTACCATGCTATCGCAAGTCTATAAATAGTTTTCCTATTGCAAATCTCACAAAGAAATCCCATTCATGTGTAAATTGTCATTACAAATGGCTGTTCACATTTCACAGTATGATAACTTGTCTGCTGGGTCTCGCAGCCTTTGACAGCAGCACTCGAAGCTTTCCACCGCTTGTTGTCAGCCCAGGTTGTATTCCCACTCTCACCGTTCTATTTAAATACATTTATTTCTGGGAGAGAGGGAGATGGGGTGAGAGAGAATAAAGGAGCCTCTTTCTCTCAGACAGGTGGCCTGGTTCATGTCGCCGGACCCCCAGGGGCCCCTGGAACAGAGTGTGAGAGAGAGAGGAGGGACTAGTCTCTCAGCGCTAGCGCTACACAGGTGGTGTGAAACGCAGCCATCTCTCCTCACCTGAAATATTCAGATTCTTCCGGTGGCGGCGCTTTGATCTTCCTGCAATCGACAAGGGAAAATGGAGGGAATAGGGGGAAGAAAACAACAAAAACAAGAGGAAGATCAGCACACCTGAGAACGAACAGATTGTTTATTCTGTCTTAAGAAAATGTCAATCGCAGGTTGTCTATGTTGCACTGCTCCACTATAGTCGTTTTTGGTGAAAAGTGGGCCAACGTGGTGATGATGGTGATGACTCGATCTGTACAACTTTACCAAGTGTTCTCTTCTCCTCATGCTGAAATGAGTGGTTGGTTTCTGACAAAGAAACAGTCCATCGCAGTCCATTCAAAGGAAAACAATCATTGTAGAGCATCATTCATTATTTATATATACTGTGTGTGTGTGTGTGTGTGTGTGTGTGTGTGTGTGTGTGTGTGTGTGTGTGTGTGTGTGTGTGTGTGTGTGTGTGTGTGTGTGTGTGTATATATGTATGTGTGTGTGTATATATATATTTATTTATTTAACGTTTTTATCCTTCGACATTGTGAGCCAAATCTTTTATCATTCACATCCAGTCTCTATTTTACCTGCTGGCCTGTTGAGGTTATAATGTTTTCACTCAGGTTTCAACCTCCCGACTTGCTAATGAATCCAGGGAACGTCTAATCAGTCAGTGGCCATGTATTACAGTATGACAAGACATTCTGATTGTAACCACAGACTTGGAGATGACGAGAACAATGGCCTGGTTAATGATGATAAATAAGCTCTTCTAATTGGCCGTTCATTTAGAATGTCCATTCATAGATAGCTGTTTGAAGGTTCTAATTGGAGCACATTTAAATACATCCCTATGATTCCTTTTAGATTCAGTGGAGGGGCTATGTTAGGGCTGTAGTTTTTATTTGTTTGAATTTTGAAGGTGCTGAGCCTAGCTAGGTTGTTTGTATTAAGAAGACCATATTGGTAATGTGTTTTCCTGTTTTATCAGAGGTTGTGTGTGCATGCTTGCGCATGTGTTTAAAAAGAGAGAGAACCGTTGACTGGCCGATGTGCTTTGGTGCATCAGGCGCTAAAAGTCCCTAAATGAAGCTGGGTATGACTAATAATGTCTGACAACACCAGTCACACCTTTTGCTGATGGCTGTAACGCTCACGTGTCTCTCATCCTCTTTGTAAGATTTAGCATGCTGTTTGAAGACAGCCTGACTGACTGGGGATTAATTATTGTGGATGATTTATCAGGTTTACTAGTCCAAGGTTTAGAAAGGTGTCAAAATAAAATTAGATTTTCGGAGTTGAGCCTACACAAACTGCACAGCACCACCAATTTCTAATTTGTATGTACTGTACTACTAGCTGCACAGTGGACACTGGTACCAATCACTACCTTATTTGAATTTTATTTCACCTTTATTTAACCAGGTAGGCTAGTTGAGAACAAGTTCTCATTTACAACTGCGACCTGGCCAAGATAAAGCAAAGCAGTTCTACACATACAATAACACAGAATTACACATAGAATAAACAAACATAGAGTCAATAATACAGTAGAAAAAGTCTATATACAGTGTGTGCAAATGAGGTAAGATAAGGGAGGTAAGGCAATAAATAGGCCATAGTGGCGAAGTAATTACAATATACCAATTAAACACTGGAGTGATAGATGTGCAGAAGATGTGCAAGTAGAGATACTGGGAATGTGCAAGTAGAGATACTGGGGTGCAAAGGAGCAAGATAAATAAATAAATACACTATGGGGATGAGGTAGTTGGATGGGCTATTTACAGATGGGCTATGTACAGGTGCAGTGATCTGTGAGCTGCTCTGACAACTGGTGCTTAAAGCTAGTGAGGGAGATATGAGTCTCCAGCTTCAGTGATTTTTGCAGTTCGTTCCAGTCATTGGCAGCAGAGAACTGGAAGGAAATGCAGCCAAAGGAGGAATTGGCTTTGGGGATGACCAGTGAGATACACCTGCTGGAGCGCGTGCTACGGGTGGGTGCTGCTATGGTGACCAGTGAGCTGAGATAAGATGGGGCTTTACCTAGCAAAGACCTATAGATGACCTGGAGCCAGTGGGTTTGGCGGCGAGTATGAAGCGAGGGCCAGTCAACGAGAGCATACAGGTCACAGTAGTGATTGGTCTGAACACAGTGGACACTCTGGTACCAATCACTACCTTATGGTCTGAACACAGTGGACACTCTGGTACCAATCACTACCTTATGGTCTGAACACACTGGACACTCTGGTACCAATCACTACCTTATGGTCTGAACACAGTGGACACTGGTACCAATCACTACCTTATGGTCTGAACACAGTGGACACTCTGGTACCAATCATTACCTTATGGTCTGAACACAGTGGACACTGGTACCAATCACTACCTTATGGTCTGAACACAGTGGAGAGTGGATTAGTGGAAAGGAGAGCAGCTCCAGCCAAGCTGAATGAACAGAGAGGTACTATAGTAGACAGTGGTCTAGAGATGTAGAGAGAGACAGATGCAGGGAGGAAGCAGCCAGGTGATAGCTGCCCTGTCAGAGTGTGTTTGGGGGAGGTTGAAGTTCCCAGGGTCAGGTCACAGAGGTCAGTCAACAGCCCCTCCCTCCCGGCTACCTCTGTGTCTGCAAGTCTGGGCCAACCATCCACAACAAGCTGCTTGCCTGTCGGTCGGTCGGTCGGTCGGTCGGTCAGCCCAGGGAGAGAAGCCAGATAAGGGATCATCTTCCATCTTTCATATGGACAGAAGCCAGCCAGCCGAGGCTCTGCCTGCCCTGAACCCCCTCTCCCTCCCCAGCCTTGTTTTTCTTTTTTCTCCGCCCCTCAGCGGCTGGGGGGTGCCAGTAATAACGTTGAGACCAGACTAGACTGCAGTGATCGGGGCCATTGATTGTGGTGATTTGATTTATTGATCGATCCCCCTTTCAAATGTGGCGTCTGAGATGCAGGGCAAATCTGAGACGGCTATGGACTCTGGTGTCTTACAGAGAATAGGAGGTGATAAGGAATGTATGAAAGGAAACTACACTCATCTGAATCACACACTGGCCCCTGTGCTGCCTTGCTACGACCACTGTGTGCATGTGTCTGTGTTTGTGTGTGTGCTCTTTTGTGTGTGAGCTTGCATGCAGTGTGTATGTGTGTGCTTGATTCTCTCTTGGTGTGCGTATGCAGTGGGGGTTGTGATGTAGTAAAGTCACCAGGCAGAACAGAGTGGATCTATAAATTGATGGAATTCAAAGCCTCCAGCATCGATTACCATTATAACAAACAGCAGCACACAGAATGTCTGATTATTTTTAGACAAAGATTCTGTGCTCTCAGCAGCAATTCTGCTGATACTGTCGCACTTTCAGACATCTGCCTATGATTGCAATTAGATGGGATACAAAAAGAAAAAGAATACCTCCATTTGCATTTTCCCCTCTTTCCTCCCTGCCCGATTATTTTCCTATTTAATTTGTGCTGTCCAAGCCCACTACGCAATATAGTGATTGTGACTCAGTCTAACCTATATTGCAACATCTTAGTCGTTTTTTTACCAGTTGTCAACATCTTCCACCATGTTTTGTCTTTGTGGAAGGCCAAAAAACAGCGTACAACCACAGATGTAATCAAGAGGAGTAGCTTTAATGAATCAATGTCAAATGTAGGCTGCTGTTCTACAATATAGTGGCTTCACATTTTCACAGAAAACATTTTCTACGCTTCTCACACGCTACTGTTGTTGTATGTATTTTATGTATTGAATGTTTTTATAGACTAACGTCAGTGGATGTAAATTATTTGGAGTGGGATTGATGGACTAACAAGCTTTAATAAATATTCATACTATTTCTAATGGCTAACATCAATGCTGGCAATGGTCCAATGGGGATGTGTTTCATAGCATTGTCGATATATTCTAGTACCAAACGCATTATATTCCTGAGATCATCTCTCCACTGCTTTGTTATCACCATTACCCATCATTTTGCTTGTCTTGTTTTTCCTCTCCCTCCGTTGGGTCCAATGAGACCACTCCCTGCAGTCTTTTCTGCAACACAACACACATATACATAAATACCTGACCCGCTCAATGCTGTGTGACTGGCTGTCTGTCAAGACATGTGACGGCTCCTCCACAGATGCTGTTCTCAGCAGGGCCCAGCCTGGGCCTCCCCATCACTCCCTCCCTCTGGACCGGCCTGCTCAGCATCCCCCCTTACCCCCCTCTTCCTCCAAATACCCCCCCCCCCCTCCCTACACCTCCCCACCCCAGCGACAGCTCCGCCCTCCCCAGAGGAAACTCATCAATTACGGCTGGATGTTTGACTGGCAGAGGCTTAATGACAGGAGCTCGGTATTGACCTGACTGCTACACACTGAAAATTCGGTCCCGATCGCCTTTTTAAAAACCTGTCAAACGATTACTGGGAAATTCTTCTTTGCCTAGGGAATGGAACTTGCTTACTCCCCCTATTTTCAATGTAGGCAATCAGGAGTATAGGACCTCTAGATTTGTGTGTGTTGTTGTTTTGGATTCTCCATGCAGATACAAGCTTAGCATCATGGAGATGGATAAGTGAATCTTTTCAGAGATCTCAAAGTTGCCCAAAGCTCAAGTTGAAATGGATCAGATTTGATTAGTGCGGTGAAAATCTTTTCTGAAGTATTTTGGTTCAAGAGACTTGAAGTACACTATGTTGTATAGTTGCTCCATCATCCGTCTCTTCAAGAAAACCAAACAGGCAAACAAAATGTTCTGCTTCAGTTCCCTTCAAGAAAGTGGACAGACACCAGGTTTTATTTGATGTGCTGTTGCCCAGCTTTTTCAGAAAGGCCAGGGAACTAGCTATTGTTGTTTTACTCCCATGGGAGTATTCACTGTTCTCATTGGTGAACTTACTTACAACTGAATGGACACAGAAGTCTGTTCCTCACTGGTATATGTAAGATGCAATCAAAAGAAATGCTCTGCTATGATGCCATTTGATACGTTTTTAGAAGTTTTACATTCCTTGTCCAACACTGTAGACTGATGCTTCCACTTTTGCAATTAATTAACATGGAATGGACTTTGAGCATACTGCAAACACTGCTATACAGTCTCTTACAAAATACCCACAACTACCATGTAAATACTATATATATGTTGTTGGACTGTTCATGTGAAGCAGGACCAGAAATGGTTGTCAACTTGACTGAATGAGGCATCAATGTGATTTTCTTTACTTTACAGCCTCTTCGTCAATGAAGCAAGCACTGGGCCTTTTCAGAATCAGCACTATAATCCACACAAAGCCACTTCTACCAGGATTCTCTCTCAGCCAAATTAGCTGGTGGTCTAGAGCTGCTTGAATCTGTTGGAGGTTAGCCCACTCCTCACAGCCAAGTCTCAAATCTCAGAAAAATCTAATTCAAGATGTGGTAGAATGGCTGACTGACGAACAGTGACTAGTTTGTAGGAGTGCAGGCAGTCGGGAACCAAATAGGAATACGTTTCTTACAAAAATACAATTCTTGGTTTTGCCGTAATCATCAGGATTCCCAATCTCCAATATGCCTTTTAAAAGTATTAACACCCCTTGACTTTTTCCACATTTTGTTGTGTTACAGCCTGCACTTAAAATTGATTAAATTGAGATTTTGTGTCACTTGCCATATCGAAGTGGAATTATGTTTTTAGAAAAAAAATGAAAAGCTGAAATATCTTTAGTCAATAAGTATTCAACCCCTTTGATATGGCAAGCCTAAATAAGTTCAGGAGTAAACATTTGCTTAACACGTTTCATAATAAGTTGCATGGACTCACTCTTTGTGAAATAATAGTGTTTAACATGATTTTTTAATGACTGCCTCATCTCTGTGCCCCACACATACAATTATCTGTAAGGTCCCTCAGTCGAGCAGTGAATTTCAAACACAGATTCAACCACAAAGATCAGGGAGGTTTTCCAATGCCTCGCAAAGAAGGGCACCTATTGGTAGATGGGTAAAAATACAAAAACAGACATTGAATATCCCTTTGAGCATGATGAAGTTATTAATTACACTTTGGATGGTGTATCAATACATCCAGTTACCTCAAAGATACAGGTGTCCTTCCTAACTCAGTTGTCGGAGAGGAAGGAAACCAATCAGGGATTTCAAAATGAGGCCAATGGTGACTTTAAAACAGTTACAGAGTTTAATGGCTGTGATAGGAGAAAACCGATTGTAGTCAACAAGACTGTAGTTACTCCACAAAACTAACCTAAATAGTGGAGTGAAAAGAAGGAAGTCTGTACAGAATAAAAATATTCCAAAACATGCATTCTGTTTGCATGTTAAGTTACTAAAGTAAAACTGCAAAAAATGTGGCATAGAAATTAACTTTATGTCCTAAATACAAAGTGTTATGTTTGGGACAAATCCAACACAACACATCACTGAGTACCACTCTCCATATTTTCAAGCATGGTGGTGGCTGCATCATGTTATGTGTATGCTTGTCATTGGCAAGGACTAGGGAGTTTTTTTGGGATAAAAATAAATGGAATATAGCTAAGCACAGGCAAAATCCTAGAGGAAAACCTGGTTCAGTCTGCTTTCCAACAGAAACTGGGAGAGACATTCACCTTTCAGCAGGACAATTACCTAAAACACAAGGCCAAATATAAGTATTGTCTGGTAATGATCAACAACCAACTTGACAGAGCTTGATGAATTTTACAAATAATAATGTGCAAATTTTGTGAAATCCAGGTGTGCAAAGCTCTTGGAGACTTACCCGGAAAGACTCTCAGCTGTAATCGCTGTCAAAGGTGATTCTAACATGTATTGACTCAGGGGGTTGAATACTTACTGTATGTACTGTAAATTAAATATTATTGTATTTCATTTTCAATAAATGTACAAACATTTCTAAAAACTTGTTTTCACTTTCACTATGGATGTCGATGGATGAGAAAAAATATATTTAATCCATTTTGTATTCAGCTTGTACCACAACAAAATGTGGAATACGTCAAGGGGTATGAATACTTTCTGAAGGCACTGTAGATGGGTTAGAAAGGGATGGGCCAAGGGGAGTGTAATCCATTCGGACTCTTGGAGAAAGTCCTGAGGCAAAGGACTGTTTTGAACAAAGGCACAATTGTCACCAAGGGATATCAAATAAGACTCGTCAATGGGAGCATTCTGTCGCTGGTTTTGGAGAGGGAAAGATGGCCTCTTTTCAAGGACCAATACAGGAATCTAATTACATCAAGATGTGATCAAATTGCAGGGTTAAAATGCCTTCACTGGGAATAAGTAGAATAAGTTAAATGTTTCAAATATGGAACTAGAGTTTTATCCCTAGGTTTTCTCTCTCTTTTTTGGCTCGTGATAATTTATTAAATTGCCTTTAAGTAAGACTGGAGATTAATTAAAACACAGTCAATTGAATTTTCCAGCATATATAAATTCACTGTGGTAATTGAATCCCCCACTCCAGTTTTATATTGTATGCCAGCAGTTACAAGGGAATACCTTCATCAAATAAAACCAGTCCAAGAGGAGAGGAAAAGAGATGGGATTGAAGAGGGACAAATGTTGTTTGGCTCAGTGGAGACTTGTAATCTAGGAAGATTTGAGATGTGTTTTTTTTGGAGCTGGAAATTGGATGATTGGTCAGTTGAATTTGTGGATGGCATGTGGTATGTTGAGGCTAGTATGAATCGCTTTGGATGTTGATAGGGTGGAGTTTTAGTTCTAACAACATGCAAGTACTGTATCACCAGGTATTGAAGGATCTATTTGATATCATATATTCAAACAATACGAATTGTTATTCAGGCATGATTTGTTACACTAGGGAAAGGGGATACCCGGTCAGTTGCACAACTGAATGCATTCAACCGAAATGTGTCTTCTGCATTTAACCCAACCCCTCTGAATCAGAGGGGCCTTAATCAACTGTGCCCGGAGAGCAGTTGTTGTTGGGGGTTAACTGCCTTGCTCAAGGGCAGAACGGCAGATTTTTACACCTTTCCGGCTCTGGGATTTTAACCAGCAACCTTTCGGCTACTGGGCCAATGCTCTGAACCGCTAGGCTACCTGCTAATGGGGAACATTTTAGTGAACAATATTTGCACCGACGGTTATGGATGCAGATCGTCATGAAAATAAAATAACCACTCATAACCAGGCGTTTGCATACCGCTCCAACAGATCCACAGATGATGCAATCTCTGTTGCACTCCACACTGCCCTTTCCCACCTGGACAAAAGGAACACCTACGTGAGAATGTTATTCATTGAATACAATTCAGCGTTCAACACCATAGTGCCCTCAAAGCTCATCATTAAGCTAAGGACCCTGGGACTTAACACCTCCCTCTGCAACTGGATCCTGGAGTGACGGGCCGCCCCCCAGGTGGTAAGGGTAGGTAACAACACATCTGCCAGGCTGATCCTCAACACAGGGGCCCCTCAGGGGTGCGTGCACAGTCCCCTCCTGTACTCCCTGTTCACCCATGACTGCATGCCAAGCACGACTCCAACACCATCATTAAGTTTGCAGATGACACAGTAGTGGTAGGCCTGGTCACCGACAACGATGAGACCGCCTATAGGGAGGAGGTCAGAGACCTGGCAGTGTGGTGCCAGGATAACAACCTCTCCCTCAACGTGATCAAGACAAAGGAGATGATTGTGGACTACAGAAAAAGGAGAACCGAGCACGCCCCCATTCTCATTGATAGGGCTGTAGGGGAGCAGGTTAAGAGCTTCACGTTCCTTGGTGTCTACATCACCAACAAACTATCATGGACCAAACACACTAAGACAGTCGTGAAGAGGGCACGACAATGTCTATTCCCCCTCAGGGGACTGAAACGATTTGGCATGGATCCTCAAATCCTGAAAACAGCTGCACCATCGAGAACATCCTGACTGGTATGGCAACTGCTCGGCCTCTGACTGCAGGGTACTACAGAGGGTAGTGTGTACGGCCCAGTACATCACTGGGGCCAAGCTTCCTGCCGTCCACGACCTCTATACCAGGCGGTGTCAGAGGAAGGCCCTAAAAATTGTCAAAGACTCCAGCCACCCAAGTCATAGACTGTTCTCTCTGCTACTGCACGGCAAGCGGTACCGGAGCGCCAAGTCTAGGTCCAAAAGGCTTCTTAACAGCTTCTACCCCAAAGTATAAGACTCCTGAACAGCTAATCAAATGTCTACCCGGCCTATTTGCATTGTCCCCCCCCCCCCTTTTTACGCTGCTGCTACTCTCTGTTTATTATCTATGCATAGTCACTTTACCTCTACCTACATCTACATATTATCTCAATTACCTCGACTAACCGGTGCCCCCGCACATTGACTCTGTACCGGTACTCCCTGTATGTAGCCTCACTACTGTTCTTTTATTGTTGCTCCTTAATTATTTGTTCTCTTTCTTCTTTAAAAAAAAAATATTTTAGTAAATACTTAAACTTTTTTAAGGTTTAAGGTTAAGGGCTTGTAAGTAAGTATTTCACTGTGCGTACTACACCTGTTGTATTCGGCGCATGTGACAAATAAGATTTGATTTAAAAAAATGATTGTAATGTCAGTTGAGAGCCCATGACAATTTTGTTGTTGTTTTGGCTCTGTACTCTAATCACTTTGGATTACCATTTTAGAGTCACTTTTATTGTAAATAAGAATAGAATATGTTTCTAAACACTTCTATGTTAATGTGGATGCTAGAATGATTATGGATAATCCTGAATAAACCGTGAGTAATGAGGAGTGAGAAAGTTACAGAGGTATAACAGCATACCCCCAAAATATGCTAACCTCCCCTGTTATTGTAATGGTGAGAGATTAGCGGGGTATGATAGTTGTGTCATTGTTCACAACTATCCGTAATCATGGTTGCATCCACTGTGTTTAGAAACACATTCTATTCTTATTTACAATACAATCTACAC
The DNA here is from genome assembly GCF_002910315.2 of Salvelinus sp. IW2-2015. Classification (NCBI taxonomy): domain Eukaryota; kingdom Metazoa; phylum Chordata; class Actinopteri; order Salmoniformes; family Salmonidae; genus Salvelinus; species Salvelinus sp. IW2-2015. The sequence goes on from NC_036872.1 coordinate 12,590,184, forward strand.
CAAAATGACACAATACATTATTTACCATTCATTTCAATTGGGCGCAACTTTTTCTGGAACACAACCAAAACAAAGAGCAAATTCATCCAACAAGTTTGTGGAATCACAGACTTGATGTAATCATGCCGTACTAGGAATATGGGACCAAATACTAAACTGACTACTTTAATACACATACTGTATACACTACATGGCCAAAAGTCGAACATCTCATTCCACAATCATGGGCTTTAATATGGAGTTGGTCCCCCCTTTGCTGCTATAACAGCCTCCACCTTCCTGGGAAGGCTTTCCACTAGATGTTGGAACATTGCTGCGGGGACTTGCTTCCACACAAGAGCATTAGTGAGGTCGAGCACTGATGTTGGGCAATTAGCCATAGCTCGATGTTGGCGTTACAATATATCCCAAAGGTTTTCGATGGGGTTGAGTTCAGAGCTATGTGCTGGCCAGTCAAGTTCTTCCACACCGATCTCGACAAACCATTTCTGTATGGACCTTGCTTTGTGCACAGGGGCATTGTCATGGTAGAAACAGGAAAGGGCCTTCCCCAAACTTCCCCCGGACTGCCAGATGGTGAAGCGTGATTCATCAATCCAGAGAATGCGTTTCCACTGCTCCCGAGTCCAATTTCGACAAACTTTACACCACTCCAGCCGAGGCTTGGCATTGTGCATGGTGATGTTAGGCTTGGAAACCCATTAAGCTCCGATGAAAAGTTATTGTGCTGACGTTGCTTCCAGAGGCAGTTTGTAACTCGGTTGAGGACAACCGTTTCAGCACTCGGCGGTTCTGTGAGCTTGTGTGGCCTACCACTTTGCGGCAGAGCCATTGTTGCTCCTAGATGTTTCCACTTCACAATACCAGCACTTAAAGTTGAACAGGGCAACTCTAGCAGTTCAGAATTTTGATGAACTGACTTTTTGGAAAGGTGGCATCCTATGACAGCTCTTCAGTACGGGCCATTCCTCTGCCAATGTTTGTCTATGGAGATTGCATGGCTGTGTGCTCGATTTTATACACCTGTCAGCAACGGGTGTGGCTGAAATAGCCAAATCCACTAATTTGAAGGGGTATCCACATACTTTTATGTAGTGTAAGTGAATCTGTCCCAATACTTTTGGTCCCTTAAAATGGGGGGACTATGTACAAAAAGTGCTGTAATTTCTAAACAGTTCACCCGATATGGATGAAAATACCCTCAAATTTAAGCTGACAGTCTGCACTTTAACCTCCATAGTCATTATAATTTCAAATCCAAAGTGCTATTCAAATGGTTATTATGGGTGGCGTTAACCATCGTCTAAACTTCCATGACCGTCCCAGCCCTACCTGACATCAATGTAAAGATGTAGGAAGGCAGTGGAAGAGAGATTTGAATAAGGGAGAGGCTTCACTGTTATCTGTGTTTATTGTGGCAGAAAGAACGGACAGTGCTTTGTGTTTGAATCTTGTCTGGGCTTGAAATCAGCTCCTCGTTTCTCCAGGAAGCCATGTATTTGTTTATAAGGGTATTTGTCAGGTTATTGGGTCCTTCCCACGTGACTCCGCCTTGTTTTTCCCTTTTCTCTCCTCTCTCTTTCTCCACACACTCTCTCTCTCTCTCGTCACTCTCTCTCTCTCTCTCCACTCTCTCTCACTGGAGTTCCATGGTTGTTGCAAGCGTATTGATTATTTCAAATACTGATTATCTAAAATGCCTTCTGCTACTGTAGGCATTGGATTTATTTTTGCTTAATTATTTATGGGCCAGGGCTTGCAGTAAGTATTACCGCTATAAGATCATGAAGGATTACATTGTTAATATTCAGCAGTGTATTTTTATTTATGTAAACTTTAAGCTGCACTGTATGACTGTTGGCAGCCTCTCTAAGTGCTGTCTCTCTCTGCATCTCTTTTTCTAACTCTCTCTCTTTGTCTGTGTTTATAGAGGGAGCTAAACTCAATAGCGTCTGAGCTGGCGGGGCGACAGGAAGAGAGCGAGCACTCCCACAAGCACCTGGTGGAGCTGAGCCGGGAGTTCAAGAGAAATGTTCCGGAGGTGAGTGCCCCTTCTGCCCCTTTCACCCTCCAGCCCCGTGCCTTCTCCCAACCCTGCCATGAGTTCTACGTGTCATTCGGCTTGTCTCCGCTCCACTAGGCAGACTGACTTTCTCAGTCTCTGGCAGTGTTTGAGCCCCGCTTACCTACAATATGTGCCTGTCATTTTTTATTTTATTTTCAAATCTGCTTTAGTGTATATCATTGGCGCACAATGCTTGGGACAAGTCAGTCATTACCCCACCCCCCTCCTCCAGGTCTGTTAAGGTTTAAATGAAACCCTGTGGCCTATAGCTAGGGTCAGGGTTCCTGGGATCTCCCAGTCAGACTACAGAGCCCCTATCCCTGTGTGAGAGTGTGCTGTAATCTTGTCAGTATAATACAGGTGCAGAAGGCAGGATCAGGCTGTCACCACAGGCAGCCCAATCCCCTTACCGGGGGCTGACTGAGAGCCAGGAGGAAGGGAGCGGCTGGAGCTAGTACAAGCTGGAAATCCCCACTTACAGACTCTCACTCAAACTCCTCAGCTTTTCCCAATTTATAAGACCCCCCCTTCCTCATCTTCCTCCCTCGCACTTCACTCCAAACCAGAGATGTTGCTTCTTCTGCTGGAATTTGTGCTAAAGAAAAATACATCTGGGATCAAACAGCATTTGACATTTGACAGTTGTCCATTAGACATTTCGCAGTTGTTCGTTAAAATTGTCCATAACAAGTATAAGTATATTCAATGCTATTGAGACAAATTACAATACAAAGTGCAGTAGAAGTCTTTCCCTGTCCTCACCAGGGCAATTGTCTTCTAGTGTCTCAAAAATGGTAAGCGTTTGTTCTGTTTGTCTGTATTCAGGAAGTCCGGGAGATGGTGGCTCCTGTCCTCAAGAGTTTCCAAGCTCAGGTGAGTCTACTTCTCCTTGCCCATGTTTTGCAAGTGGGGCTTTGACGTGATTTAGAGAAACATGACCACTACATCCTGACACGAAAAACTCAGCACATTAAACTGTGGCCTTGGATGGATGATAGGGTGGGTCCGGGATAGAAATTAATGTGTAAGGACCCAGTTTTCATGTTACACTTCATCTGATCCTTATTGACTGGTATCTTTTCTGTCAAAGTGGAGTAGCTCTCTATCTGCCATTAGATGATCAGATATCTGGCTACTCATATTCTCTTCCCTGAGACAAGCCCTCATTTCCTGTTTTGGATTGTGCATTCTCAGTGCCCTCTCTGACGTGGCCATATTGAAAAAGTCATCTGATACCTACCAAGGCTCTGCTCTAGCCATTAAACCAAGGTCATAAATCACATTTGTGAGCTACGTTATGGTCCACAAAGCAGAGGCATATTGAAATGATACCGCAAATAATGTTTCCAGTCTACCTCTCTCTCCTCAACTAACCTGAAAGCTGAATCACTAAATATGATAACACTCTGCATGGATTTTCTGGTTCTCATGTGTGATCATAGTCTACATGTTTTTTGAAAGTGGTTTGTAATTATCTATGCCAAAATGACAGTCTGTTTTGTCTGAAGTCATTGCTGATATGTGAGGTTGGTGCCAATGTAGTCACAGTAATTCAATTGACAAAGGCAGAGACATCAAAATACTGTATCTAAAGTGCCCTGTATCTTTATTGTGCAAACATGAACCTAGGGGATTCATTTGAGCACTATTGATGTTTGACAACTGAGAGCATAGATGTTTAGGAAGTAAATAAAGTAGATAGCTGATAATTAAGGAGGCCTCTGTTTTGAAGGAAGAAAGGTATCAATGCTTCCACTGGAAATGTTTGTAGCAGGGGGGGGGGTAGTTTTTTTGTAGAACGACTATGAAACGGTCAACTCTAGTGACTTTTTAAAAGGACATTCTTCCCATTGTATAATACAGTTTTAGGGTTTGGGTCCCCAAAGCTCCCTCGCCCCCAGATAGCGCATATGAACACGTCATAAGCCACGGCAAAATGCAAAATATTTACAGTAAGTTAGCTTTAAAAATGCGAAACGTTCTCACAGCCTCATGGCAAAACGTGTAGAATAGCAGGAAATTTGCTTTAAAACAGCAACATTTTCTCTCAGCTTCATGCCAAAATGTGTAGAATAGCATGAGATTAGCTAATAAACTGCACATTTTCCTCTCTGACTAGCGCAATGTCTTGGATGGTGCACTGAATTTCGTGCGCGGTCAGGTTTGGCTGCCTCACTGGCACAAATGGCTAAAGAACCTTTAGAACGATTGAACTCAGACAGAGCTAAATCACCTTTATAAATTACACGGACAGATTATTGAAAGTATGTTTGGTAGAAATGCACTAATTTTGAATGCAGAAACACTGAAAGGTCTGCACTTCTACTTTGGATCTCTCTCATCGAACTTCAATATGTGCAGATTTTAAAGTAACATGTACTAGCTACCTACTGTATATACAGTCATTCTCAGCTATTTTCAGAAGGGACATTTTTGCCAGAAAAAGAATGCATCATCATAAATAAAACCCCTGGTGTTTTCTGATACACTTTGACCTTCCTGCTTAATGTCAAACAGCTTGTGGAGGCTTGTGAACTTTACCCACCAGTAATCTGCCAGGCCTTAGAGTAAAGCTGTGGGAGTTATACCTGCTGCTTCAGGGTTGAAATACAGTAAGGAGGAGGTGTAGTTGCAGGAGCTTGTTTGGCTGTGTGTTTTGGGATACACTAAAGCTCCCCTACAGCTGCACCGTGTGTGTGTGTGTGTGTGTGTGTGTGTGTGTGTGTGTGTGTCTATATTTGAGAGATCTGCTCCCCCCTCCTCGCCCGGGGCTGTGGCCCAGAGGAATCCCTTTTGGTATTTGGACCCTCATCATGGCACTTTTAAAAGAGAAGTTTCTCCCTTTGAAGTGTTTGTGACATGACAGGCTCTATTTCTTTTCTGTTTCATTTCAATGTACCCCTCCTACTTTCTCTCTCATCCCTCGTCCGATCTCGTCTTCTAATTATCGTTAACCAGGCGACTGATTAGAAACACGTCGACGGCGACCTAGTTTTCACAGAGCTGAAACACCAGAAAGGGTTAATCCCAGAGCTGGTGGCTGTCATTGGTCGCTTCCCTCCTTCTTCTCCTTCGTTCCTCTTTTCTTTCTTCCCTGGAAGTTTGCTAATGAGGTCCCGTCAGAGCTTGGGAGAGGTGTTAATTTGGCCTTGTGAAGTGGGAAGGAGATTAAGGACAGTGAGGAGCTGAGTTTACGGCTTAAAATACACCGCTGTCCTTATTAATCCACTGGGCCCTGGGAGACCAGCGTTTTTGGTTTTTATAATGAACACTGTCTTATAATGAAGGTAATTTTAATAAAATTTACTGCAGAGACAGATGAGATGGTAGGTGTCTCCATGGTCTCCGGCACACCTTTGGGGCTGGGGGATATGAGTTATTTCTCAAATAACCGATCGCAGGAGAGAGAGGCCTGTTGGACTGGGCCTGAGCCTCATTTAGCTCCATGTGCCGTTCACACAACTTTCACACAACATTCCCTTGCCATCTGACTATACGGTATTGCAGTCTCCACCAAGCCTACATGGGATCCAAGATGCAATTTACACCTCTCTCTCATTTTAGAGTGTAAATCCCCCATAAGACTCACCTTCTCAACAAAAAACTGTGATGGAATTCTGGAATCTGTTGCCTGTGGATTCCTGTGAGGTTCTTCTTCATACAGCTAGATACTGTAGATACAAGATATTGTAGATACTGGCTTTGAATTGTTGGGGATGTCAGGCCAAATTATCCAGTCATCAAATGTTTCCCCTCTTCTCTTGATGTCGTTTGGTAACCTACTCAGAGTAAGAAAACAGCAGCCCAGGCTCCTAATTAAGGAAACTTTCTTTACAATAATCCGAGGAGTAATTTAGCGTGCACAATGAGAGTTGTGGTGCTTGCGTTGCGCAGATGGAGAATCTGATAAATAGTTTGTAACGTGTAATTAGCTTCTCTGCCGGTTACATACCATTAACCCCTCGAGCTCAGGAATCATTATTGGCCCTCATTATCAGCCAGAAAGGTACAATCGAGCTGACTAGACGTCAAAACATCAAACAGCTATTAATGCAATGCCGACTGAGGGTTGGATGGTGGACACCTGTTTTCTAACTGTGCCATCTCTTACCCTGAGGTTGTGGTGATGATATGTGGAGTAAATGTCGCTCATTCTCTAGGAGTAAGGAGTAGGCTATGCAATGTAGTGCTCTTACAGAGAGGAGATAATCCTGAATCTCTTCAAGTCAATAGCAGATATATTGGTAGAATTCTGTACAGGTGTATATTGGCAACTTGATCACCCGGGTAGGTGCTACACCAACATCAAGGGTTTTACTGGTAAGAGGTGAAGAAATGACAGCCGTTCATAAAGCCATCTCTATTAGGAATCTATGAATTCATATCTGCTTATCATGTTACACATGTGTTTTCATCCAAGCTCCATTAATGAGCATGTTACGAATGTGTTTTCATCCAAGCTCCATTAATGAGCATGTTACGAATGTGTTTTCATCCAAGCTCCATAATGAGCATGTTTACGAATGTGTTTCATCCAAGCTCCATTAATGGCATGTTACGAATGTTTTTCATCCAAGCTCCATAATGAGCATGTTACGAATGTGAATTTCCAATACCTTTCCAATCAAGGCATATTAGGTACTTCAGACGTCTGCAGAGACACCAGTCTATCAGGTGATATGAGAGCGATGTCCTGCAGAGACACCGGTCTATCACCCTCTGTTGCAGACCTGCACATAAACCTGAGCCCAGAGCCTGAGCCCAGAGCCTGAACCCAGAGCCTGAACCCAGAGCCTGAACCCCAGAACCTAGAAACCCAGAGAACTGAAACCCAGAACCTGAACCGAGAAACCTGAACCCAGAGCCTGAACCCAGAGCCTGAACCCAGAGCCTGAACCCAGAGCCTGTACCCAGAGCCTGAACCCAGAACCTGAACCCAGAACCTGAACCCAGAGCCTGAACCCAGAACCTGAACCCAGAGCCTGAACCCAGAGCCTGAACCCATACAGAGCAGAGTGGGCTGCACTGTCGCTATCCAGGTAGAGAGTCAGACACACAGTCTTTGATCATCCATCGAGAGGAGACCAGTCCTTCCTCTTTCTGATTAATTCCTGAAGGAAATTATCATTCGTCTTGAATGTATAAATATGTTATGAATAGTGGAATGAATCAAAGAGTAAAGGATGATAATTAATTATGGCGCTGTGATAAAAAAATCTGTGCGTGTTATGACGCAAGCTTCCTCCATGTCATTACGAGAGGTTCTATAATTACCTTTCTGCCCGAGCCAGCGCTCCTGGCTGTGCTGCCGGTGGCGAGAGCGCCGCGGCGGTGCGGCTAACGGTCGTAAAGCTTTTCCCTGCCTAATTGTCTGAGGGGCTCTATGGCACTTTCATAGATGAGGGACTGCGCCGTTTGTGAAATGCAGCAGCGATGCTCCCGCTTTAACAGCTCAATGAAGACTGATCTTCGTCATGAACTAAATTGGCTGGATATAAGGTGCAGATAGGCTGATCGGATGGGCAGCATGGGTCGGTGGGGTTGGGTTGGTTAGTAGAGTCCTCATCTCATGGTAGGTGTCTGTAACGGTGAGGTTGGCACGGTGTTGAAAGTGTGACTTTGTCCAGTAAAACACAATGTGGTAGCGATAACCCCCCCTTCACAAAATTCAACAACACGATTTCATCTCCAGAACAATGCAATGAGGTACGGTAGCTGAGATATCTCTGGATGTGACCCCTTCCAACTCCCCTGTCTGGCTGGATCTGTCACACCCTACCATGTCCATTTTCACCAAGAGCTCGTACCAGGTTCCTGAGGCAGTTCTAATGCTGTCTCCACCTACCTCTACTGTCTGTCTGTCTCAGGCTCATTGAGCAGCCAGCCAGCCAGCCTAGGTCCATACAGGAACTCCAGGCCATTAGGTATGAACAGCACACATCGCACCTCCGGCCGATTGTTGGGAATATAATGGGCTGCAGGAGCCATGTAAACCAGAGACACCCTCCGCCCACCCTCTCTAGTGGAGAGAGGGTGTGGCTCGAAGCACCAATAGGAGCTCATATTTAACATGACCTCCCACCTCTCATCTCCAGTGGCGCTCCACACACAGCCCTCCTGATGCAGCAGTAGTGCTCCCATTAAGAACATACTGTACTGTACTTGTCATGCTTCTGCCTTGTTGTGGAGTTATTTTCTCTGCATTTCTATTACTGTCATTAGTATAGTTACAGTAGCCAGTAGAGTAAGAAAACACGTATTGTTTAAGAGGTTCAGTCGAATCTCATTTATTTTTCCAAGCATGAATTATTGGGTTGGAATATAATGTCCCTCGGCCCATGCAGTCTGTCCTGTGGAAGCAGTCATCTCTTTCTTCTGCTTCCTTTGACACTGGTAATAATTAGTGCTGCAGCTCTGCTAATTCAAAAGTCCATACACAGAGACCTAGGGAGTCGTGTGGGACATGCCACAGAAGAAGACCCAAAGCGCATACACAGAGTTTTAGATATGACTCTCTCTGACTTATCTTCTTCTTTCTTGACTGATGATTTGATTCCGTTGTGTTTGAATCCCTCCTCCTCCATCAGCCTCCCAGTGTTAGTCTCATTACACCTCTCAGGGTTGTGCTTGAGGATGCGGTTGTGATATGATGGCGTGTTTGTTTTCCTATACTGACTGATGCCGTGTCTGCACATCCCAGTTGGAGATATTCATCATTATGGCAGCGTGTTTAGATATAAGAATTCACACCAGGTATAGAGAGAGAAGGGGCTGATGTTATAAATAGCCACTTGCCTCTCTAGCCATGTGGAATTGATGAGTTTCAGCACATTCTGCTCTGCAGTGCTGGGTTTAATTTCTATAGTCCTGACAGCACAAACCTCTGACCCCGGAGACGCCACGCCTGAGTAACGATACTGTGCAAATGTTAGCCATGTTTGAGGATGGACGCACACAGAGGTGTCTGTGCTGTGCTGCTCTTACAGGGCCTCAGACTGCCCGTGCATCCTCTCCCTGTAAATCTCCTACCACCATAACAGACAGCCACTCACATTCCCTCACACTCCCTTACTCACCCCTTGACAAACAGGTGATCTCTGAAACACTCACAGGAATTCACTCCTCTCAACTCCTAACTAGCATGCTACTGTAGCAGATACCCATAGACTTCCAGTCATTGCGCTAACGCTAGTTAGCGTTGGCTCGCGAAATTACCTCATACTTCCTTCATACTGGACACAGAGACATAAAAATGCTATACAGAGTTCTGGGGAAGTAGATAATTGCCAAAATCTCGACATATTCGAAGTCAACTGACTTGTTATGAGACAGGCGTTAGGCTCCCCCAAGCACCCCAGTCTGAGATCAGAGCAGAGTAAAGCAGCCGTGTTCTTGGGAGGCTCTGACTCCTGGCTGGCACCCTCTCAGCTCCTGGCAAGAGCACAGTCAAATTAGCCAATAAAAATGTGTGAAATCGGTGGCTCTGCGCCGGCGAGGACATGCCAGGAGAAATAAACATCAGCGCTCGTACAACCAGGAAAACCCCATGTGAGGAGGAAAAGGCGGAACGGGGGAGCTGCTCCACCAATTCCACATTGTGATGCTGTGATTTTCGCCAAACAACCACTGAGCCACAGAAACAGTCAGTCACAGACCCAGTCAGTCACAGAACCAGAACCAGTTAGAGACGGAGAGAAAGTCTTCTTACGTCCACCACAGAGACACAGCTGGAGATCAAACCAGTTGCAGTGCAGTCACATTTGGAACATGGGCTCCTGTCAGTAGACAGAGTCCTCCTGTGTGGTGAGATTTTAATTCCCTCTGTCTGGATCCTGCAGTTTTCATTTCACATTGTGTTGGGCTGTGAAGTTTATTTTCAGTAGAATCTAAGCACACTAATTAAATATCATAACTTTCAGAGGAAGGCTCTCCTAAAGGTACCTGGAATTTTTATTTAGACTTCAAAAGAAGCCAAGCCTTTAAAGTAAATCTATTGTTTTTCATTTAGACTTGCAATGTTCTCCTCTCTTGTGAAAGCACCGCTGTATGTAGTTATGATTGATCTGGTAATTAAAATATGCAGAGAGGGAAAAATATTAACTGCTTCTTTTTTCGCTCTCTTTTTGTTTTAGAAAACAGCAGCTCCCTTTTTTTTTCTCTTTCCAGCACAGATAATTAAATTTCATACATTGATGTTCTTTACACAGCATTCATCGACCTCATTATTTTTCAATTTTCATCTTTCTGGTGGGAGATCGATAGATTGATAAAATGATGGAGCCCATCTTAAATAATGCAAAGGAGAGAAAAGTTACGCTCACTTTGCTGCTAGCTAAGTGTTTGAACTTTTATTCTCCTTTCAAATGATGTTTAATATCCCATGAAGGTACTGTAGACCTCAATGCTACAGTCTTTAATTAACTGATATAATTCAAAGGGTTAAATCATTTATTTAAATTTTTGCTGTCCCTGTACAGAAAATGTGGAGTTTTGCACATACAGTGTAGGATGACGCTTGTCAGGGCCAATATCCCAAACTATAAAAAACTAGCAATTCAAAGAAAGACAGCGTAAAGTAGGCCAATTAGTACCTAGGGAACATTTAGCTAGGAGAGATAGCAGCTCAAAATGTCACACGCACTACCATTGGACCGATTGTTTATAATGTGACCTGACAGTTTGGGTCTCTTCAATATCGGATTAACTACAATACTAATTAACATGTGGTTATAGTAAAGCAAGGAACTCTCCTGCAGAGGAAGAGAAATGTGCATAAAGAGGAAAGAGAAGCAACCCATAGTTTTAGCTCATGTATAGTTTAAGTGGAAAGGTTTTTCCCTCTACATACAGTACAGTCTAAATTCATTATTTCTAGTTACTTTCTTCAATAAAATACATTGTCCTAAATTATATCTCCCCTTGTGCAGCCAAAACCCGGGCACCACAGAGCTATTTGCCTTTCCCACAAACAGCTCTCGCCTGTGTGTCTCTTCCCTTCTTTCCTCTCATCAGAGAGGAG